>NC_068381.1:5646749-5971749 GCF_023724105.1 Carassius gibelio
TAAGACTTTTGCATGCTATACATCTATTCAAATATAACTGTATACATATTAAACATCATAATTCCCAAATAAAGACATGCAGGTTCTTATTTCACTTTTTGTAATCATTTTGTAATTTGTGAGACTAAATCTTCAAATTACTGATCAAACATGCAGAAATATTCTTGACATTGAAGCTTCTTCAAAACAAAAATGAATACAAATGTGAAAAAAGTATTTAAGATGTTAAACAACAATTCACTTCAAATCACTTACTGTATGACTGAACCTCCATAAAGCGCTGAATAGCAACAAAGATGAAAAACTCAATAAAAGCGAGTGTGAAAGAGACAGAATGAGACTCTCATGATGGGTGAATTAGGAAGAGGCACATCTGAACACGTGAAACCTTATAATCTGCTTTTTATGTAGATAAAAGTCTTGATAATAAGACTATTGACATGCAGCTCTATGAACTGAAAGAGTAAGAAATAAACAAACAATTGATATTAAAATAGATCATTTAAAGATCCTCTTTAAATGAAACTAAGTTTACAGGAATAGTGTGCTCCAAAAATAAAAAAAATTGCTGAAACTCACACTCAGGCTGTTGAGTTTGCTTCTTCATCACAGGTTTAGTTCAATTTTTATTACATCACTTGCTCACTCAGTGAATGGGATCTGTCAGAATGACAGCTGATAAAAACATCACAATAATTTCTGGCTAAAATAGTAAACCTCCATCCATAATATTGCTTTTAGTGTTTTTTGCTTGTGTCTCATTGTCATTGAGACATGTTTCTTTCCGCCGGCAATAAATAAGATCGACTGATCATCATATGTAAAGTTTTCAGTTATTATTAACTAATTCATTTCAGATCATTAAATGTGAATTGCTTCAATGTAACTCAGGTAAGTATTATTAAAAAATACAGCTTTGTTAAAAGCTTTAACAGTAGAAGTCGCTGTTGAAACTGAAAAAAGAATTCCACGACATCACAAGGTACTTTAAAAATAAAACTTAACCTCATGTCCAGGCCTGGATATCACAATTTAAAATCAACTCTTTTCCAGTTAGTTTCCATTAAATAAAAAGCTGTTTTATTTAATTTTGTAATGCGCACACAACTTCAGGCGAGCTAAATATGTTATCTCATTCATATTGCAGTGTTGCAAAGTAAGATTGCTTCTAGTGAATTGGTTAATTTAATTGTGTGGTTAGGTATTAGAAAGTTAACACTGCAATTCTAGGCCTTGTGCAGAATGGTTAAGGTAGGATGTACACTAACAGTTTATTGAAATTTGAAAGGAGGCAGAAAAAAAGATGTCTAACTTATATAAATATAAAATACATTTAAATTAAAACTTTTCACAACATGTAAACATGCAGAGATTCAAAAGGTATAAATTGTCAGAGATCACTTACTGAAAGACTGAACATTTATAAGGAGCTGAAATCAATGAAGATGAACAATATTACAGTGAGTGTAAGAAAAGAACAGAAGGAAGGCTTACACAATGAATAAAATGCAGTCCGTTTTATGAGGCTCACGACGAAAGACCACTCTTTCATGAAGAGTTGGAAAATGTTATTTTCATTATTTTCCCCATTAACAAAAATTATATGTGTGTGTGTATGTATGTATATATATATATATATATATATATATATATATATATATATATATATATATATATATATATATATATATATATATATATATATACAGTCACAGAGTGATACAAAGGGTGAATATATACCGCTATATGTTAGTTAATATATATATATTTTTATACTATTTTTGGCTGCTTCACTTGGAGACAAAAAAAACATCACAATAATCTACTAGTAATCCACATGACTGCAGTCCATATATTAACATCTTTTGAAGTGAAAAGTTTCATGTTTATTAGAAACAAATCCAGGTGACCCCCATCACCTTGAATGATATACAACTTGCTTCCATTAACAGCACTTTCATTGTTATATTTTTGGGTGAACTACTCCTTTAAAGGTACACTATGTAACTTTTGATGCTCTAGTGCAGGGATCCTTAAATCTGGACCTCGAGATCCACTTTCCTGCGGAGTTTAGCTCTAACCCTAATTAAACACACTTGAGCATGCTAATCAATGCCAATCAGTGTCTTTGGGATCATTAGAAAATCACAAGCAGGTGTCTTTGATCAGGGATGAAGCTAAACTCTGCAGCGCATTGGACCTCCAGGGTAAGATTTGAGGAAGGGGGCTCTAGTGGTTAATAAACAATACAGCATGCATCTTGTGGAAGAATATTATTACTGGAGCTACTTCACTCGCTCGACCTAAAATACTCCAAATATAAACACTTTTTATAGGTGTACCATAGTGATTCAAGATAAGACAAAAACACATTTTGGAAGAAGGATTCATGATGTACTCAAAAAATTAAATAATAGAAAAAAGATCTGCACACTAATATTCTCCGTTTATTAAAAAAAAAGTGAACAAAAAAGTTGTTATGTATGCTGTACCTTTAACAACAGTGTTTGTCCAACAACCTTCACTGTACTGAAATAACTCACAAATTTAGTGAACTAACTCACCCACTGTTCCATGTGACACTGGGAGGTTTTGAAGGATAGTTTCTATTCAATTCATTCCATCTATTATTAGATAAAAATACATCTCCAAGTAGTTATATATTTATGAATAATTGTAAATATTTATTTCTAACTTTTATAAGAAACGGAGGATGTGAAGAACAATATGAGTCATACCTGAGTACTTCAGCTCAGAATATATATATATACAGTATGTGTGTGTGTTTATCCTATAGTACACAATGAAGTCTTTAATGTCACGAGGACTGTGGCTGAATCTACAAACTCTTCCTCTGCTCTGAGGGTAAATACAGAATGAAACTCAGTGTTTCAGATCCTCATGACTGCAGGAAAAAATCTCATCAGAACTCCAACACATGGCTGGACTGTACCTTGAGAGCAGTTTTATCCTAAATCCTTAAAATGCTATTGGTGTTATTGCAAAACTCGTACTCATTAAAATTACATCTTGATATTAAAAAGGTGCTCATTGGTAGCATTTATTGTGGTCCAGGGGCGATTCTAATATTTTCATTTTAGGGGGGCTCAGCCCCCAATAAGGGTATGATTAAAAAATATTATTTGACTATTAGGGTAGGGTTGTATACTACTAACCTTATTGCAATCCACTATTCCATTGTATTCCCTGTATTTCATATATGGGAGTAGGAGTACTGACTGAGCCATATACAACACTGTAAAAAAAACTAATACAGTTTTTTAGATGTGACCAGTCACTGGAAAATTTTGAATTGGGAATGTAGATTTATTTTTTTTTTTTACAATAAAGACTAACTGATTCAGTATTAGGACATTCATGTTTATCCTTTGATGATACCACTGCTTTTTCTTATGAAATGTACGTGGAAATCGGCAGAATATTAAAACAACATAAGGGTTCAATGACTGCAATGAATCTTGGGAATACAGTGGTATTGTGTGTGTGAGGCTGTCTGTTCTATTCTCACCTGACTGTTGCTCATTTGCAGACCTACACCCGCACAACAAAAAAATGTTGTATATCCATCTACAATGAAATATAAATTATTATATTTTATTATTATTATTATTATTATTATTATTATTATAAATTTTTAGCTTTTTAGCCTTTATAATCAACAATATGGTTGGTTATACATCAAGTCAGCCCCTGAAAATTTATTTCATTTCAAATCATTTAACTAACCAGCTAATATTCATTAAGAATATAGACAAAACATGTATTAATGTAATTGTCTATTGGCAATATGTTTAATCTGTTCTATATTTATTTCAATTTATTAAAAATAACACCATTATCAATTTGCCACTTCTATAACTCAATTACTTAAAAAAAAAAAAAAAATCACAGATCCCTTTACTCTTACTCTGATATATCATGATACACTAATGATTCATTATTACTTAATACAAAATTATATTTAATAATAGAAAACAAAATATCTCCACATGATGTTTCTCTCTCTGTGCCATTTAGTACTTTCAGACAATGATGTGTGTCGTTAATAATTTCTTTTGCATGGCTGCATAATGTAATGCCGAAATACACAATAATATGTTTTCAGTTTTAAAAAGTAAATTAAAATAAATCATGATCGTTTTCTAAAGTATGTTTTCATGGGTGTTAATCGCTTCATTTTTGTTGGAAGAAAAAACAACTGTCACACTGTGATAAAGGCTGAAGGTGAACGCAGCGAAGACGTATTGGTATTGGATGCGAGAACACACACACGCACACACACACACACACACACACACACACCTTGTACTCTCTGATGTTCGCTCTGCTCGGCGCCCCTGTGGATTGAAAAACGCGCTGAATCCGTGCAGACTCAGATCAGGGGAGGAGCCGGAACTTGATGCAGCTTGCCACCGTTTCAAATGAGTTTTTAAAGGGGACTGAAGCGATCACTAATTAATTAATCAAATAATTTTTTAGGGGGGCTGGGCATAAGTTTAGGGGGCCTGAAGCCCCCCTAAAAAGGGCCTAGCGACGCCCCTGTTGTGGTCTCATAACAAGTACTGGATTCTGTAGCCAGAGTTACTGAAATATTAAAAGAAATCATTACAATTGTTGTGTCACGGTTTATTCACTTTTAGGTTCTATTTTTTGGAGAATAACTGCCCCTCACTTTATTCTTGATTTCACAGAAAATTCTAAATTGACAAAATTCAGAGTGATGGATAACTCTGATGTACGACCACTCATCTGCAAGCATATAAAACTTGCTTTAACCATTTAAAGGGCCCATTGGGGGCCTCCGCAAACTTCCAAAAAAGCCAAAAGATGACTAGAATTATTTAAATATAGTAAAAATAAATCTAACTTAATTCATATAATAAAAACACAATAACATGTATAATTTGTAAATTTGGATAGTACTGTTTTTTAAATATTGGTAGTATCTCAAATCAGCACTTCACATCATAGGAAATAACAAGTAATGAAAGGAAACTTATGAGCCAAATTGCACAATATGTCTTTATAACATTAAACAGATGATATAATAAACAGTTACTTCAAGGATATCAAAACCAAATAAATCAGAACACAAATATTTCATTCTTTTCTGATGCTATGGGAATTCTGAATGTAATTGTCATATTTAAGTCTAATGGATTTTCTCACAATAGTTTGTATTTGTTGAGGCCTTTCAAAGCCACAGCACACAACTGTGGTTGAGCAGAGCTGGAGCTGCTAAAACAAGACATATCCTCTGGTCTGCCTGTGTGTGTTCATGTGGCTTTAGAGAGTGAATGTGCCACAGTGCATAGAGTAGTGATAAAACTTCACTGAGATGACTGCCATCATGTCACCTACATCTCTGGGAGTCAGGGTTGCCAGGTTTTCACAACAAAACCCACCCAGTTGCTTCTCAAAACTAGCCCAAATCAATCATGTTTCGAAATGGATCCCCCGGTAAAAAACACATTTTGGTGAGGTAAAATATGGTGGGGTTTCCTAAGAAAAATTCACATTTTAGGAGCTAAATATCAGGTTATTGGGGTCTCTTAAATCCATGGACATGAAAAACAATAGCGGCAGAAGTATTAAAGGGTAAGTTCACCCAAAAATGTTAATGCTGTGATTAATTACTCACCCTTGTGTTGTTCCAAACCCACATTTTCAGAACACAAATTAAGATACTTTTGATTAAATCTAAGAGCTCTCAGACCCTAGATAGACAGCTATGCAACTGAAATGTTCCCAGGTCCAGAAGCGTAATAAGGACATTGGTAAAATATTCCATGTTACAGTGGCTCAACTTAAGCTTTGCGAAGCTACCAGAATACTTTTTGAGCGCATAATTTAAACTTCAAAATTACATAATTTATTAAACAATTCTCCTCTCCGGAGTCTTTTTTATTTAATCCGCTGGAGAAAATGTTTATAGTGTACACACATCAGGGACAGTGGTTTTAAATAAAACAAATAGATATTAAATTAACAAGATGAGAAAAAATGTGTGTGCAGTAAATGTGGTGTTTACGGTCCAGTCTGTGCTCTCAGTAGTTCCTTCAGTCGTGAACCCCTGTCTTTAACAGATGAATCACTCACCCTTCTACATAGTGCACTTCATATGGTATACACTTAAGTTTTTAACTGTTTGTGAGTATTTGCAAAATACTGCAGTATTATATTTTTAGTAAAATATAAATACTTTACTATTATAGTAAAAAAGTATAGTAAAACCAGAAATATACCAGACGAACACACTTGCTATGTAGTCCCTTGAGACTCTGAGGGGCTGTAGTTTCTAGAACAATTTTAAACCTCTGTGAAAGTCTGTTTGTTATGACATTTTTAAGTCCATTCAGATCACTGATTGAGTTTGATGGTTTAGAAAGCTGTGTTTTTGTGGTTGTAATGGTTTTTGCATATAATATTTTGAACATATTTCATAACACGCACTAACTGTAACCCACACCAGCTCAGAAAGCCAGCACTACAATTGCTCATGAGCACAAGTGATCATGGCATAAGGTCTGTCTCAGTGTTAACAATATTTGTATCTGTAGCATAGACTGTGGTTTTAGAACATCTACTGAACTAGAAAAAAGAAGGAGAGAAAAAAACATTGTTAAGGTTGTGTTGTTGTAAGTAAGCTTTAAATAAAAGCTTTTATGACAGTAGTAACTTATGGGGGTTTCTTCATTTCATCTTAATTAATTTAAGTTACAGGGAAACTAAAAAATGTGAATACATTAAAAATAACATTAAAACTTCTTACTATCTATGGTATGCTGTTATATTATTATTATTATTATTATTATTATTATTATTATTATTATTATTATTATTATTTGCTAATTTTCAAATGGCTTATGTATATATTTTTATTGTTATACTCTTGCCCCAGAACAGCCTTTCAATCTTAAAATATTAAGAACTTACTATTCAAGTTGTAGGAAAATAAGTTTTGTTTGTTTGTTTGTTTGTTTGTTTGTTTTTTGTAGAGTAAGTTTTTTTTTTTACAATTTGCAGAGACAATTTTGCCATGTTACAAAGTAATCATCATCAAAAACAATAATTACAAATATCAGATAAACGTACATAATGTTCCCTTTGTGGTTGGTGTGGACTGAATTTGCACAGGGTTAAAAAAAACTATAGATGAAAAACCTTAATTAAAAAAAATTAATAATGCACAGACTTGAATTAATTAACATTTAATTGTGAGATTGTGAAGATAACTAACATTACAGACCTGTTAGGTTGTTAACTACTTAACATTTTCCCATTTTCCTTGATCTTATGAGAAGTGAGAATGGTTAATTAGTTTACATATGAGCTATTTAAGCAAAAATAATTAATCACGGTGATAATGAATGAAGAACTCACTATTTGTACAGAGTCTATTAATATATTAGCTAAACTTTAATTAACTACTAATTAACTACTACTTAATTAACCATAAACTAATAGTTTACAAATTATTTGTAAGCAATTATTATAGCAGTGTTAGCATACCAATACTATCATATTGGTACAGCACCTGTGACAAAAATCTTTAAGACAAAAATGTGTGTACTATCCTAGAGCGGAGAAGAACAGACAGTTAATATGAAATATAATTTTTTATTTTAAAAAATATAAGTTGCCACTTACTTTGAGGCTGAACCTCTAGAAAGAGTGTAAAGATGATGAAGATGAGCAGCAACAGACACGAAAGAGTGATGAACTGACATACAGACACACACCACATCAGACCATACATGAGGAAGTAGGAAGTAATGAAAGAAAACATGAAAAACAAATGCCAAGGTTTGTCTCTATAAAATGAAATATATAAAGCACAAAATATTTTGCTTGTCTGAAGTGTTGATCTCTTTTAAAGCCACAGGACACCATTGTGGTTGTGCAGAGATGGAACTGATTTAAACTATATGTTTTCAGTCATTTATTTAAAAACTTGAAAACCGTTATTTAAAAGTGTTGAGCATTTTTTAATAAAATAAAAATTACAACACCACAATAGAACACTAAAAGGGAAAAATGTAGCCATTAATTTTTGTGAGCCCATAATACTTTTTCAACTATCTGTAAAGCTTTTAATTGATTTTAATTTTAAAGGACCCATTATGGGCTATAACCCATAATTACTCGTCGCATATATGACTGTAAATGCATGATTTGGACATCAGAGTTCGCTGTCATCTGACTTATATCCACAGTAATCAGATACATGTATGGCAGTCATTGGAGACCTGAATTGCTGAAGGTTTTCATAAAAAAATAAAAATAACTTTTTAATGTACACCATTCAAAGGATTGCTGTAAGTCTCTCTTGCTCACTAAGGCTACATTTATTTGATCACAAATACAGTAAAAAAAAAAAAAAAAACAGTAACACTGTGAGTATATTATACCAATTCAAAATAACAGCTTTCTGTATAAATATATTTTATTCCTGTGATGGCAAAGTGGGATTTCCAGCAGCTATTACTTGTAGATGATGTAGATTTTACGTGTAACTTTGAGGAATAAGGGAAAAGTACAAAAGGAACAAGAAGAGAAACATAAAAATTAGGTACTTTATATAATAAACATCAGGTGAAAATATTCACACAAGCCACAGGACAAAATATGACCTTGTGTTTGTCTATACAACTGCCATTCACAATAACATGATAAAACAATTGTTATGTAATTAAAAAGTATGCATATTCATGCTGTGTGCCTTCTGATGTGGTTATTTTGTTCATGTAAATCTACAGAAAATACAAGTAAACTGAAATCAGAGAGAAGTTTATGAAACAGTTTTGAAATTAGTAAGCAGATGTTTAACATTTACAATAAAAGGCATTTGTTATGGAGGATTAAAGGCCGTTAAAAAGTACGATGCATCAATAGGGCTGCATTAAACAGCAGCAGGCAGAGTTGTGTTCTTTCATTGGACCTTCAGCTGACTGTAAACACTACTGCTGTCACTGGAGATGGTCGGTTCGGTTATGACGGTGTAATACAATTGATTCACTTCAACCTGGAGAGAAATTCAATCTTAAAATGAAGATAAATAATGGCATGTGCATGTGAGACCAGCTGATTTACTCACCTCATTTTGCATTGATTCGTCACTGTTTCCTGCATAACATGACAAATCAGATGTCAAATACTGACCATGATAGACTGATAGACTTTAGACTATAAGATATGATATAGATATGGTTTTATCAGTTTAACTTTTTGAGAGAACTGACAAAATTAAGGTAACATAATAATATAAAGGGGATTCTTTTTACTCTTTTACCTGGTGGTTGAGAGGGGGATTGATTGAAGTTGATGGTTGAGTAAAGCACTGTATCTTCCTCTCCAAACTAAATAACAAAGAGTGATCTATTAAACAGTGGGAATTATTAACATGATCCAATTAGCCATTCTAACAAATGTAAACTGATTATACTTACTGAGTCTGAACAGGCCGTTGGTAAAGAAAGTCCTACAATACAGACAGACGTTTCAGCAAACCTTGGCCTTTATGTTTTGAGTAAGAAATGGCTTACATTATGGGCAGAAAAAGTAAAAACGTACCTTGTTTCTGTTTTTTGCCACTGAATTTGATCCAAATCCTACTCAATTTTACAAATAAAATTTGTTCACATTTTCATTTTATTATTTTACATTTTATTTTAAATGAGTTGAGTTTGTTTCTTCGTTGGAAAAGATTTGGTAAATTTTAGCATTCCATCACTGGCTCACCAATGGATCCTCTGCAGTGAATGGGTGCCGTCAGAATGAGTCCAAACAGCTGACAAAAACATCACAGAAATCCACACCACTCCAGTCTATTATTTAACATCTTGTTAAGTCTTCTCTTCGTATTGTGAAGTGAAAGGAAATCCACAATTAAGAGGTTTTTAACTTCAAACCATTGCTTCTGGCAAAAATATATTATATGTCCTCTATCATATTGCTTTTTCTGCAGTGAAAATGTCCTCTGGTCATCTATAATCATGAGAGATATGCACAAATCAAACTCTGTTTACAAGCAAAAACAGTTATAAGAATATATGTGGGTGGGTTTTAATGTGAGAGGACAACAATGGAATAATTTTTTCAAAAGAGGAAGTGTTATAAATTATTTATTTTGTCCAGAACAGATTGTTTAAGGTTAAATCACCTTAGTGACGTATTTGTTCCTTACAAATATGCAGTTTTAACTTCAAAAGATGTTAATTGATGAAGTGGAGTGGTGTGGATTATTGTGATGTTTTTATCAGCTGTCTGATTTGAATTCTGACGGCACCCATTCACTGCAGAGGATCCATTGGCAAGCAAGTGACGTAATGCTAAATTTTCCCAAATCTATTCTGATGAAGTAAAAAAAAAAATAACAATTCCAGTAAACTATTACTTTTATGATTTAATTTATGTAATCAAAATATAGATACTTCCTCACCTCTCTGGCTTTGACTTTCCTGTTTTGAAAGAAACATCAAACTGTCAAGCTGAACATTTATCTTTTCAATTAGAATCTTGAAACTATAAGCCATATGGAAGACAGTAATTTTTTTGTTTAGTTTTTTTACACTTACCTGTACATCTGTTCAAACAGATACCCACGAGTGCAGTCAGTACAATTCCTCCACCAGATGCAACCACAGCAATGAGGAAGAACATTTCTGTGTGAGACAAAGCTGTCAAAAATGAGCAAGAAATGCATTTTTGCTTCAATTTTCAGTGCCCCTGGGTTTCTAATGAATGTGCTGCATCAAATAACTCATCCTCTGAGTAAAGTTACTTACTTGTATTTAAATACTTTCTGATTTCAGGGCCTTTAGTCATCAAGGGGATCGCTGTAAGGAAGAAACTGACCATTAGCATATCTGTATTATATTCAGGATGTTTCTTCATCTTGTTTTGGCTGAACATTTTCACTCTTCACATCTGATTGGATCAACGTGATATGTGAATTTAAAGTTCGATTCATATTTTAAGACCCTATATATAGACATATACATTTTATAATATTTACCTGAAGCACGTTCTGTATTATCAGTAAGTGTAGTCGATTCCAGGGATGCTGAGGATTTGTTAATAAATCGAATGAAAATCAGATCAATCAAATGTTTTGGTTACAGTAATGTTGCAGGAGACGTCCTGAGGACTCACCGTTTCCAGGATCTGTGAAACTATAGCCAACTATGTTTTTGGTACTTAGACTTGACATATCTGTAGAAACAAAACAAACTGAGATGAGATTTCAAGCCAATGATCAAAATCTTCGATGAGCAGAGGAAAATTATGAGAAGAAAATAAAGCTCTTATTGGTTATCAGGTCTGTTATGATTTCAAACTCAGTAGTGGATGTTACAGACAAAACTATTGAACGCACAGAACAAGAGTCAGGGGCTTCATGCACTTATTATTTTTGAAGGGGCACAAGTGAAGGTGGGGGTGGGGCGCCTCATGTTTGTCATGTGACACACAGCAGCCACAACAGCACTGTATAACAGGATTATGTTTTGATGCTAATGTTTTATTTAATTTTTCCTTTTTTGAGAAATTTTCCCAAATGTGTAAAAAATCACTTTTATAAGGTGTTTCAACAAAGTTGTGTGGCCAGTGTGTGAAAAAAACAGCATATGATGGTAAAAATCCACCCACTCATTGTTTTATAATCCCAATAAATCATAAACAATCTCTTCACACTAGCAGTTCCAGATTTCTCACTACTATGACATCATACTCAGGAAAATCCCACCCATTTGTGACACTCTCTTCCCTATTTGCATATGCACAGCCCTGAAAGAGAAGCAGTAGTCCGGCTTACTGTTCTCTTGTTGTAGCTTCACAGAAAAGTCCTATTCTTTTGTGATAGCATATGCCAGACTGCCTCACAAACGAGGGTCAGTTCAGCACTGGAGTTGTGCAAAGATTGCTTCTGACAGAGGGATACCAACACTTTGAGCGCAAATGTCTAGAGTCAAGACTAAGTATCATATTTTGTTTTCCAAAAGAGCTTCTTGGCTCTCTGTAAGGCTAATGTTGCTAAAGCTACCATCGTATCTAATGCTGCTTTCACGTGCTACCAGAATGATCGTAAATAGGAATGTGGTCGTTAAAAATTGCATTTGGAAGCAATATGAGGATTAGTAACAAAGTCACCAACAGTTAAACTGTAACATTGGTATGCCTGCAAGAATGAGCTTTTGAAGCTCCGCACTCTTCTGAAAAGGGAGGTGGGAGCACCACCTCATTTTCATTTAAAGGAGACAAACACAAAAACAGCACATTTTGGCTCATAACCTAAAAATGGCAATTTTAATGAGCAATAAAAATGTATCTGTGGAGTATTTTAAGATTAAACTTCACATACATACTCTGGGGACATCAGAGAAAAATTTCAAATATTGTATCAATGCATTCTGTGGCACCTTATCCAAATATCTTGATTCTCATAATATGATAATGGGCCCTATCTTGCACCCAGCGCAATTGACTTTGTACACCGACGCATGTGTCATTCCTATTTTGCACCTGCGCAAAGCGCGGTTTTCCCTCCACAGAAGCACGTCGCTAAACTAGTGAATGAACTTGTGCTCCCTGGGCGGTTCAGCACAAAAGGAGGCGTGTTCTGGCGCAAACAATCCCTGGTGCTATTTTGCTGTTCCATTAAACAATTGCGCCACTGACCAGAAAAAACCTAGTCTAAAGTCAGTGGCGTTGTTCATTCTGCTATTTTAGGGGCGCATGCTTGACCATAATGTAGTAGCGTGCACAACGCGCATACACTTTGCTCATGTAATCTACACAGATGCAACAGTTATTTTTGCAAATCATAAATTATTACACTAAAAAAATATTAACACATGAGATGACGGAAATCATGACGTTATTTTGGGTGGGTTTCTCCCATCCCCATACAACACAACTTCTCTGTCTTTCACTGCTCTTACAAGAACATCAGTCTCCTCGGCTGTGAACCGCTCCTGGCGTGCGCCTGGTAAATACGCCATAATAATAGCAATCCATAGTGGAGCTTGCGCACCTGCTTTTAAAGGGAATGTTGGATGACGCTCTGATTGGTTTATTTCACGTTACGCCCAAACCACACCTATGAATAATGAAGCTACTTCAGACCAACCCATTTTAGATTTGCGCCGGGCGCAAGAGCCATTTATCCCGCCGGGAAAATAGCAACAGCGCCGAGACCCGCCCACAAAGTTACTTGCGCTTCGCGCTTTGACACTTGCGTTTCAGATCGTTTAAATAGGGCCCAATTACTTACATATGTGTAAGTAAATGCATTTTGCACCTTTATAGATCATTTTTTTATAGATATTCTATAATGGTGATGGGCAAAGTAAAGTTAGTGTAATATATTAACTATGCATAAAACCCTTCTTTTTACTTAAGTAGGCTACCAGATATAGGTGTCATCATGCCATAAAATATTTTTTTATACGACTGACTTTGTATTTAACATAAATAAAATTAAAAACTCCCATTATAATTACTGAAGCTGGTTACACTGTGAAATGAATATATAACTTACATTTGTACATACATCTACACTTTGATGTTTATGATGAGATTTCGCGAAAGAGCAGAATTCAGTCAAGTCAGCGCGCACTGAACATTTCAGGGTTTACTCATCTGAAAGCCTCTGATTGGCCATTGCGTTCATAAGCTCAACAGAATCATGTCAGAGGTTATAATGCGCAGAAGTCTATTTCTTAATTATAATACAGTTGAAATAATACAAGCTTTGTGTACAAAATGAAAAATAATTATGTCGGTTGAGAGTAATACTATAGTTAAGTGATAACAATCAATCAAGTTTTTTAAATTAGAAAATCTGGAAATTCCATTATTCTAACCTTGAAAGGTTGCATTGGGAGTCACTGTAGTTGGGCTGACATCTGTAATTGGTGGCAAAGATGACATGGTGGCCAAACCTTTCAAGAAACAAAAAACATCAGCTTTAAAAATAATAAACCATTTTTCCACTAGTAAACATTTTCATTCTTGATATCAATAAATGACATCATCACTTGCAGAAATTCTTGTTATTAGGAATTACATTTCAAGTAAAAAATATTATTCTTCATTTCAAGAATAAAAATAAAAGTTTTTACTAGTGGAAATGTAATTCCTGATATCAAAAATAGCCATAGTATTAATCCAATTCCTGATATCAAGAATTAGCATTTTAACTGGTGAAAACTGAGTTGTTCATATCCTGTGAATAAATAAGTCAAACCGGCTTGCCATCTAGAGCCCTTAAATTTGTATACTTCATAATAAAAAAATGCAATGTTCAAGGGTGAAGATAAATGGAAATCAGTGTGTTCTTATCATTGTCAAGCATGAGAGATCACTTACCTTGCAATTTAACCTCCAGTAAAAGATGAAAGATTATGAAGATGAGCAGGGCCATTTCACTATGTCTGTAGACACTGTGAACAAACTTTAGAAATTGAGTAGACTACTCTTAAAGTGTCTGAGAAGGAAGTTGGTAATAAAACTTACCTTAAAATGGGCAAAATGTCAGTTCAATTTGACATTTCTGTCAAGAAATCCTGCGCTATATAAAAATATATCTGACCAATTACCATGTGTCTATTTCAAAATAATATCAAAACTGAAAAACTGACCACACGAGTAAGAAAACGAAAAGTAAAAATCAACCTCCAGAAACAGGTAGTTCACATGGTGAATAACCTGAAGAAATGAATACATTAAACAGGGAAGTTTATAGAATCAATTTCACTTGATGTATCACCCTTTGTTAACTGAAACAAGAAGTTCAAAAGTCCTTAAAGCTAGATAATGTAACACACTGTGATTAAATGTAACTTTTTAAACTATACTGTACATAATGTCTGGATGCCAAATTGCTGGGTTAAGAATAATGCATGTGTAGACATTATGTTATGCAGTTCTTAAAACATACAATGTTTGGATTCAAAGGCTTCAGTGGAAGAAAAATAATGGACAAAAAAAAGTATATTTCTAAAAGATTTTTTTGCTGCAAAAAATGAACAAGTGTTATGACCAGACTTAATTTTCCCCAACCCATTCTCACTCCAAAGGCGTCAAAAACCGAAGCATGGTCAAGCGCCCCTAGCGTCACTTTTATGACGCCAAATATGCCTCTCGGCGTCGAATATCGAAGCACTACGACCTTCATTGCTTTCAGTGGGAAACCTTTGGCGTCAGAATTCGACACGAGGACATGAGATGTTTATCGCTGTGAAATCACGTTCAAGAAGTCTCATTCAGCACACATCGCGATACTTGCTATCAGTTCCACAGTTTGGGTGAGTAGTCCTAAATACGCTCTTTTAAATGCCTTTTATAAAATGTATTCTGTCTTCTTTATTAATCAGATTAGTGCCATATGTTTAATCGCTGTATTATATCGGTCAGCCGCGGCTGTCTTTGAGTTTCATTGCGTTTAAATAAATGAACACAGCTGCTAATTAGTCTGATTAAACTCTATCTGTCACGTGACGTGCCATAGACATTCGATCCGTTTTATATTATTATTAATTTCAGGATCAATGATGTAAGTTGTATTTGTAGTAAAATCATGGTAATCACGACACTTACAATAGTAATAAATGAAATGTGAAGTTAAAACACAGTAAACGGGACATTAGTAACTGTAACTGTAGTTTTACTATGGTATATTAATAATCAATACAACAATACAATAATCACCAAACCAGCTATGTTTGAATCACTGCAATGTTAGTGTTTTTATGTGCTTTTATATGACAGATATCACAGTAATCATATGTTCTGTACAATTCTTTTAATACCTTTTAATGTAAATCTAAAAAAAATAAAAAAATAAATCAAATTAAAAATAAATAAATAATAAAACATGTATTTTTCCATCTTGCAGTTCATTCATATCAGTTTATATATATATATATATATATATATATATATATATATATATATATATATTTATATATATATATTATATCTAAATATTTTGCACACAGATCATTATTAACATTCTGTATATAATTCAATTTTATTTTCTCTCCCCTTTTTTATTATTTTTATTTTTATTTTTAGCTGAAAAGACGTAAAGGAAGCCCAGTGGTGTTTCTGGAGAGGGATTCCTTCAGAAATGGAGAAGACAGAAAGCTGCGGAGGCAGATATTTGCAGCAGTAAGTCTGTGATAGTTTGTCCCTTTTATCAAACATTCCTGCTGTTATAATTTGTACAGCATTTGTTGTTTCTTAAACTGTTGCACTGTCCAAATACCCACACTTGCCATCTTTGCACTTGACCACTTGATTACTTATTTGACGTCTTTCCTGTATTTGGCCTAGTGTTCAAGTGAGCATGATAACCACAAGTGTGTGTCGAACTTTTCATGACCTGATGACTGTGTTTCCCAATCCTGATCCTGGAGAACCCCAGCACTGCACGGTTTTGGTGTCTCTCTTATCTGCCTTGGAGTCTTCACTGATGAGCTGATGAGTTGAATCAGGTGTGTTTGATCAGGGAGACATCTCAAATGTGCAGTGTTGGGCTTCTCCAGGACCAGGATTGGGAGCCACTGCCTTATGGGACACTTATGTGTTTACAGAGATTTTTAATATCTAATTATCAATATTTCACATACTGTACATTGGACAGCTTTCCATGACCTCTTGTGAGATCTCGGCAAAAAGTCTGACGATTTATTCCTAAACATGATGCATGATGGGATACACTAAGCATTGTATAGCGCTCCGGAGCAGTATTGGAGAGGTTTAGTGTGTGTTAAGGACGCTGTGCTTTGGCATTATTAAGACCGGGGACAGTCTCGTTCACACACTGTCACGTACACACACTCTCAAGTGGCCAAGACTGCAAGTGTGGGTATCTGGACAGGGTCAAAGTCTTAAAAATGATCCCTAAACACATCACAGTCTTAATAATCCAGTTTAACACTTTTATGATATTGTACAAGCCCCAGGACTGTCTCATCTGACACTATCAAAAGAATTCATATGACTATAGCTTGCTATTAATTACTTGCTTTCAATAATGGATGCATTTAACATTTAATTATACAGCATCTTTACAGAGGTGTAATGTACAAGTTGCACGTAATTAATAATATTTCCTTCTTTCTGTCTTACAGGACTTTTTGCAGATAATGCTGTTCTTATTTTTCAGGTCTAAAATATCGAGCTCAACAGCTATTTTAAGAGCCAACCTCACAAACCTTCCTAAAAACTAAGAGCTATTACTGAGTCTCAGCGAATCTTGCCATGATCAGCTCTTCCCAGGTACATTTGTTTAGAATATTTTTTATTCAACATTTACTCATCAAATGCTCTGGTCTGAATCTTACTTTAAATTAACTTAATTATGTTTAATGAGCAATATTATTTGCACACAGAGTAAGTAGAGATTATCTTGTTTCACAGAAGAGAAGGAAGACCAAGGAAATGATTTGCTCAGGATGAGGAATGAAGATGGCCATCTTGTGCTCAAACAAACAGAAGTCCTCTGGTATGTGTGTGTTGAAGCAATGCTGTGTTATACAACATTTTATGATGATCTCTCACAGAACTGGTCATGTCAGCCTTGATTTCTTTTTATACTATTACAATTACAGCATGTTAGCAAAGTGTGACTGGACATTTTTAATATTATGTTTCTAAAAACACACCACCTGTTTTAAAAGTAGACAAGTATCATGAAATTGGTTTAGTTGATATAAACACCAATTGACATTATTTCATTGTTTTCTAAATGTTATGTTATAAATTGTGAATTGATAGTGGATTGGTTTGAAGCCAGGCCTTACACTGCACAGACTAAAACACGTTTGTGAGAGAAGTCAGGAACTTTAGAGAAAGATTCTAGAGGAAGAAAACACATTTACTGCAACAATAGATGAATTCTAGAGTCTCTGAGAACTACACATGCTAATGGAGTCTCATGAGCAAGTCCTTTGCCTTAATTCTTGCAGAATGAAATTGTTTATTGCAGTATTTTAATTTGTACAGATGATCTCATCAGCAAAATGAGGGGTTTTGACCAAGTGATGCTCTTGAAAGGAGTGAAAGGATGTGGTAAATTGTCTTCAGAGAAAAAGCTTCTCAAAAGGTCTCAAAACAGCTTGAAGAATGGTAAGTGTACAGCACTACAAGGGTCATAGTTGCTCACACTGCTAAAATCACACAGAACATAAGATGAGCTCTATGTCCATTAAACAACTTCATCTGGATTGTTTGTTTCACTTTGACCAGGTCTGGCATCTTAGGACTGAGAGATCCTCTGGCTGAGAAACAAAACTGCTTTCCAGACACGAGAGAAGAAGATCATAATGGGCAGATGAAACCAGTTTAGATGTGATGATGGGAATCATTATTTTCTGGAACAGTATCTCATGTCTTATATGTATCACATGATCTGTATCACAGTTGACTGAATGGGACTGTGTGACTTTTAAAGACATTTCATCACTCATCTGTGAGAACTGATTTATATATGAGGTTAAGAGGTTTTGATGATAATTATTTTCATTGAATCTTATTTGTCTTGATGCTACTTTATCAACTTTATAGTCTATGCTCCAATAAAATGAAAATGGTGAATATTGTGTTCTGAAGATTCTTGGTAAATACATCATTTTACTGGGTAGGCTGATATGTGTTTATTTTAGACTTGGAAAAACTACATTGGAATTATTTTTTTTTAAGACATAAACATTTTTGATCGGATTAATAACATCTGGGACATCAGTACACCAGAAAGTAATTTTTTTATATATTAGTAGCAAATATGCAAATTTTTTGTGAAATAAAGGGAGTTACAAGATTAATTATTTTGCATTACAAGATGGTGCCATGGGCTTTATTGTTACAAACACTTGAGGGATAACTGAGAATGTAGCAGGAATGATCAATGTGGATCTTGTACTGCATTAAAACCAAGAGCATGCACATTACTGATGTCCAGCACCTGAGGAGCAAGATACTGGGGTGAGGAGGACATTTTTACACTGATTTTTGCTAATTAGTTATATATATATATATATATATATATATAAATTAATATTCTTAGCACTGCATGAATTTGTCCTTGTGTTATCGTGAAGTATCACAATGTGTATACATTGTCCTTGATTACTGCTTTACAGTGGGGAATAGATAAAGGCAAGTTGTTGCAGGTTCATCCATTATATTTCTTGCCATTTACTTCAAAAATCAAAGAAATAATCTATTATTTTCATTATTAAATCATTTCTTTCTAATTTTTCCATGTTTCATCAGATGGCCTCACAATGTCCTGTCAAAAGGTATAATAGCAATGATGTAAGAATTAGAAAACAGAGGACTGTGAAAACTGTCAGATATAAATGTGACTCAGCTCAGTTTGTTGTCCATGATGAGGAGAATACATATATGTAGGTTTTACTGCCCTTCTACCCCCAGGGGCCCAGTAGCACCCCCCGGAAGAGCCCAAAATGGTATATTTCAAATGGCTGTAAATCAGAGTCCAATTAACGAATCAAAGAGAAAATGGGCAGGATTATTACTTATGCTATGCTGATAAAATAATGTTGAGCTCAGTTTTCAGAAATAAATGGAAAGCTGGCATAAAGGCATTTTAAATATTGCTCACTGTAAAATACCACATTTTAGCCTGCCTCTCAAATATATCATAGAGGTTTGCACAATGAACATATTTAGATATCCAGTTTTCCTTAAAATAAATAATTTATTTCGTTTCGTTAATAAAAAGTTTTAAACTACATTACCCACAAGCCTCCGTCGTTCTATCTATGGAAAGGCAACACTAGGGGGCTGTTTTTTGTAGTTCATTGAAGTTATGCTTAGGGTTAGGATTATGATCTCGCTAAAGATGTCATTTTTCTCAAGATAGCAGCACTTCATTGTTGACTTAATATATTACTAATGTGATGATAGCAGCAAAACATACTTTTTAACATGATGCGCTGTTTAATATGGGTTAAAAGATAGTCCAACCACAGACTGTCCTGAAAATTCATAGCCAATGACATCAAAGCTGAGCAGTAGCGTCACACTTCCTTATCCATTTATGACCGATGTCTTTCGTTTTTCGGCTGAAGGGATAGATTCGGTTAACAATAGATTAAGCTTGCTACTTATTAGGTTCTGTTTTATTAACGTCTTCACCTTCCTCCGTTGTTCAGCTTGACAAAAATTGGGCAATATTGATGTGCACATGCCCAGCAGTCGCAGTTGTATCCAACAGATAGATTCCTCTCATTAATTATATAAGACACATTTTTAAGATTTTTTTTTTTTTTTTGACCAAAGACAAATATATTTACTAATCAAATGATGTGCTTCTAAAATTTACATTGTATATTACATTGTGTTTTAAAGTTAAAATTGTTCACATTTGTGTTTCTGTGACTTACCACTCTCTACCATTTGAACTCTAGGAATAAAAACAGAAATTATAAATGAATGAATGAACAAATAAATACATAAAGCATAATAAACATGCATATTTTTGTAAGGATCTTCCATTATTTATTGATATGTCAAACTCATTTAAAGACAACATGCCCAAATTACTACACTGCATCCTCTGTCACCAAGCTCGTTTTTGCCACCATAAAGAATAAAAAGGCAGTTATGTTTTAAACTATTTTCAGTATGCAAATGAAAATGCTTTTATTAAAAAACAAAACAGTAAATACAGTATGTCTTTCAGAGAACACTGGAAAAAGATCAATTTTCTTAAAAATTAAATTGACCAAAATGTTATACAACACAATGTAAATGTTTCAAACTCACAAAAAAACACCATGAAGACATGCATGTCAAGTGTGCAATATATTTTTAATATGGAGCGCTATTTTTAACTATTGTTTTCATCACTGGTTCTGTAATGTATTCATTATGAGCTCATAATTAAAACAAAGTTACATCTTCTGCAAAAATCAAACCACTGCAAAGTCTAATCACTGATCCAGGGACCATATCTGTATGTGTGGGTGATAAAGAGTTAACGAGGTGAGTCCTTGTGAAGGATGGAGAACTACAGCGTTATCCTCAAACAATCCTGTAAGACAGAAAGGAAGGAAATATTAAATTACACTGTGTTTTGTTTAGACCATAAAAGCAGCCTCTGTAAAGATGCTGTATAATTAAATGTTAAATGCATCCATTATTGAAAGCAAGTAATTAATAGCAAGCTAAAGTCATATGAATTCTTTTGATAGTGTCAGATGAGACAGTCCTGGGGCTTGTACAATATCATAAAAGTGTTAAACTGGATTATTAAGACTGTGATGTGTTTAGGGATCATTTTTAAGACTTTGACCCTGTCCAGATACCCACACTTGCAGTCTTGGCCACTTGAGAGTGTGTGTACGTGACAGTGTGTGAACGAGACTGTCCCCGGTCTTAATAATGCCAAAGCACAGCGTCCTTAACACACACTAAACCTCTCCAATACTGCTCCGGAGCGCTATACAATGCTTAGTGTATCCCATCATGCATCATGTTTAGGAATAAATCGTCAGACTTTTTGCCGAGATCTCACAAGAGGTCATGGAAAGCTGTCCAATGTACAGTATGTGAAATATTGATAATTAGATATTAAAAATCTCTGTAAACACATAAGTGTCCCATAAGGCAGTGGCTCCCAATCCTGGTCCTGGAGAAGCCCAACACTGCACATTTGAGATGTCTCCCTGATCAAACACACCTGATTCAACTCATCAGCTCATCAGTGAAGACTCCAAGGCAGATAAGAGAGACACCAAAACCGTGCAGTGCTGGGGTTCTCCAGGATCAGGATTGGGAAACACAGTCATCAGGTCATGAAAAGTTCGACACACACTTGTGGTTATCATGCTCACTTGAACACTAGGCCAAATACAGGAAAGACGTCAAATAAGTAATCAAGTGGTCAAGTGCAAAGATGGCAAGTGTGGGTATTTGGACAGTGCAACAGTTTAAGAAACAACAAATGCTGTACAAATTATAACAGCAGGAATGTTTGATAAAAGGGACAAACTATCACAGACTTACTGCTGCAAATATCTGCCTCCGCAGCTTTCTGTCTTCTCCATTTCTGAAGGAATCCCTCTCCAGAAACACCACTGGGCTTCCTTTACGTCTTTTCAGCTAAAAATAAAAATAAAAATAATAAAAAAGGGGAGAGAAAATAAAATTGAATTATATACAGAATGTTAATAATGATCTGTGAGCAAAATATTTAGATCTAATAAATATATATAAATATATATATATAAATATAAACTGATATGAATGAACTGCAAGATGGAAAAATACATGTTTTATTATTTATTTTTAATTTGATTTTTTTATTTTGGATTTACATTAAAAGGTATTAAAAGCATGGTACAGAACATATGATTACTGTGATATCTGTCATATAAAAGCACATAAAAACACTAACATTACAGTCATACAAACATAGCTGGTTTGGTGATTATTGTATTGTTGTATTGATTATTAATATACCATAGTAAAACTACAGTTACAGTTACTAATGTCCCGTTTACTGCGTTTTAACTTCACATTTCATTTATTACTATTGTAAGTGTCGTGATTACCATGATTTTACTACAAATACAACTTACATCATTGATCCTGAAATTAATAATAATATAAAACGGATCGAATGTCTATGGCACGTCACGTGACAGATAGAGTTTAATCAGACTAATTAGCAGCTGTGTTCATTTATTTAAACGCAATGAAACTCAAAGACAGCCGCGGATGACCGATATAATACAGCGATTAGACATATGGCACTAATCTGATTAATAAAGAAGACAGAATACATTTTATAAAAGGCATTAAAAGAGCGTATATACGACTACTCACCCAAACTGTGGAACTGATAGCAAGTATCGCGATGTGTGCTGAATGAGACTTCCTGAACGTGATTTCACAGCGATAAACATCTCATGTCCTCGTGTCGAATTCTGACGCCAAAGGTTTCCCACTGAAAGCAATGAAGGTCGTAGTGCTTCGATATTCGACGCCGAGAGGCATATTTGGCGTCATAAAAGTGACGCTAGGGGCGCTTGACCATGCTTCGGTTTTTGACGCCTTTGGAGTGAGAATGGGTTGTTTTCCCAGACTCTCCAATTCTAAAACATATAAAAGCCATGCACAGAAAAGTAAACAAAAAAAAAAAAAAAAAGTCTCATCTGATGTCAGCAAAAAATGCATCCGTCCTTTTTTGAGAAAACAAAAACAAAACAATAATAAATCATCAATAAACCCCAGTAAATATTGGCCAACATCATTGTTAGGCAGATGGAAAATGTACATTTTTAGCCCTTATAGAATTCTATCTGTTTTAGGTGATATTTACACGTCCTCTCATTAATTATATTGACACATTGAAGACCAAACAATCTAGGCATGTTGTGTGTGAGCGGGTCACCGATGACGTTTACAACAGCTTGTGTCAGAGAGATACCACAGGAACAATGCAGTACTGTTCATTTAAAGCGTTTATGGATGGTCGTAATGGGGTCATTGTAACAACAATCCACACCCATCTCTGTGGCCTCCAACGCCTGAAAAGGATCTACTGCCTGGGTTCAGAGAAAAAAAACCTGAGGTCACCTTAATGTCAGATATTTAACATCTAGGGCCTGTTTGAACAGTGGGTTGGTGATTATATAAATCGGTCAAACAGAGAAAAGGAAATTCTTCTTTGAGAAAAGAGGATCTGCTCTGAAAGGTTGCTAGGAGTGACAAAAGCAGCAGAAGCTGTCTGAAACTTTCTCTCTCTTTTGTAAACAGTCACAAGGAGAATCTGAAACCTTCGTCACATTAAAATAGTTTTTTAATGACAGAATTTGTCTATTTACAGTTTACTGGTATCTAAACTATCTATAAAGCTTTTAATCCTGAATTATGGACTGCTATTTTGACCAGAAGCTGTGGTTTGATGTTAAGAACTTTTTAATTATGAATTTGTTTCTTACAAACATGCAGCTTTTCACTTCACAAGATGTTAAATGATGGACTGGACTGGTGTGGATTATTGGAGGTTATTGTGATGTTTTTATCAGCTGTTTGAACTCTCATTCTGACGGCACCCATTCACTGCAGAGGATCCACTGGTGAGCAAGTGATGGAAATCTGTTCTGATGAAGAAACAAACTTATCTACATCTTGGATGGCTGAGGACGAGTACATTTTCAGCAAATTTTCTTTTTTCAGTATTCGTAAAATATATTTTTTGCATCACATTAATAAACAAATTTCCACTTTGTAGTTCCTCCAATCATATTTACTAGTTCTACCTAAAGAAATTATGTACATTACAGTAGTTATTTTGCACGTCACATTTTCTTAAACAGTGGCAACAATAATTTAGGTTTCTGAGCTTTTATGTCAGTGAAAATGCAAGATTTGTTTTTTAAGGAAACACTTTTCAGAAAAAAGCTTACAGAGTATTACCACTTATTTGGCATAACCTTGAATGAACACAGTTTGTAAATGATATCCAATAGTTCCTGGTAGTTTTGATAGCTTTATGAGCATTTTAATGGAAACTTTGAATAATAACACTTTTTATTTTCTCCGTCCTTTGTAGCTGAAGTGTTCACTGTATCCCACTTAGCTGGAATTATTGGAGTTTTCACTTTCCAAAACCAACTAGAATCTAGAAATCTCAGCTCATGTCATTTCCCCAGAACCAGTATCTATAAAATACATATAACATGAAATCATATCATTTTTGAAAACAAACGAAAAAAAAAGTTACGTGAAAAACAATCAACTGTCCAGCAATTCTTGCTTCTTTTTCATTGTGCAAAATGAAAAAGGAGAACTTCTACTCTCACACCACTTCCTAACATCCTGCCCTCAGCATCTCCATTCTGAGTCTTTTAGGGATCTAGGAGAGATCAGAGGAGGGTATTTACACAGCCACCGTGGTGATGGACGACACAGGTGTTGCGGCTCCTTCTGGTGTAACCTTTGCCAGTCGGTGCTCCTTGTTTTGGGAGCAGCTCCGTCCACACAGCTGGCAGGACGCGCAGCAGGAGTTACAGCAGGGCAAGAAGCGAAACACACTCACACGCCACAGGAACCAGCCAGGGGCCCAACAGCACCAGCACATGAGGACCCCCACTGCAGTCACACCCAGAACCACATACAGCACCATCAGAGAAATAGAAGACTGGGAATCTGGAGAAGAAAGGATTTCATTTAAGCACTAGGGCCTACAATTCCCAGTGAAATTTAAATATATTCAGCAATAATGGCATTTACGGAATAAATTATTAAACAAACCCAAGACTTTTAAATGCAATAAGCCATGACAGAGTGTCTATTATGGTATCTTTAACATTATTTAGTCAGCACCAATATTGTAAAAGACACATTATTTAACAAATATATATACATTTGTTTAATAATAGGATCTGAATAAATAATGAAGGAATATAGTTTATTATCCTAGATTTATATTACTTGAAAGTGAGTTTGGTAATTAATTAATTCATCTTTATCTGCATTTTAAGGTTGATCTAATCATACCAAGGCTGTATATCTAATGAACGATACATTAAGTAAATTGTGATAATTGTGTTTTAAAGCATTTTGTTACCGTTATGTGCTTTTGTCATTTTTTTTTTTTTTGTCAATTTATATTTATTTATATTTATAGCAACATTTCAATATAGGTTTTTCATATAATATTTATATTTTATTTCTACTTTATTTAATTTATGAAAATGTGGCTTGTTTCATTTGGCAACTGTGTTTCATTTGGCAACTCATTAAATCATTTTATACAGTAAAATACAATGGTCCTTATACTGTCTAAAGCTTTTTTTGTGAAATCTGTCCCAGTCTTTGTTCAAACACCTGTGGATTTTTCAAAGCAATTTAGTCTGAATTTGGATATAAAGGACGGCTATTAGTTAAGATGCATAAGAGTGGTGGTCTACTTAGCAGACTAGTGCTCTTGAGAAGTTTCAACCAGCAGATGATTTACACTTCACTGTTTGCAATGAACATTTATGTGCTCCTCAATTAGCTTTGTGTCCTTAGCCTTTCAGAGTTCACCATTATACAGCAATAAAACCCAATTTATGGCCGTTCTGAGGAGTAGTCATTTTATTAAGGGTTTTGTGCATTTGAACTCTTCTACTCCAGGTTCTTCATACATCTGTCTAAATTCTTAACGGAACATATTATTAAAGAAATTAAAATGCTGTAATTTATGCAACATAAAGTCACAAAATTCTATAACTTTTCAATCTATAATTGACCACAATGCCTAAATGCACTTTTCCACTAAAGTGAGTAAAGGTTCTTTAAGATTTTTTTAACTGTTCTTCAAAGTAAAAAAAATAATAATATAAAGAACCTTTTTTCCACTATAAATAACTTTTTGTTTAATGGTTATTATTAATGGTTGATGTTAAAAGTTATTAAAGGAATTTTTGTTCTGTTTCTGTTTGGTTGCATATTTTCAATGCATTTAATAACTACTGGAGAAGAACAAACCGGTCACAGAATCTGGATCAGGAATGGCGTTTGACGTGGCGCAGTTCTTTAAAGTGGACACTGTCTGAGTGGGAACGTTCAGTGTCCGTGCTGGTTGGGTAACATGATGCTGTGGGGGCTTGGGTGTAGATAGAGGACCTAAAACCCACAAAAACAAGATCTATCAGGAACAAATCCCAGTTGGAAAAGCCTTCTCATAATAGAATGTTTACTGACCATTGCAACCAGGGTAATTAATTAAATCACTGCCATCGCCACAGTTGTCAATGCCTTTATCATCCGCACAAACCAGACTCATGGGGATACACTTCCCATTGTGACAGTTGAAGTAAGGCTCACCTCGGCACTCTGATTGGTTAAAACCTGGAGAGACAAACAATATGAGCAGATTGTTGGTATTCTGTTATGCTTCAGCTTCAAGAAAAAGAGAGGAAGATGTAAACACATTCGAACCCAGCCTGAATGAAGTGAAGTCTCCAACAAAGTCCACCCTTGGCTGAGTTCCTCGTGTCACAAGACGCAGAGTTAGAAAGTTGCCCGTTGACAGCACTGGTCGAGGAGGGCTCTTCCCACAGAGTGGCTGGCCAATAGGGGGCGCGGACTTATCCCTCCCATCATAGAACTGGATGTACGAGCCAGCGTGGCAGGGGTCTCCAGGCCCCTCTCCAGTAGTTGGCTCCATGCTCTGGTCAGGCCGCGTTGGGCCGGATGATGAGGACCCCCTGGATGATTCTTGGAGGGGGGGTGCAGGGCTGTGCGGGGACACTCTTAGCAGGCTGTAGACCAGAAAGAAGCGGAAATAGAACTGCACCTTGTCCCGGGGGGTGGCGGACTGCATGGTGAGGTGGCAATCCGTTCCCAAGGAGACAAAGTAGTACTTCCGGGACTCCTGGTGGGACTTTACGACCATGCCGTCCCCCTGTATTGTCTGTCCACAGAAGTCCACAACATTCACTGTTGAGAATATTAAGATAACCGTGAGATCGAAGATAATTTTCTCAAGAACTTGAGATTCCCAACCAACTTTTTTTTCCACCCAAAAACTAAAATCTGCTGAAAAATTTTTTTGTTTCTTCATCAGAACAGATTTGGAGAAATGTAACATTACACCATTTGCTCACCAATGGATCCTCTGCAGTAAATGGGTGCCGTCAGAATGAGAGTCCAAACAGCTGATAAAAACATCACAATAATCCACACCACTCCAGTACATCAATTAACATCTTTCAAAACGTTTTTTTTTTTTTTTAAGAAACAAATACAAGACATTTTTAAATTAAAAAACCATTGCTTCAGGATAAAATACAACTGCTCTGTCTATAATAATGTTTTCTCCAGTGATAAAGTCATCTCATCTGAATCAGGAGATAAATATGTACAGATCAGGCACCATTTACAAGTTAATTCCAAAACAGTTCTAAACAAATATGTCGGTGGATTTGATTTTGAGATGACAACAGGGAATGGATTTTTTTCACTGGAGGAAGTGTTATTTTGGATTATTGACTATTTTACCGCACTAGTAGATGTTTACTGATATACTGGAGTGGTGTGGATTATTGTGATGTTTTTATCAGCTGTTTGGACTTTCATTCTGACGGCACCCATTCACTGCAGAGGATCCATTGGTGAGCAATGCTATATTTCTCCAAATCTATTCTGATGAAGAAACAAACTCATGTACACTGAAATACAGAACACAGGGATGGAAGAAAAACCGAATGAATCCAGTTCTAATCTAGAAAGACCACAAGCATGAACTGGCTTTGCATCTCCCATCTGGGGTACGAACCAAATAATAGGAAGATTTACAACCTATCCTTGGTTTATTAGCTTTGTTACCAAGGGCGACCGGTGGATCCATGATGTCTCACTGCCAGGAATGTCCAGAGAAACCTTCTATTGGTGGAAAAGGACCAATACCTCAAAATATTCCGTAACCATGTGTTCTCAACTGAGTTTCACAAAAATGAACAGCAGCAGAATAGAAAGTTCCCTATAAATGTTTTAATTGGCCAGACCAAAGCGCTCAGAGGTCCAATCACACCCGGGTTCCCACTTTTATTTAACTCTAGAAAAACAGCAGAGAACGTGCCAACTCTGTGGGTAATGACACAGATGCCAGGGGCTTTTCACAGGACCAGATGAGGAGGCGCTATATCAGTTTCTAATGTCAGATCAAATGAATCATCCTCAGATGTATTGTCTCATAATGAAAAACAATAAATGATTTTCAAATATATATAACTGAAGGAGACAACCAGAGACGTGATATGATTTGGAGCCAAGTCAAATTACAGTAATATAATTAAATATAACATACATTAATATAGTCTATATAGTATATTTAGTCCCCACCCCCTTTTTGGTTTTGGTTTTACATGATTAAATAAATCTTAATAATATATGTATATACAGTGTAGTAAGAATCATAAAAAAAAGTTTTTGATGAATAAAACTAAAATTAAAACTAAAATTTTTAGTTTTAGAGAAACTTTTAAAAACTCAGAGATAAAATAACATTTTAAATTTACTTTCAGTTAACTTCATTAGATTACAGATAAAACACATCACACGGGACAAGCCAAATGTCTGTGAAAGCCATTGCGACTCCAGACTAGTTCTGATGCCAATACACACAAATGAATTAAGAGTACGAGAAGAAACCCTGATTGCAACAAATGTCGGAGTGAACGAGGTAATAACGGGATAAATCTTGAGAACTGAACACCCATCACCGTACCTGTCTCAATGGAGTGACTCTGGCGTGTCATTAAGCTGAAGAGAACAAACCATCCTGACAGGTGCTGAATGCATCGCACTCTGGCCATCTCGCGTGTCCAAGCAAAAGCACTTGCTGCTCCAATGTTAAATGCAATTGTTCTGTCGCATTTGTACCGCGCAAAGTCTACTCTTGCGAAAATCAAACATTCCCTTAATTTATAAAGACGACATATAGCCCGTGAAACGCCCCTAATTAACTGCTTTTTAATGCTTTTTAAGCAGGAATATTTGTCTATGGCATCTCAGATGCGTCGAGCTTAATCCTTGTTCATCATCCTGGCTTTTGTGCCTTTGAAGACTCTTTGTCAAATTTATGTGTCTTAGCTATTTCCATGACAATGTCACGGATCTAAAGGAGGAGCCGTGCAGGACCCCCCCAAAGCTGCCCCAACCCAAGCACCATCTACAGCGAGGACAGGACTAAACATCTGTCACACTAGTATTTATAGAGCACTGAAAGTCTGGTGGAGTTTTAAGTATATAGGAAACTAAAGTTTTGGACAAAAATATTAATTCTTCATTATTGTATTGTTTTCAATTTAAAATAATTGTGATTAAAGTGTTTTGCATTTTGTATTTATTTAGTATATTTAGGCCTTTTCAAAGTCACTAATTATCGGCTTACCTCATGAGGTGCATCATGGGGTGCAAAATGTAGAAGTTCATATGCAGTGAAGGTCATATTGAATACATCCTGTTGCTGACCCTAATTCACTTCACACATACATTCACCTGGTTTGTATTTTTTCTACCAAAAAATGTCAAACGTTTAAGCAAGCCTACATCAGAAGGTTTTATGTTGATTAGAAATAAATTCAGCCAAATGTGTCCAAATCTTTAAATAGAGATCTAAAACTCTATAAAATAATTTGTCACACAATAAAAAAAACAATAACAATCAAACACTGTGGTGAAGGCATAATGAAATCCAGACTCAAGACACTGTGGGACCTGAAGTCATGCTTACAAACATACTGATTTGTCTTGATTGGCCGAAATTCCTTCATAACAAATACAAAGAACATCCAGCCATTATTCCACAGTTTGGGATAAATACCCTTTCTCTAGACTTCATTCATGACCTTCCTCTGACACATGAAACCTCCATATGACATGTCCCCATTCAGAGATCAAAAGTTTAAAGTCCAATAAAAGCTTTTAAACCTGTAGGTCCTTTAACAAAGCTTGTTAGAAGTTTTATTGGACTTTTCTCTTTTAAGTGTTTGAATGTGTCTCATGATCTGCTGTGGGAATCCATTTGGGCAAAATTCCCACAAAACATACATTCCTATGCCATCTTTTTAACTTTCCCAAGATGTAAATAATAATAAATAAATAATAATAAAACAAATAAATAAAAATATATTTTAAAAATATATTACAAAGAGGAAATTTACAGAAACCTGTTTAGTATAGTGCAATTTGTTTTGTAACTTCAGCATGTCTTCCATGTCAAGAGAAATTAGTTCAGATGGCATCTATCTCAAAAAAGTATATTATCTGGTGATTTTCAAGACTTTTTTTGCATTTCAACAGCTAAATCTGTTATATTTTTCCCCGAGTAGCTAGAAAATTAAGGAAAATAGTATGTTGGTATGTGTGACAACACTGCAACATTGAGCGGCCCACTGACGCACTGACGTCAGACGCCGCAATTACGTCACGCGTAAGTACGTACGTCTCATAGAAGTTTGAAACTGACGAAGGGACAAAAATATTTATATAAAAGCCGACGCAAGGGCGCTAAATACAAACGTACCATCAATAAAGTGTGATTTAAAATTCCTATATTTATGAAAGCATCTTCACAGTCAAGAACCTCTTGGTAAATTCACGCCAGTTGCATTTATTTAATGAAAATAAGTCGAGAGCTAGCTGCTAGCATGCTAACTGCGAAGCTTTAGCAGTCTCGATGAAATCATTGACTGTTATTGTGTTTACTATAGATTTATAAAACATTACAGCAGTGCTGAGCCCGTAAACCGCCGTATTTATTTTTGACGGTATGTTTTATGTCTAAATTGTGAGTTATGTTGATGGGATAATCAAAAATGTGTGTGCTAATGGGGAGTCAGTGGTGTCTCTTGAATATTATTTTCTGTGCTTGTCAGTTGTTTGCTTTTTTATATAAATTAACTGTCATTGAAGTGTTTTTTGACGTGTGGGGTGAAATCATAAATTGTGTGCATGCTGGACCAGTGATGCAAGGCCTGTGCATCACACAGATATGTGTATCTGTCAAGTGGGTGTGATGTGATTTTATGTGTAAGATGTTTGTGTTTCTATATATATATATATATATATATATATATATATATATATATATATATATATATATATATATATATATATATATATATATATTTGTTGTGTGCATTATGTAATCTTTGCGTAACAGTGTAAAAGCTTGGTTTTGTTTTGTTTTCTCCTTTTAGGCTGTGTGTATATGCCATTTCAGGTGTATGTTGTGATTTTGTTTGCTGGAATTATGTGTAACTCTATTTGTGAATTTTACTTTTTGGTGCAGAATGGCTCCTCGGTTGCAGCTGGAAAAAGCTGCTTGGAAGTGGGCAGAGACTGTCAAACCAGAGGACATCACACATGAACATATTGAGTTAGCTTATAGGATTGCCGTGCCGGCATGCAAAAGAGGGACATGCAGGTAATGTGGTGGCGACAATGGTCTGTGTTTACTGTTCTATACTGTTGAGTACATTGACTGTAATTCTGATTTAAAGACAGAGTTTTAATGAACACAACTGTGAAAATGTGTTTATTAGTGCACTTCGCCATCTCACCCTAAATATTTTATCATTTTTTGCTGCCACACAGGAGGAACTGTAAAGGAAATCCTAATTGTCTGGTTGGTATTGGGGAGCAATCATGGTTGGGAGAAATTGATGAAAATGCCTTCCACAGCATCGATGACCCAAATTCAGAAAGACGAGATAAGGTACGCCAAATGGCAAAACCGTACAGTAGGTGAATCTGTAGCATGCTAATACATAAATAATGATATAGTGTTATTTTAGTATTATGTATATTCTATTATTGTATTTATTACGGTTTTAATTCAGCTTTTATATTATTTTATTTATATTTTTAGTTTTCATTAAAATATTAGTTAAAATTTGATTTCTTCAGCTTTATTTCAGTAGTATAGTAAATAGTAAACTTTAATAGTAAACTTTATAATAGTTTTAGTTTTCATTCACAATAGCAACATTTGTGTGTGTGTTTGTGTGTTCTTGTGTAATATATACAATACAAATTACTAAAACAATTGCTTATTTCATATTATTTTGAAGAATGTGTCAACATCATCAACATTCCAACTGTCTGTGATTGCTCTCTCTGTTGCAGAACACATTTGTGGGCCTAACGAATCTTGGTGCCACATGTTACGTGAACACGTTCCTCCAGGTGTGGTTCCACAATTTGGAGCTTCGCAGAGCCTTATATCTGTTTCAGAATTCCAGAGCAGAAGGGCACAACACGGATTCAGGTGAGGGTCTATTTTTAAAAGGAGTCATATGATGCTTTTTTAAAAATCATTATTTTGTGTATTTGGTGTAACAGAATGTGTTGACATGATTTAATTACATAATTGTAGGTCTTCTATGCCCCTCCTCTCTCAAATGCATAGTTTTCTTCAAAGTCCCTCCTTATGACAAGCACAGTCTGCTCTGATTGGCCAACTGACCCAGTGCATTGTGATTGGAAGAAAACCACAAGCACTTGTCGAAAATGTAATGGCCCTTTTAATAATCTTGAGCTTCATCTTTCATAATAGATGTAAAGACAGTTAATAATATCCTTAGTTTTACCATCTGTTCAAGCCTGAAAGGCAAACAGAGTCGTGTGACAGTACACAGTACACAAGCCACGGACGGTTAAGACAGATGACTCCACTGTCACTCTCTCTCTCTCTCTCTCTCTCTTTCTCTCTCTCTCTCTCTCTCATACACACACAAACACACACAGCATACACACATACATGGCGTGCAAAACTCTGCATTTGAACATTCAATAGCAAATACTTAAACTAATAACAAAACATACTTACAGTAGCTGATCCAGAAGCACCAGATAATTGTAGCAAAGTCAGAATAACCTACTCTCCTTGGTTCTTGAAATAGTCATCCATAAAATGCATTGCTGTTCTGTTGTAAGTAATCATAAAGATTTTTAAATGCATCTACTTTCAGAAGGCCAAATAAAGTGGTTTTGTTTCTCCTAGATACACACACATCTCCCTGAGATGACTGCTTCAACACTAACTGCGGTTACTGAAACCAGCCTTCTTTCTTTGCGTGATCATTTGTGTGGCATTACATAAATATTTTCACATAGTGACGTAGACGTGGGGGCGTGTTAGAATGAGACATTTTAGGGGGGCGTGGCAGAGTCTTGACTTTGAATAACAATATCTCTTTGGATTTGAGACTTTAGTCTTTGGAACTTCACAGATCTTCTTTATGCACCAAGAGCTTGTAACACTCCAAAGAGAAAGGAAAAATGTAAATCGCATCATATGACCCCTTTAAAGCTTGGATAGTTTTATTGTCCACATGCTTTAAAAATATATTATGGTGTTTATTGTAGTGACAGTTACCATTTATTGACTCGTATTCAAATGTTTAAAGCATTACTTTTAGAATTAAATATGTCGAAATGTACTTTTCTAATTTGTGCACATTATTCTACATACCAACAGATTATGAACCACGGACGATATGTGAACATCTCCAGTATCTGTTTGCATTGCTGCAGAACAGCAACAGGCGGTATATCGACCCCTCGGAGCTGGTGAAGGCTCTTGGGCTCGACACAGGACAACAGCAGGTAGGCCAGCACAAGATGGAGCATGTTGGACTGCTCTGGAGTTCATGGAAATGCTCAAAAGGCAGTTTTCGTTTGTTTTTAGGATGCTCAGGAATTCTCCAAACTCTTCCTCTCACTTCTCGAAGACACACTTTCAAAGCAGAAGGACCCAAATCTACAAAATGTCATCCAGCAGCAGTTTTGTGGACAGTTCTCTTACGTTACGGTGTAAGTTATTTTAAATAAATGTTATTTTCAGATTTAGGTTGATTATACTCTCCCTGTGAGTGATGTGTTCAGTCTGTGACATGAACAGTGTTTGATTAATGTAATAATATAGTGATTAATGCTTTTTTGTGTGTGTTATGCCAGATGCAACAAATGTGGACGTGAGTCTCCTCTACCGTCACGATTTTATGAGCTGGAGTTGAACATTCAAGGACACAAAAACCTCACTGAGTGTGTTACAGAGTTTCTCAAGGTGACTGCTCACATTTCTGTGCCTGACAAGCTCTATTTGTCTATGTAGATCAGATATTATGGATTTCAGTGTGTCGTTTCACATGCTGTTTAGGAGGAGAAGCTGGAAGGGGATAATCGCTACTATTGCGAGAGCTGTCAGAGTAAACAGAATGCCACGCGTCGGATCAAGCTCCAGAGTCTTCCCCGCACACTCAATTTTCAGCTCATGCGTTTCGTTTTTGATAGGCGAGTAGCATATTTCATCAATTATCAGACCTGTTACCAAATATTTTATAGACATTTTAATCATTTCTTTCTCTGTTTTTATAGGCAAAGTGGTCATAAAAAGAAGCTCAACACCTTTATTAGTTTTCCTGAAGTTCTTGACATGGGGCCATTTTTGGAAGGAAAAGGTATGCTGTGCATTTAGTATATAATTTTTTTTTTCTTTTTCTTTTTCTTTTTTTTAAGTCTCTTATGCTGACCAATGCTGCATTTATTTGATTTAAAACACAGTAAAAACATATGTATTATGAAATATTATTGCAGTTTAAAATTACTGTTTACTATTTTAATATATTTTAAAAAGTAATTTTCTCTTGTGATGCAAAGCTGAATTTTCAGCATCATTACTGCAGTCTTCAGTGTCACATGATCCTTCAGAAATCATTCTAATACGTGGATTTGCTGCTCAAGAAACATTACTTTTTATCGCTTGGAAAGAGTATTCTTTGTATTCTTTGATGACTAAAAAGTTGTGAAGAGCAACATTTATTTGAAATATAAATATTTTGCTACAATGTAAAATATTTGTTGTCACTTTTGATCAGTTTAATGCTCAATACAAGTATTCGTTTATTTATTTTTTTAATTCTACTGACGGCAGATGTTTTGTATAATAATGTATATCATTTAAGAATGAGATGCAGAACAGGAAATTGTAATCGATTAACATAACTTGATTTTTTTTCTCTTATTTCAGAAGAAGTGTGTACGTATGAGCTCAGTGCGGTGTTGATTCATCGTGGCGTGAGTGCATACTCTGGACACTACATCGCTCATGTAAGAGACGCCCACACTAATGACTGGTACAAATTCAATGATGAGGAGATCGAGAAAATGGAGGGCAAGAAACTTCAGCTGGGCATTGAGGAAGACATCGGTAACAACACATTTTGACCGTTTACTTTGAATGATGTCTCATTTTTCTAGCTACTTTTTTGTGTTGCTTTTACACTTCTAAAAGCATGAAAATATAAAAGTATACTTAATTGCTCATCCTTATTTACATTGCAGCCGAGACCGCCAAGTCTCAAACCCGAAAGCCAAAATGTAGCAAAGGCTATCACTGTTCGAGGAACGCGTACATGTTAGTGTATAAACGACAGACAGAAGAAATTGAACAAACAGAAACTAACGTTGAAGTACCAGGTAAAAACTGACTGAGAAAAACTATATGGACATTATAAATGAATACATCACATTTCTGAGTGTTTTTTTTGGGCAGGTGATGTATAATTTTACACATTTGTCTATTTATTTCACAGTATTTTTTGTAAGTGTTATCTATTTACAATATTACATGTTTAAGATGCATTTGGTTTTTAGCTTTCCTCCAGAAGCTGGTTGACCAGGACAACAAGAAGTTTGAGGAGTGGTGCAATGAAATGGCAGACATGCGAAAGCAGAGTGTTGACAAAGGCAAAGCCAAACATGAGGAGGTGAAGGAGCTCTACGAATTGTTACCCACGGAAGACGGTCCGTAAAAATGCCCCGTGCATTAGTTTCTCTGAAAATATGAACTTTTAAATCTCCCTTTTTTAAATCTTAAAAATATGTTGGTTATATTTACACTGCCGTTTATAAGTTTGGGATTGGTATGATTATTATAATTTTGTTTTAAGTTTCATTTTTAAAAGCCTCGTCTGCTTACCAAGGCTTTTTTTGATCAAAGACAGTAAAAACAGTAATGCTGTGGTATATTCTATACAATTAAAAACAATTGTTTTCTATTTTAATGTACCGTAAGTTAAAATGCTATTTATTCCTATGATGCAAAGCTAAATTTCCAGCATCTCTGCTCCAGTCTTCAGTGTCACATGATGCTTTTAATATGCTGATTTTTTTTTTTTAATAATGAAGCATTTCCAGTTATTTTCAGTGTTAAAAACAGTGGCACTACTTAATTATTTTATCATCCATTATAAAATATTTGACCATTTCTTTGAAGAATAAAAAGTTCAAAAGAACAGAATATTTGAAATAGAAATAGTTTCTTAACATTTAAAAAGTCTTCACTTTGACTTCTGATCAAAAGTATTCATTTCTGACTGACCCCAAACTTTTGAACAATAGTGTAACCAGTTTGAAGGCTTTTGTATTTGTATAAAAGCATTAATTTTAATTTTCATTAAGAAATGAATGTTTGGATCCTCCTGTGTGGTTATAGGCCTGTCGTATGAATTTGTGCCTCTGGAGTGGCTCAAGAAATGGCTTGATGACTCCACGTCCATCAAGGAAATTGACAACAGCCAGTTCCTGTGCTCCCACGGCAAACTGCACCCAGACAAGATCGGAGAGGTCAAAAGAATATCATCCAAGGCCGCTGATCTCCTTTTCAGCCGCTACGGAGGAGTATCTAGACTAGGCCGTAAGATTTTCTTTCATCAAAGCTTTTAATTGAATTACTGTGTTTTATCCTTGTATTCATTGATCCTGGATGCTGTTTAGAGTCCTCTCTCTGCAGAGACTGTGTCACTCAGCGATGTCGGGTGATCAGACTGAAGAACCAGCTGAATGAAGACTACAGAGAGGTCATGAACCTTGTCAAAACCTCTTTGAAAAGGTATGAGTGCACATTATTTGCTTTTTTAATCTGGATCTCCAGCAGATAGTGTTATTTCACTTATTTTAGTAGGTGCAGTTATAGTTTTTATGATTTTGAATTTGCTTTTATTTTAATATTTTTTATTTTCATGTCAATTTTGATGTTTCTGCATTTTTTATTGTTTATTTTTTTTACATTACATTACATAAATCTAATAAATATTGCCATGGCATCTAAATTAAAAGTTTTTTTTTTTTAATTCAAGTTAATGTTTTTTTTATTTTGATTTATTTATGGTTTTAGTTTCAGTTAATTCAATTCAGTAGACTTTTGCTGAAGCTGATCTGGTGTTTATATTGGGTGTATTTAGTGATGAATCAGGTTTCTGGATCGGTAAGGCTTCTCTAAGGAGCTGGAGACAGTTGGCATTAGACCAGCTAGAGGAAGACGAGGAGGAAACCAAACACAACAACAGCAAAGTTAACGGAGAGAAAAGTAGCAGTGCAGGAGCTAAAGGTACTGAGGCTTACAGATGTTGCTTTGTAGCTTTCACTCTTAGTCTTGTAATTATTATCTTTGTGTCTTTTTGTTAGCCGATGGAGTTAAAGGAGATAATGAAGACAGGGATGGTGAAGAGATGAAGAACTTTAATGAAGACATTCTCTGTTATCATGGTTTGTTTTCTCTGTGGATAAAACTGAAACTAAATGAAACATTTACAATATTTTGTGGTGCCTTGATCCTGTTAAATAAAGTCATGAACAAAAATCCTGAATGAACATTTTATATGAATAAAACATTTGAATAAATTAATGTTTACTTCATTGAAATATTTGAATTTGTGTATTATTCATTAGCAAGGTTGGTTTATGTAATTGTATTGTTTCTTTCTCCCTCAGGTGGTCTGAATATACTAGAGAATGACAGGCGGCTGGTTTCTGCTGAGGTGTGGAATAAACTGCGGATGTATTTCCCCAAAGCTCCAGAATTCACGCAAAATAACGAGGCCTGTCAGCAGTGCATGGTAATAAATTAATGCACAACTGTCATAGGGGACACCCAAAACCATGTGAGCTGCTTACTGAGCACTTTTGGGCAAAGTTTTTAAGACTGAATGTGTATTTCAGAGGCTGGAAAGAGAAGGGAAAGAAAATGAGGCTTTGAATAGAATGATGGCAAACGAACAAAAGAGCTCCCTGCTCAACCTCTTCCAGGAGAAGAATCGGCCCACACTGCAGAAATGGCCACAGGTGACACCAGTTTCCACAAATAAAGTTTTTTTGAGTAATATAAATATCTTACAGTAGAAAGGGTGAACATAAGAGTCTCATTCTTATTTTCAGTTCACTGAATTTGGTTTGAATTGTGTTTTAGGAGACAGATGTTCTTTATGTTGTACCCCATTACTTTGTGGATGAATGGAGGAAATTTATCAGGTAATTATTATTTTTTTTTTTTTAAGATAATTTTTCAGTCTAATAATTTTAATTTTGATATTTCCTAAATGATTTTAATGTCTTCTGTTATACCTGATCACCACAGGAGGCCAGCAAAGGGCAACCCAGTGTCCAATGTGGGGAACAGTCTCCTGCTCTGTCCTCACGGAGGCTTCATGTTCACATATGACTCCATGCTGCAAGGAGACGCTCAACAGTGAGTTACTCACAGTCCTAACCTCTCAAATGTCAGCAAATCAGCATATTAGAATGATTTCTGAAGGATCATGTGACAAGGAAGTCTGGAGTAATGATGTTGTAATAATATTTCACAATGATAAAACTTTACTGTGTTTTTAATCAAATAAATGCAGCCTCTCTGAATATAAGAGACCATTTTTGTTTACAATTTAAAAATATTACGGAAGCCATACTTGTAAACAAATGTACGTTTCTTTATACATGTCAAATTTTATCTAAAAAATCAACTATCCAATTCAAAAGCAGTTTCAAGTCTGAGTGTTTGTGTCTGTCAATGCACAGTATAGCACTTCTCTGGCCTGATGAATGGGAGGTGATCAGCAAAATGTTTCTGGTGGACCAGGCCATCTCCATATGTCGGATTCATGACAAGACACAAGACAATGGCAATGTCCTATACCAGACTCATCCAGGTGAGCTAAACTGTCAACGCTGAGTCAGTAGTTTCTCCAAGGTCCCTCAAACAGACATTATATTTCATGTGAGAATGTGTGTCGTGCTCTTAGATCTGTGTCGGGAATGCAGAGAAGGCTTCATATTCCAGCAGCAGAGGGACATGAGGGAGTACGCACAGGCCACGGTGTATGTCCGCAAAGTCACGGACAAGAAAAGGGTGAGTTTAAGCATGATCACATGCCTCAATTTAACCAGAAACACTATGAGTGTGCAACCAGGAATAACACATCTGAGCCCTTTTCTTTCTCTCCTATGGATGATTAAGGAATCAGCTCCTGAGTTCAGTGTGAGTGGGTCAGATGTGGAAGACGAAAGAGAAGAGCCAAAGATGGATGGAGAGAAAGATCCAGACTTCAGTCAGGTATGTTTAAAGATGATCTCTTGTCTGTCTGTCTGACTGTTTATCTCACTGTCTATGCATGTCTGTCTGACTGTCTATATATGTCTATCTGTCTGTATGTCTGTATATCTATCTATATCTATGTATGTCTCATGCCCCCATGTTTAAATCAGTCTGAGGTTGGAGCCAAACGTCAGAAGCTGGATGAGAGCACCTCTCTTTCTGTGGCCCCCATGACCGCTGCTTCCAAGTCAGGCATCAGGAGGAGCACAAGGCACAGGAAACTCCGTGGGGAGAAAGCCCTCATAGTCTCTGCCAACCAGACACTCAAAGAGCTGAAGATCCAGGTCTGTTAGTGCAATATCTATTAAGAATTTAAATTTTTTTATGTGATGCAGCATGAAGTCTTATTTGTAATGACTGTGTCCGCAGATCATGCATGCATTCTCTGTGGCTCCATTCGATCAAAACCTCTCCATAGACGGACGCTGTTTAACAGATGACTCCGCCACACTAGGAAGTCTTGGAGTCATTCCAGAGAGCATCATTTGCCTTAAGGTAAGTCTCGACTCATTCTCTCACATTGGCTCTCACAAGTCTCTTCTGCTCATTTATTTGATCTAAAATACAGTAAAACAGTAATATTGTAAAATATTATTACAGTTGAGTTTTCAGCATCATTACCCCAGGCTTCAGTGTCACATGATCCTTTTAGAAATCATTAATATTGCTTAATATTTTGGGGAAACTGATCATTTTTTTATGGTCTCAGTATATAGAAAGTTCAAAAGAATAGTATTATAAATGTTTGAACTTTTAATAATGTGTGCTCTGAATAAAAGTATTTATTTCAATGAAAAAAAATTGGTAAGCGGTAATGTAGGTTTGTTTTAAAGGATTATTTACTAAGCCTTTTTCTTTTACAGGCTGATGAACCCATTGCTGATTATGCTGCAATGGATGATGTTTATCAAGGTAAGTGCTTCTTATGTAAGATTAAATTCTCTTACCTGTATGTCTCATTTCCAACACCTGTTTTTTGATACAGTGTTTTTTTTTTTTCTAGTCTGTATGCCTGAAGAAGGATTTAAAGGTATGAATATGCAATTGTGATCATTTCAGACATGCAAAGCCTTTGTGAAAGAATCCAGAAACATAATATCAAACATTTTTCATGTTCTATTATATTTGTTTCCTATCTTTCAGGCACTGGGCTGTTAGGGCACTGAGTGAGGCTCCAGATGTGGAACAATGCTGACGATGTCTGAGCAAGGATAACGCTTGAATTACACATAGATGTTCAATCTTGGGAAGTCTTTTTATTTTCTTTTATGGTTTCATTTTTTATTTCGTTGTTGAATGTTGCAACAACTCAAAAGTGTCATTTTGCTTTAAAACATCATGCTCGCTTTTAATATTGAAAGATGTTGATGCATTCTGCAAGATTTTGTGGTCGTACTTAACATGACTGTGAAAAATACGGGTCGAGATTTCCTCAAAGGACGTTCCATTTCAAGGAAAATAAGAATTCCTCCTTGTTTGTTGCAATGTCATGTTCAGAGATTATGGTCTGATCATATTTTGTGTGTAAAACAGTAAGTCTCTGTAAATTCTTTGTTGAAAAGAAGCTTGTGACGGCACTGCAATAGAGCTCGTACATATTTAAGAATGCATGAGCAACTTGAATATTAAAAAATATTTAGTCATTGTTTCGTTAAAGTAAATAACCTCGTCAAGGCGTCTAAAAAGATGAGGATAAATAAGACACATTTCCAGAAGTGGGAAATATTACAGCATTGCTAAATAGTTTAGACATGTTCTGCTACTTGAAATATAAAGCAGGCATTTGTGTGAACTTTTCTGTATGTTCTTTCATATGGGCAATAAATATTCTTTTTACATCTTCAGATGTGCAGTTTATGCGTAAAACTGCAGAAATTGTACTTTTATAGGAGCATTTATATTTATTTGTGTGAAACGTGCATGTTGTAGGGTTGTACGCTTCTGGTCCACTCAGCATCTTAAAACAGTGGTGGAAAACCCCACATACGTTTAAGCATTTTGACACAGAGCTTCCATATATATTACATATTAATCTGCTATGAAAGATGTTTTAATGAACAAATTCAAAAATGTGTTCCCAACTTACACAGTGGCTGGTATTTATTTAGGGGGGAAAAAATAACATTTTATAGTTTATTTTGCCGTTTAACTGCAACATCTCTCCAAAGGATGAAAACATCTTTAAGGAGAAAACTGCTAAGATTGAAAACTTGATAAAACGTTCCTGAGATGTTTATTAAAAAATAAAAATCTAATTATCACAGTTGCATAATAAATTTATAATATATTTCCATCCAATTTTAGGAACTGAGATGCGTCATTTTATTTGATATTTTGCTGGTGACAGCATTGAATTGCTGGGTCCCAAGTGGTTAATACAAAAATAAAATGTTTTGGATTGATTTACAACTATAAAACCTATCTGTAGCGATTCAAGACAAAACAATACAGCTCAAATGCAATGAAGGAGATTTTCATGTAATTAAAACACACAATATTCGTGCTTTTTTTTTTTTACATAAAATCATAAAGCTTTTTGACTGCGTGTACGTGACTACATGATTGGTGTTTATGGAGGAGAATTTGTGTGTTACTAATCCTTTCAAAGCTTCCCGAAAAACCAGCTGTTCATTATACGCATGCGTATATAAAAGGAACGCAACTTTTAACGCGCATGCGCATGATCGCAATATTTTGGGCCGAATCTTTCTTTATTGCGCAGCGCAATGTTGTCCTTCGAATGAGTTTAAATAAAGAGCCGGTCAGGCGGATGATTTGAATTTAAAGGTAAAGAGGAAGTGTGAAGCTGTAGTGTACTGTGTGAGGCACAGTAATTTTGCTCTAAGATTGTGCTGTTTGTACGTTTTGCTGGTTTTATTTTTTTTATATTAGCAGCAAATAGCATGTCAGGTTAGCTGAAAACAGAAATGTCACTCACTGAACGCGATTATGGCATCATTTAGCTTATGTAGTTAAGTTTTCGTTGTTGTCGTAATAAAAAATAAAAAAAAATTACTGCCTTTTAAGTTATTATATATTATGTGAAGCAATATCCTTATGATCATACTTGGAATAAACAGGCTAAAAAGACTCCCTGTCAGTTTTTATAACAGCTGATGTATTGTGTTTTCATTTTACTTGTCAAAATAATCATATGCTTTTAGAGCAGTTATGTCATAACCAGAGATGTTATGTACCATTTGCTGTAGTCTAGACACTGCATGAGTAGATTCCTCTCAAGAACATACTTTTATTTAGGAACAGTGTATGAATATTTCACTCCAAAATAATTTCAGGGTCATCTCTGAGCATAGTGTGAATATTCATACTTAGTATTTTTATCTGGTTTTCCATTACAAATATCTAGAAATTTAGAGTTTATCTGTCACTAATAATAATAATAATTATTAAATTATAATGATATTATATTAGTAATTATATTATATATATATATATATATATATATATATATATATATATATATATATACAATTATTTTCTCAACCCCTTTCAGTGAGTTGAGAAAAATAAACTTTATTCAAAGGTAAATCATTAAAAACATTTTTTAGCCCATTGACATTATTATTTTTTTTTTTTTTCACTTTGCAGATTAACACACTTAATTTGGATGCATTTTTCTCCAGGTACAAGATGGAGCTCCCAAACTACAGCCGACAGCTCATGCAGCAACTGCGTGCTCTACGAAAAGAGAAGTTTTGCGACTGTTCCATCCTGGTGGGTGAGACCACACACCCTGCTCACAAACTAGTTTTGGCGGCCTCCAGTATGTTATCTTAGTCTGTTCTGGAAGGTTCTGACAGCATCTCGATTGACACAGATCTGCTGTCCTCCAGTGAGATATCTTCTCTTCTGGACATTGTACACCGGTGGAGGCCCTGAAAGGTGCAAGGGGTATGAATGAAGAGCAAAACTTGGCAACATCCATTTCATCATACAGCATATTCCTTTAGCTAACACTTCTGATGACTGCTGCTTTGTCAGATAAACCAACAGAAGACAGCAGTGGGATGGATTTGTTGAACCTTAGAATGGGTCCAGATATGAATGCAAATGAGAAAGAGGTACCTTTTAAAGTTTTACAGTGAATTCCATTCAAGGAAGCAGCTTTTAAACATATTCATTTGTGTCCATTCAGTGTACTGGAGCTCTGCTGGCAGAGACAGGAGATGCTGAGGTGGTTGGAAGGCTGATATCTGCAGCATTGGACGGTTCGCTTCAGGTGCTGTCTGTTTGGAGGCTTCTGCTGTGGACAGCGACACACAGTCCAGAGCTGCAGCTTCTTATGCAAGAGGTCAAGGAGAAACCAAACACTCAAAAACTTCTGCAAACCAGTGAGTGTAAAACAGCTTTTGAATCAACACACTGCTTTTGGTCACTACTGTGAAATTCATCGAAAGGATGAGTAAATTCTGAAAAAAAAAGCATCTTCATTAAACCTATAAATATTTTGCTGTTTCGTTTTTTAGGTAAATACATAGATGTGCTCTTCAAGCCCAAATCACTCATTCTGGAAACAATCAGTGACATTACCCTGCTCGAACAAGGTTTGGATGCAATGGATCATGGGACAGTGCAGGTTTCGGAGGTAAAAAATGAAGGAAAATATACTAAATTCATTCAATATAAATATTTTACATGGATTAATTAGCATACATACACACATACACACACACGAATATATATATATATATATATATATATATATATATATATATATATATATATATATATATATATACATACAAACGTTCAGGAGTTTAAGTTCAGTGCGATTTTTTTAAGTAATTAATGTAATCCTGTGTGCCCAGGAAACATTTCTTATTAACAGTGTTGAAAACCATTCTTAATATTTTTGTGGAAATGGTGACAATTTTTTCATGATTCTTTGATGAATGGAAAGTCCAAAAGAACCGTGTTTATATGAAATAGAAAACATCTGTAACATTATATAATTTTCTTTACTGTCACTTTTGATCAATTTAATGTGTCCTTGTAGAATAAAGGTATTTCTCTATAGTATGCACAGATGAATAAAACAAAATAAAAAAAATCTGCTCTGGCACCTTTTCAACATACTATAAATTAGAATCATAAACTACTGTGATTGCATAATGTTGTGTTTCCTACAGAATTTCGTTTTTTTTTTTTGGGTAAAGGAGCATAAGTACAGTATATAAAATACGATACAACATTATATATCATTATTTTTGTGTGTCCCAGTTTCTGCAGAGCTGTCGGAGAGCCGATGGCGAGCTGGAGTCAGTTCAACAGACTGTGGAGAGAGTTTTGAGTCGTGACTCAGAGTTTGCCAGCTGCTGTCTGCCAACCAGCAGAACTTCCCACAGCTGAAAGACCTCAGACATACTGGTGAAGGACTTCTCCGTACATAGAGATTTCTGTTCATGATACGAAAGTTCGGCATCACTTTTGAAAGCAACCTTTACATTTTATCCATATTCAAAACAGGGCCTCTGTCGGATTCTGACTGTCCTGCAAAATTCGGTGTTGAGCAGGATGGATTTACAGCTGACTCTGAGATTCCAAAACAAAAGGCTGTTCATGTGTCCTACCGCTGCGAGTGGTGTAATAAGGCGTTTGATTTAAAGTGCTGTCTGATAAAGCATTGGAAAGGCTGTGCCCTCATGCCGGGGAAAGAGCAGCTCTGCTCCGAGTGTTCAAAGGTGTTTGTGACGCTAAAGAGCCTTCACAAGCACTGCATGGATGTCCATAAAGGCCCTCCGGCTAAGAAGAAGAAAACAGAACTAGTAGCACGTGACATGTGCAACAAGACTTTCAAACACTCTTCAGGTATATGACGATCCTTTTCAAGACTTTCAGACTCTGGCTGTTATTGTATGCGTTCCAGAAATGTTAAGCTTTGGTGCTCAAACAGGTGACGCAGATTCAAGTCCAGCCTGCAACAGGGTCTCCATCACATTCCTCTTATAAATAATGATGTAGTACTCCTCTCAAAACTACTTGTTTTCTTAATTGGGAACTTGAAGCCGTTATTTTAATAAAATGTGTAATTAGTAGTATAATAATATTTATATTAATACTTAACTTAATAAGAACAACAATGATTGTTGAAGTTAAGTATAATAAAAATATTTATATTATCATATTACAAATTTGATAATAATAATATTTGTAATTACAATCATTTGTAATTTGTAATAATACTAATGTTACTATACTAATACTAGTATAATTGATGAAAATTAATCAATCATATTATCATTAAGCTAATATGTTATTGAAAACACTAAATATTGTTATTGATTATTAAATGAATTATAACATCAATCAATATGATGATGATATACACTATTTATAGTTGCATTATTAGTATTAGTATCATTGCTAGTATAATTTTTATTATTATTAATTTTTTTATGAACTTTTGTATCATAAAAGCACAGAACATTTCGAGGAGAGGCCGTACGCGTGCGAGGAGTGCAGGGCGAAGTTTGCTGCCACCTCATCTCTGAAGAACCACATGTGTCTACACACGGGAGAAAAACCCTTCCACTGCAAACACTGACATGAGCTTTTCTGTGGATGCTGCTCTCTCCTACCACACCAAGAAGAAGCATGCTGAGGGTGCGATGGTTCTAACAGTTTTTGTGTTTTTTTATATCATGCTTTGATGTGAAAACCAACATGGCAACATTGCAAAATCTGCATTTGCAGGTAAAATGTACTGCTGTTAGTACTGCTCGGCATGGTTCGCGCAGTCCATTGAACTGACACGCCTCGTCCGCACGCACACGGGAGACTAGACAAACCGTATGTCTACACATATATTAATATAGTTCCGATACAAAATTATCTTTATGATCTTTTTTAATCATCTAAATGATAAAAAAAAAACAAGGCTACGTTTATTTGATCAAAATGCAGTAAAAACAGTAATAATATGAAATGTTATAAGTAAAAAAAACAATCTCTATATATATTACTTATTTTAATTTATTCCTGCTATGCATAGCTAAATTTTAAGCATTAATATTCCAGCAGATTTTCTGCTAAAGAACCATTTCTAACAATATTAAAAGTAATAGAGATGCTTACTATTTTTGTGGAAACTTTGATACTTTTATATAATCTAATACAAAAATATGTAAATATATATTTTTGATTTTATATATGTTTTTTGTACTAATATTTGTATTTTATTCTATTTAAAATCTATATTTTAAAAATAATCATTTAGTCTCTTTTACTGTTTCAGACGCTCTCTGGTCTGTGGTACCACAATCGTACGGCTAACCCTGAGAGTGCCTCTGCCCAGGGCAACAAAGCCGTTAAATCACTGCTGAAGTGTGACAAGTGTGACAAGACATTCAGCAACCGAAACAGTCTGCTGAAACACCAGATAACCAATCACACAGGTAAGGACAGGAGTGAACACCGATCCTAGCAAATGAGTTACTGTTACTGTTACTGCGTGTTTTCAGAAGTGTGCTTGTGGAAGTGTGTGAATGGTGACAGAACTCTTGACGAGCAAGCTGGAGCTGGAGCTGGAGCTGGAGCAGCACGTGTGCAGCGGTCAGTCGAGTCTGAGCGGCTCTGTGTTTAGCTGCATGGTCTGCTCTCTCCACTTCCTCTCTGAGCCCGAGTTCCAGCAGCACTTCCTGTCCAAACATCTGCACAGACGCAGACCCCCAGCGCTCAAACGGTGGTACATTTTGTAATTTTTAAACAAAGTATGTTTATGTATTATTTATTTAGGTGGTTTAAGATTAATACTGCAGTATTTTTGTTGGACATACATAGTACATTAAAATATTTAATATTAAGATCATACCATATCTGTTTTACTTAAACATGTTGTATGTAACTTTTTGACTGTACCAAAACATAAAAACACCATAATATATTTGCAGATATTTAGGAAACATTCCAAGTTCTCACCCACCTGTTTGTCTGAAAAACAACACTACAGCCAGTTCTACTTTGAAAATCTGCATTTCTGTCATTCCTGTTGCTTTTCCTCAATCTGAGTGAAAACTTAGGAGGGGCGGGAGAAACAATATTTTGAATTTGGACTGCAGTATCCATTTCAACCGCCAATTGAGATGTCTCAACAGATGTCTAAATATTATTAAATCATTAAAGGTGCGGTATGTAATGCGCACCTTTAATGATTTAATAATATTTAGCTACAAAAATAATTATAATAAACACTAAAAGTATTAGTGTTGTTATTAGTATTATTGGTGTGATTATCATTATTATTAATAATTAAATAAGTGTTTATATTCACACATTATTTTTGTTGTGATAACAATATTGGTATAAAGTATCATAAAATATTCGTATTGTTATCAACAACTGAAATGTTGTGAAACACTATCTCCAAAATATTTATAAAACAAAACATGCCAAAGAAAGAAAAAAGAAAAAAAGAAGAAAAAAAAATCTGGGTCATTTGATTGGTTTTCAGACTAAGCATACACAGGCATACAAAATGTTAGAAATAGCTCAAAATGACGTCAGACTCTTCAGTGCAGTCTGAATCGTTTATGATTGCGTTTCATTATGAGCTATTTATTAAAATTGTTCGGACAGGCACAAATGGATTTTAAATGAGAAAAGTCATTTGAATTTGTTCCTAACACATTATTCCTCCGATCAAGCATCATACAGAGATGATTTTTGTGCTTCTGATGGACATTGATAAATCAGACTTTGGACTGTGTTAAAATGATTGTTTTTCTGCTAAAATAACAACTAGACCCAAATACGGTTTAGCTTTTCATTTCTTTAATCTGATCTATGCAATTTTATGATAAGAAGTTTGTCTGTGAAAAAAGTTAATTTGTATAAATAAGTATAACATTTTTTTTTTATAAAAAGGAAATAAGCAGGTAGAACATGTTGAGTCTTTTCATAAAGTAAGCTTCAATGTCAATGTTTATTTCCAGACATTCACAAAGCATCAAGTAAAAACATTCATTTACTGTTCATATGAAAGACCACACCAACCCACAAATACTTTTTATACAACGTAAAATATTTCAAAATATATATATAGTTTTTAATTGATATGCCAATAATTCAAAGACAACCCTGAGTCGATTTTTACATTCATAAGAGTGTAGCTTTAAAATCTTAAAACCTGACCACACCGGAGTTATTACAAATTTTTCATTGCATTACTAGTCCAGACCAAATAAAAGTCAAAACTTAAATTTTTATGTCATGTTCATGTCAGTATCATACAGTCAGTTCTGTGAATGAAGACACACAATCATATACTGCAACCAACTCAATTACAACATCCTAAAATATTGCAAAACTCACACAGAGGGGGTTGAAAGAAGAAAAGACAATGACAATGATGTATATATAACATTTCCAACCTTACTGTAATACAATAAGCATATTCTTGCAATGCAAACGGCATTCTGTTTATTTCCCAGAGTGCCGCAAGGTAACATAGTATAGTAACATAACACCAAAAAACAGTTCTCAGGTTATCACATAAAATTTGTCCTGCGCAAAGCAAAGACAGTTGCTTGTATTAAGTAAAAATGTAAATATAGAATTACACATTTATATAATATTAACGCATGATCAGTAGTCAACATACATAAATGTGCATGAAGGGCAAAATCATTTGATAGTGAGCATCAGTACACCAGACTCACTATGAAAATCAAATATTCTTTCCATTTTTAACTAAACTTATGTAAATACTGAAAATATTCAACTATATTTTCAGTGTAGAGTCCTTTTGAAACGAGAGCAACTGATAAATCCCAATTTGACTCTGAAAGAAATGACCTGAGGTTTCAGAATAAGTCCGAAGTAGTCACTAATCAGCAAATTTACTTCCTTCAAATCACTATATACACTTTCTAACTGTCTGTAGTCACTCGATTTCATTGGAAAGACTATATGATCACTCCTCTTTACTGAAAGTGTACTTCAAGTGCACAAAAATGCTGTTTGGGCTGCATCTGAAATTACATACTCTTTGATGTATGTTCTATATAGTATGAATGTAACCCGGACATCCTTATCATGTGATCTACCAGAGTCTGTTGCCTTGCTTCATTGTCATTCACAAATCATCTCCCATGGCCTCATGAGATAGTAAAGTGTCCATCAGATTCACAATTCAGAATCTTGCCGGAAGTTAGTCGGTCACCTGGGTACTTTTTGCCAACTGTATTATGAAAACTGTGGATTCAGACATACTACTCACATACTGTAATGGTTTCATACTTTAAAGTAGGCCTGTATGCTATTTTGGATGCGTCCAAAATCGAAAAACATACATCAAATGGGTAGCACCTACATCAAATTCAAATCTACAAGTATCTTCTCGAACAGTGCACGGATTTCAGACGCAACATTTTGCTGGCTGTGATTTATTGATTTATAACACAATATTGCTCTTGGACTTTATACTGACCCCTACTGGCCTGGATGCATGTTTATCCTTTACCATTTTTCATAGGAAAGCATCTCTATTTCAGCTGCTTGTACCTCTACAAAACTGCAAGTAAACATAAAATGTGCAATTTGAGACAAAGTCGAATCTTATGTGAGTGTACCTACATCATTTAAAATGTCAAAATTTGTGCTGTTCTTCATCTCCTCACATTCTTAGAGTAGTGTTGTTTCTAAAGCCTACTATAGTCCAGATCCCTAAATAGGCTCTAATTTGAGGCTTTAGTTTTCAGCTAGTAATCTTCTTTTTGGGCAGGAAGGCACTAGTGATTTGGTTCATCACCACCAAGGCAGGAAAAAGTGGCAGGAGTAGGAATATATACCAGATTGTGCCTTTTACCAATGCCTGAAACCAGTCTGAAAACATGGCTGATATGACTGTGATGGTGGCCAGCAGGTAGGCCACCAGACCGCAGGTGGCATGATACAGTCTCAGCCGAGGAAACGAGTGAGTGCTGATGAGTTTGGGGAAGAGGAGAAAGAAGCCACAGATCGCCTGCAGTACGGTAGAGGCCATTGTTGCGACTCCCAGCAGGCTGTGCCAGGAAGTGAAGTGCGGATGCTCCTTTTTATTCTTGCTGGCCACCATGAAGCCGAATCCTGTAGCTCCACACACCAGCAGCACAGCCTGGAAAAACCAGTGCAGACGAACCTTCCACTTCCGCGATTTGAAGCAGAACGGGCTGCCATCAGCAGAGAAAAGCAGGATCCCTTGTGTCATGCACAGACAAAACTGAAACAGAAGAGAGAAAAAGTAAGGCTCTATAATAATTTCATGAGGAGGACATATTAAACAGCATTGTTCGATATATACAGACAGTGTTTGCAATTTAAAGTTTCTGAGTTACGGAGACTCTGCAGCAAAATAGGTTATTATAAAAATGTATATATATTATGATGTCAGAACCATGAGCACTTCAATACTTAATATACATTATGTATACTTTGTTGAAAAGTTTGGGATGGATTTTTAAAGGTTTATGAAAAAGTCTCTTAATTTCAAGGCTGCATTTAGTTTATCCAACATCCAGTAAAAAAAAGAAAAAAAAAAAAACAAATTGGTATAAATTTAATTTATTCCTGTGATGGCAAAGTTGATTTCTTGATCCTTCAGAATTTTCAGATTTGCTGCTCAAGAAACATTTATTACTATTATCAATGTTAAAAACAGTTCAGTGCTGTTTAATATTTTGGAAACCGTGATGCATGTTTCTTAAGAAATATTAGCAAAAATGTAAGTCTTTACTGTCATTTTTAATGGTGTATATGACGACTTGCTCTTGATTGACTGTTCTATATAGATAAAAAAAAAAAAATCGTAGACTATTTCCTATCCTGTCAGGTCATCTCACATTATTAGTACAGAACGTGTTATCTTTGTCATCAAGGTGAATGTAATCAGATTCCCATGCTAAAGCAGCGGAGGATAATTCCACTGTCTTTGTGTTTCACCAAACTCAATTCATTATTTACAAATGACATATTTTATTCATTCCCTGAGACACTGAACATCACTGAGACACAAAGCATGATTAAAAACTCCAGGAGTAAATGCCACCCTTTTATAAACCTGTGGCTGAAAATATGATATATCATATAATATTTTATTGTGTATTTGAATGTATAAAAACTTACCCCAAGTGACATGCAGACAGGATGCCACGAGAAGAGACCTGAAATTGAAGTTAAAAAAAAATAGGGATTTTTAATATTTGGAAATACTTTATATTCATTTTATCAATACCCAAACATATATGCTTAATGTCATTAGATCATGGTCACATTATAGAATTGCCAATGGTACATGTCCAAAAACAGAAATACCATGTTTTGTTTTTGTACTTTCATATATACTCTGAAATACTATCATACTCTACTAAATATAATAAAAACTCTAAAATACTATTAAATTACCATGGTACAGTGGTACGGTAATGACTGGTTATTGCATTCATAACCCATGGTATTCCAATGTACTTTAAACAACATATAACTGCGACAGTACACTTCCAAAACAAGGCCCTTTAATTTCTATATATTTTTGATAAATCAATGCATGTCCATATTTGATACAGCCATTGTCTGTATCTATTACATTTGATATTTCCATTATCTGTCTGGCATTTCTATATTTGTTTATGAGTATGAGTTTATTAAATATTTCCAAAAACACCACAGATCCATCATATTCTTAGACTTGTACCATGGATTTATTTATTTTTTTAAGTAACATGCAAATGGATTTCCATGACATCTGATTCCATGGTACTTTTTGGAAACATCTAAAAGTGGCGCCGAATATATTAATCTGCATTTATATACAGCTGTAAAAATATGCAAAAAAGAAGTGAAAAGACTCACTTGTTCCAGGTCTGGACAGTATGGATGTGAGAATGACCAGGCCGAGAGACATGATGTGTGCAGCGACCACAGCCAGTCTGCGCAGCCACACATAGAGCCAGAACTCCCGCATCCCGAGGCCCTCTCCCACCGCGCTGTACTCAACATCCAGAGACGAACGCATTTCTGACAGTTCGCTCTCAATTTACAAGCTTACATTCACGCCTAAATTACTCGATAGAAAACGGATCTCACGTGTCATTCATACTGAGCTTCACAAAACCTGATTTTCAGATCCGAAACGCATACATTTTTCAACTTATGAAAATTACTCTTGCGGTAGTAGAGAAGTTGTTAGTCCTGTTCGGTGCTATTTATGCGTCAATGACAGCGACACATCGAAATGCATTTCCTGGATAAGAATCCTACTATGATAAAGGATTGACTCTTTAATATTCAGGAGCCATGCAGTTGCGATTGGAAGATTATCAATCAACGGGAGCACGAAGACATAAATATTCAATATATAACCAAGCGTGAGCAGTCTTCTTTATATTCAAAGCAATCATGATACGTAGCTGTAATCTACTTAATTATTTATGAGCTAAGCTTCTGCCAGGATAGGGCAGTACTTACGCATGCGCAAGACATTTTAAAGTGAGAGAAACAGAGCAGGGATATTTCTAATGACGAACAGGTGACCCGTTTCCACACACAAAAACAACTTTTGTAATTTTGGTACAACTTAAAAAAATAAAATAAAAAAAAACCTCTGACAAACGAATTTCAAGTATTTTTCCAGTCTTTCATGAATACTATACATTTTTTTTTATAAATAAACAATTGTACCGAGATTCCAGTCAATAAGAGCTCAAACGTCACTACAAAACTAAAAATTAAAAAAAGGCAGCAAGATTTGTAATAACTGCGTAAAATATCACAATGGCACACAGAATATATATATATATATATATATATATATATATATATATATATATAATGTTTAGTATTTAACAATGCACTGAATTAAATATGCATTCATGCTTTGTGAGTTTATTGTAAGATTCAGATTTAGACCCTGAGAGAGTTTATTCATTTATCCCTAAAATGTCATATTTACTTTTGAGGATTTTCTTTTTTTAAATCACTGTAACAAGACTGGAAAATGTATGCTTTGCTGTCATAATAAAAAAATAAAAAGTCACAATGTCAGGTTTCGGTCAATTTAACCCATTTAAAAATGTCATAATAATAAAGACCTAGGGCTGAGTATAAAGAATATTTTAATCCATTTTATAAACAACATTTATGTAGCAGCATAATTCAGTAGATTCTGAGGTATTTTCTGAATTCACAGAGAAATTCACTCCCTCATCTCATTACATACACACAGACAGACAGACATTCATAATGGCTAAGCATGTGCAAACACACACACATACACACAATTCAAACAGTCAGTCAAACATCGAGAGTCCTGCGTCCAAAGTTCTATATTGTAGAGTTCGTAGGGCTCGCTCTTTTAGTGGCTTGTAAGGCTGGCACTGTCAGTGGTGCAATTTTGGCTGTTGAAAAAGGCAACAGAGAACAATTAATAGGACAAAAAACAAATGTTAATATTAATGTTTTTCTAATATATTATAGCAGTCTTCAGTGTCACATGATCTTTCAGAAATCATTCTAATATGCGTATTTGCTACTCAAGAAACATTTATTATGATTAATGTTGAACAAAGTTGTGCTGCTTAATATTTTAATGGAAACCGTGATGCATTTGTGTTTTAGGATTCTATAATTAATAGAAAGAACAACAAATATTTTTGTGGAAATTGATAAAACATTTTTTAAATCCTTTGAACAGTAAGATTACAAGAACAGCATTTATATTTTTTTGTAATTATATAAATGTCACTTTTGATAAATCTTGAGCAACTTTGTGAATGAAAGTGATATTTTCTCAACAACAAAAAACAGCTTTTGAACAGTAGTGTGTGTTTCTCGTCACCTCTTACAATGCAGATCCTTTTAAGATCCACAGAATTCACTCTTATTCATATCAAAGAGAACCCTCATGTGTGTATAACTGTGTTAAATTTGGCTAATCTTTCAGAATTGGAAAAAATTCAGATTTTAATAACTGGATCTTTTTCTATTTAGGAGTTGGATTTTGCATTCAATTATCCACAGCTCCACAAGCTGTTGAAATACAATAACAGGAAGAGGAATTAACTGAAGTGCTATTCAAAGAAATTTAACACAACATATACACACACACACATACATATACAAAATATATACTTTTATGCAATTTACCACAGTTTAAGAGTTATAGCTGAAAGATATATTTAAGCCGCATTTCCACCGCAGGAACTTTACCCAGGAACTAGGGACTTTGGACTGGTACTTGGTGTGTTTCCACCGCCCGAACCAGGAACTAAATAAAGTTCTGGGTAAAAAAATGCACCTCAGAAAGTCCCTGCTGGTGAGGTGGTACTTTTTCAATGTTCCAGAACTTTCGGGGGCGGGACTTGGGTGCTAATTAATAATTTGTTTTGGGTAAATCCAACAGGTAATCTTTGATCTGTATTCAATTTATCTATATGTTAAAATGAAAATTAAAAACAGGCAAATTAATATAATATTCCGTTTCATTGTAATGGATGTATATATACACACATTTCCCTAAACTAAGTACATTTCTGCAGCTATTATGTTCAAATGAAAACGAAAGGAAGCGGTGGTATTTGATATCCTATTTTGTTTTACAACAATCTGACTGATGTTATCAAGTACGCTGCTGTTTGCAGAATTACCGGATTTGCGTCATCGCGAGTCGAATGCACAAAGTCCAAACTACTGAAGATGCAAGTCCAAAATTTGTGTACTTTGTATTGAGAAACGTGCGCAGACCTACGTCACCAAACTATTTGCGAAATCTTCATGGTACTTTAGACCGCGGTGGAAAGGCAGAAAGAAACCGGTCTGGGGGGAAAAAAGTTCCTGGTACAATTGTTCCGGGTAATTTCGGTGGAAATGCAGCATAAGTTAGTTTTAACAAAACTAAATGTTTGCTCACCTTTTGTGTGCTGAGTTTCTTTTCCCCTCCTATGAAGAGTCCCGCCCCTTTGCTTTCTTTCCAGTGATAGAAACCGGAATGTGGGGAAGTGGGGAGCCGTTGGGGTTTGGAGGGTGGAGAGGAGCCGCTGCTCTTGCGTTTCTTCCCCATACCCTTGTGATCAAAGCTGGCCACCCTGCCATGCAGTCCTGAGTCCACTCCTCGGCTGTGCGGGGCAGATTCGGGGGGCGAATGGTGGGCTGGGAGGTGAGTCCTCTTAAAGCCCCACAAGGATGGAGTGTGGGGATCAGAGGGTGCGAGCTGGGGACGCGGCCTGCTTCCTGGCGAAATCGAGCCATTAGTTTGTCCATGAGAGGCAGACGGTGGTGTTTTGCTGATGAGGGGCCGCCCCTTGTTCTGAGAAATTAAATTCTTGTCCGGGCTGACAGTGTCCGACTCGTTGTAAGAGGCTTTCCGTTTGCGCAGTGCAGCGGCGTCCGGCGTGGTCGTCCGCTCTGCTTCCCTGAGACGCAGCTGCTGTTTATTGAGGCGGCCAGTCGGGTTCTTGGGCCGACCGGGGCCTGATTGAGCGGGAGCTCGACCGTGTTTAGATGGGGGAGCTGTGGACTGGCCACCCCCAGAGTTCTCGGACTGACCGTAAACCTTGCTGGTCGAGGAACTCTGCGGGTTTGGCTCCTTTCCTGGTCCGTGGGAAGAGTAGAAGGAAGTCTTGAGAGAAGGTGAGCTGTGACTCCCTGCTTTCTGTTTGGAATGCTGAGAAATGGAGGAGGGAGAGGCAGGAATGGCTGCAGTCTTGGCTGGGGGACTCTGGGAGTGAGGGTCTGATGCTTGAGGTATTTTTCTGTGAGTAGGAGAGGAATTAGGGGTAGTGAGTCAAAACATTTACTTCCATATGCAGTGCAGGAAGTAAAACACAGCGGTCAAAAGGAAACAAGATAATGCTAGTGGATCCTGGAACAGACTCAAAGTATGTGATCTGTGAGTGAATCTTACAAAACCGGTCAAGAACAAGTCCTGCTAGCTAGCATTCCAGCCCAAACTCAAGTGACAAAAGTATGATTTTTAGGATCATTTGGTTTGTTTGCATTGTGTATTTTAATAAAAATGAACCACATTCCTCCAAATTGGTATTATTGTAATGCATCTGTTGTTTTACTTGAATAAATATTCAAAAGTCTTTGGTCTCATTCCTTTAATTGAAATGGAAAATTGCCAGGACAATAAATCAAGTGGTTCTTACTTCCACAGATGGGCGCTGAGGTGGTTCTCCACCATGGCACTCATGGCAGACCGTAGATGGTGCAACCGTCGATCGAAAGTGAAGACACCGTGACCCAGAGAATGACTCCCAAATGAACAAAGCTGTTGGGGAAAGGCCAAGGATTAATACTGACGCTCCGTCTCATTCAATTAAGATTGTGTAAAGAGTCACAGTCATGTCTGAAGCTCAGTTGCCAGCTATGCATTTACTAATGCTGGATGACACTGTGGAAGTGTGAAGTCGTACCGCGGCTGGTTTGGGATGCCATGGAGTCGAGTGCCAGTCTGCGAGGTCATCGTTCCCCTCTCCTTCACTCTCATCACCTGAGATGTGGGCCTGGGTGAGAGGAGAGTGTGGCCATGTGCTGCCATCCTCCACATGGGATTTATCCTCCTCCAAACCTTCAGACATTGTTGGTGTTCTGCCACACACACGGATTAACAGAAACAGACAGAGTTAACGTGCAGCAAACTACAGCTAACTATTCGCAAACAACAACATAGACATTAATGAAAAGTTTATCTAGATTTTTTTTCATTGATGTTTCTAACCTAAATGCAGGGCTGTTGGTCAGAGGTCTCCGGCAGGGAGGCGGTGCGGGTGAATCTCTGGGAGGTTCTGGGCTCACAGTGGAAGCAGCTGAACTCTCTGGGGCCTGGGACACCCGATCACGAGCCCTCGAGCTCATCTTCAGCTCTGCCACCAGCTGGTCAAAGTTTTTACTCCTGCCTTGCACCTTCCTGCGCTGATGAATGGAATGAATCTGGAGAAGAGATGATGATTTTTTTTTTTTGGACAAAACTTGCAGCACTTTTTCTGTGAAGCACATCATTCATAAAAGGTAACTTGGTGAGAGTGTAAGTGCTTTCATTATACATTGTGGTTTTGGCTTTTGTGCAATATTAAGCACTAAAATAGCCTCTGGGACTGTGTAGTTCTAATAAATAATTTAGAAGCGCTCAACCTTTGACTGCACAAAGCAAACAATGTGTTATTCTCACCCTGTGCCCCAAGAACCATTTTATATAACACTTGTGGAGCACTGTGCCATATATATATATATATATATATATATATATATATATATATATATATATATATATATATATATATATATATATATATATATATATATAAATAATCAAAATAACTTTTAGGTTGAATATTGTAAATATTGCAATGGTTTTACTACACCTTTTATTATGCCATTTAATATGTCATTTAATAAATGATTAAATTATATTATATAACAACGGATATAGAGATGCCTCAACAGTCTTTTATCAGTCAAATATTTAGTCGTTTATTACCATTTATCACTCAAAATTACTCATGCAACTTCCTGTGCAGGATGTATTGACTATTACAATGTTTTAGTCAATAAAAAAACGATACGAGATTAAATTATTGCTGTTTACTTAATGTCATATTTGCATTTTAGCCCTATGGATAGCCAATATCTGTTGATTTCACCAAAACCTCTTCACTGAGGCTTTTCCTGTAATCCCTTCCCCACTTCCTGTATGTCATGTCCACTGAACTTCCTGTCTGTGTACACACTGAAACCAGCATCCAGTGAATGGCTTCGACTCTCTGAAGGTTAGATAGATCTCTACTATTACTACAGAACAGCAAAAAGCATCAGATGCAACAATTCTGCTTTCTGGAATATTCAGTCAGAATAAAGATCAGTACTTAAGATATATTCACTCCGAGTTTGAAACATTGCATACTGATAATGTATCTGACAGGTGGAAGTTGTGGTCAACTCACATTGCAGGTCAAAAGTCGAGTACAAACTTTCTTTCTCTCGGGGTCCAACACACCACAGTGCTTGTCAAGGTCACAATCTTTTTCTGTGGAAAACGAGAAAAGCATTTTCTCATCAAAAACATAACACACTAGGTAGATTATACACATTACTACATGTATGAAATACATCGAAATAAATTCCTATAATATTATGTTTAAAAAAAAATTAACAACTATTATATACTACATACATCATACATACATAGATGTGGGTACATTATATATATATATGTGTGTGTGTGTGTGTGTGTGTGTGTGTGTGTGTGTGTGTGTGTGTGTAAACAAATGACTGAATAATCTGTATACATAAGAATGGCATAATATGAAAAAGTGATTCTGATTCTAATGCAAATGTAGCCTAATGTCGATTGTCAAATCTAAACTGTATTGTATATAGGTTTATTTTGGAGCAATGGATATGAAGTATGACTTGCTGGAGATCATTTTGTTCGTCCTCGGCCCTCTGAGGTGTCCGGAGGCGACAGGGGCCGACGCAGCCTCGCCTCTTTGGGATTGAGGCCTCTCAACGGAGGAAGGCCGGTTGGGCGACGGGCCTCCATGTGGCCATGGGGGGTCTCTGTGAGTAGGGGGAGGGGAGCTCCGCGTGGGTTCGATGGGAGGGGGCTGCTTAAAAACAGCTGGTTCTGAATGACCCGAGTTTGAGGGTGAGTGCCTGGTGGAAAGATCATCACATATAAATTATATATATATTTGCTGAATTAATACTTGTTTCTTACTATTTTTGAAGAGCTGATTCAAAATAATAGTGCATGTTTTAATGTAGCACATCATACTTTCTCATAAAATACAATGCATTTTGTAACTTTGTTTCTGCTTTGTAAAGAAGTCTTGTATTGTCACTTGGTCACCAGAAAAACTGCCACTAAATCCCTATTCAGATGGGACTAGTTTAACAGGGGGTCGTTAGAGAAATGTGTGTTTCACAGATGTACTTGTTGATTTTAATCCCGTCTGAATCCGCTACGTCTGTGTTTTTCTCACACAACCTCTTTAATAATTCCAGAGCAATGTTTTTCAGCAAACTCAGTGATCCTCTGAGAAAACTAATCCCGTCTGAATGCAAATGTCTGTGATTTCTGGTGATATTTTATTTCACAACGCGTTTCCTTGTGTTTTTTTGGCCAACATGAATTACCGTTGATGCTATTACCCAGTGCATAAATAAATAGTCAAACTAAAGTAAACACACATTAACATGGTTTTGCTTTTACCATGCAATTTGTAGTAAAACTGATTATATTAATGGTAATCAATCCGAATTACTATAGCGTATAATCAAAACTCTAAGGTAGTTTAGAAAACTAGTCCCGTCCGAATAGGGCTTAAGACATGATTCCTGTCTTCATCTAAACCAGGTAACAGCTAACAAAATGACATAAAAACTTCAAAAAATAATTTATACATGTGAAAATAATCTAAGTTTTGAACAAATGAATTATCGTCCGATTTTCATATGTATGAATGATTCTAAAGACATTGTATGCCTAATCCTTATTTCAACTTTTTCCAGATTGTAAGTGCAAGGACACATTTTGAATAATGTGTATAAATTGAATAAAAAAATTTTTTAAACTTGAAACAAATCAGATTTTTTTTTTAAGATGCTTTGTTATTATACATTAGACCCTCTGTTAACATGAACAAACAAGATCAGATTAGTAAATCTTACCGAACTCCATCTTTCGGAGGTTTGCTGTGTCTGAATTGAGGAGGTGTTGATGGAGATTGCGGTGATGCCCGCATCGGCCCGACACTCTGGTTCCTGCCACTCCAAGAGGAGGCTCCGTGGGAAGGGTGAGTGTGTCCATGACGGGATCTCTGCTGCTGGGGCGGGGTGGAGCGGAGGTGTGCATAGAGCTTACCCAGAGGGCCGTGCCTCCTCTCGCAATGCTTCTCGAACGCCTGAGGCTTCACCACCTGACTGCAATGGCCGCAAACCACCAGATAGAAGTCATCGTGCCCGGGAAAATTACCGAAGATGGACATATCTATAAAAGCATAACAAACAATAGGGACAAATTAGCTTTGTTTAAAAAAAAAAAATTACTACAGAAAATGCTTTTGAATACAATTACTTTTTCCAAAGAGAAAATAATTGTGTGTGTGTTTGCTGAAGCTTCCTGTGTTGTTTCGAAACATGTTAAAGTAGTTCCTACTAGTGATAGTCCGAACTATTTACCTGAATTCAGCCTATTACACTGTAATAACAGCTCTGTTCAACTTAACGTGCCTTTTTTATTTACTTTCAGAAGCTGAATTTCCCAAAAGTGTTTTAATGTGGCTCAAGTGGTAGAACATTACGTTAGGAGTGCAAGGTTGTGTGTTCAATTCCCAGGGAACACATGTTAGGTAAAAAATGTTAGCCTGAATGCACTGTTAGTTGCTTTGGATAAAAGCGTCTGCTAAATGCATAAAATTAAATTTAATGTTGAAAATATCAAAAAGCCAAACACCGGCCAATTAATCGGCTTATATATCAGTCCATCACTAAATGGGTTCATGTTAATACCACAGTGTCCCCTTGAAATCAAAGGAAAGTACATAATGCCTACCCTCTTTCCTCAGTGTCATGGTTTCCGTCGTTTTTTTGCCATTCTTGCTGTATTCACCTCCATCGGACCCTATGAAAAATGTTTGGAGGTAGTTTATGTTAGAAAGGGTACATGACCATTACAGAATAACAGACTTCCATGCATAATCACCAATGCCATTAGCACATAATATGGGCATCTTATGTAAATGCTACATTCTAAACCCACTTAATTCAACGGGCTGTAACCATAGAAACATTGAAAAGGCCATGTGCCCTCCAATAATCAGACCTATAATGGGTTCTTCTATGCTGAACTATATTTGGTTACTGTCTTGAATGCAATATATTGAGTCAAACTGTGAGGAAAATGGACCAACATTGATTTATGCATACTGTGGCGTTTAATGAGAGTCATAATGGGAGATCTAGTCAACTGCTCAGGCTTTATTCTCCAAGATTTTCAGTCCGAAATGCAATCTGTGCCATGAACTGGTCATCTTCTGTGGGTGGGGCCAAAATAAAAACTACCTGCAAATGATTCCTGCACTATTAACTGTTTTGATAATTTGCTCGCCGATAAAAGGAGATTCGTTGTTTTAAACTATGTGCGTTTGTTTCATTTGAAGTTCCAGACAAAACGAAAACGGAACATGTTCTATTATGACGACACTGATCAGAGAGAGAGAGCGCGCAAGCGCGTAACCCGGCCGGCACTAGGACCCGGCAGGTTCTTTGTTTGGGTAACATGGTTCGGGATGCCGAGCCTTTTCCACGAACAATAAAGTACATCCGTGAGACTTTTTGTCGGTGGATGAAGAAATACCTGCGACGAAGTGCTCACTCACCCTCCGATGCTGTGAGGTTGGCTCTTTCCGTCCAGGCGCTCCAGCTTTGGCCCACGAAATCATCGAGACAAGGCACCCGCCGTTCCGGAGCAGCCATTACTTTAACTGCGCGTTCACGCACCGCCATCATCACCGCGCGGCAAGGCGCTGACGTCACATTGCGCGCTCCCGTGAGTGGAGGGGGAAACCTGCGTGCGCGCGCACATATTCAAAATTATTATTTAGTTTTTAAATTTGATTTGCATTCTTAATATTTTAAATGACGTTATTTTATTAGACGAATCTTCAGACCCTTTACAAATATGTAATGTAAATTGTAAACTGAATTTGAAAATAAATATTTCACATTCTTAATATATATAAAAATATGAAATAATAATAAATAAAACTTTTAAATACGGTGAAGCATTTTCATGACAATAAAGCACATGCAAATTTTTAAGGGTTTTTTCATATTTTATGCAATACAGATCAATAAATCTGATTCGCTTTAAATCATAAGCAATACATGTTATTTATTATTCACGTGATTTTGCCAATTTATTTATTTACTTATATTTTCACTATCTTCGACCCAAAAGAAACATGCATGATCGACACCAGTGCGATTTTTTTAGTCGATGTATTTATTTTGTTTACAATATTACCATCTAGTGGTTATTTAGTAAACAGCAGCCATTTGGAAATAAAACACGAACCAATATATATACAGCTCTCCTCTTTTAATACTAATTAAATCTGCAAACAACTTTTGTGGAGATTTTCCTTCTGAACGTAGCACAGAGATATAAAACACACACACACACATATGTGGCCTATATTTTCCAAAAGTCACAACCAAAATAGAGGATTGCTCCAAGACAAACATATTAATCAATATGTGACCCGAGGAAAGATTTTTAAATGGCACTTTTAACTTTTTCCCACTTTAATCAAAAATACACCAAAACTACTTTTTGTTTTAACAATTTATATTAATAATTTAAGGTGTTTAACTCTACCTACCTTTTATATCTATGCTGATTTAAAAGTTTGGATGTGGCATTGAATATTAATTTGAAAGTTTAATGATTAAGACTACTTGAGGATATAAAAAAATAATAATAATAAATTGCCAATTTAGAATGAAATGAATAATACATTTTTAACAGAACATAAAATGCCCACAGACAATTTTTTCAGAATTCAACTCAATGCAATCCCCCCACAAAACATTTAATTCTGTAAAAATTAAGATGGTAAAACATGCCACAGATGCACAAAATTAAATGTTCTTCCTGTAAATATGAACATTGACCCATGTGATACAGACACTTCATTTACAGTGTCACGTCAAATAACAGCCAAATACAAATAATGACAACATCACTACAGTAGAAAAACAATCAAACAACTGTTTCCTTCTGTTGAACGATGACTACTGTTGAATAGTTAACATTTTTCCTGATAGAAAATGAAATATGGCCTTTGGCGGAGTAATTTATTACCAAAAACCACATTGAAAGGAGTCAACTCAGAGAATTAACACACACATTTAAAATAAAGGTAACAGACGAAATATCACAGGCTTTATGGCTGAAACCAAGACTGATTTTTTTAGTTTATCCTTCCCTGACAAGTGTACGGTGACTCTGATGTGGCTGTGGAAAAACATTCTATCATGAACGTAAATGAAAAGGCACCAATAAATAGTTTTGTTTTTTTTAACTACAAGGAAAGACAAGCTTTAAATGTCTGGAGCTAGATATTAGTGTGCTAGTATTTTAAGTGCTCAAAGACGTTTTGTATAAGAGCGTTCAAATGCAAAGTCTGTTTCTCACAAGGTCTGATTGTAGTGGACATTTAGAGTTACAAAATGCAGGTCAACTTTATATCAAATTAGACAAATTCATTCAAATGTAAAACATCTATGACCTAAAACAAGTTTATTGTAAGTTGTAACTGACATATAATAAATCATTTGGTTTCTTTTTTTACCTGCGTGACAAAATTAGCTTCTGACCAGTGTCATTAAATAAACACCAAAATGAAATAAAAAAAAAACTATAAAGAAATGATGAATTCAGCTTAGAGCATTTCTAATGTAACAAACTGTGATGCATGATGCTAGAAACAAAGCTTTTGCATATCAAAGTGTAGTTTCTTTCCTCTGCTTTATGAACGAATGGAGAGGAGAGGATGGAGCCCGTCTTGTCTAATTAGGAGCTGGAAACTCCCCCCTCTACGCTGGGAGGTGGATTGGCCGGTTTATGAAACGGAGTCTCCTTGTAGATGAACCAGCAGTTGCCTGCCCACAATATCAGGTTCAGGAATCCAAAGAGCTAGAAGATGCAGGAAAGAGAAAGATACATGTAGTGCTTCAACCACTCGTTTCTTTACGATTAGATTATGATTTATTTAGATTATGAGAAGGCGAAGGATTATGTCATCATGATGGATGACACTTTTCTCCTACAGGCTAGGAAGACACAAGGTCAAAAAAAAGAAAAAAGAAAAAAAAGAATCTTGAAGCCTGAGATTTGAAATAATCCAGAAAATTTTAATTGGTTTGAACCTGAACATGTTATGGAACCTTGTATATGTGTTTTTACACATATTTGATACATATGTTTTTTTTTATGGATCATACATGATATAGGATGATATGGAGCTCATGCTCAAAAAAAATAAAAAAGGCTTAATTTTATTCCGGCCAAAAATAAAAAAATGATGAATTCCTGATATCTTGTAATGACAAATCAATGAGATGTATAACAGTAGAACAGGCTACTTTCATAAATTCTCACTCTGTATCTGCCACAAATGTGACCCTGGACCACAAAACCAGTCTTAAAATAATAAATAAGCTTTTCATTGATGTAACTATTTGAAAATCTGGAATCTGAGGGTGCAAAAAAATCTGAATACTGAGAAAATCACCTGTAAAGTAGCAATGCATATTTCTCATCAAAAAAGAAGTTTTGATATATTTACGGTAGGAAATTTGCTAAATATCTTCATAGGAAAAGATTTTTGCTTAATATCCAAAAGATGTTTGGCATAAAAGAAAAATCAATAATTTTGACCCATGTGATGTATTTTTGGCTATTGCTACAAATATACCCCAGCAACTGAAGACTGGTTTTGTGTTTCAGGGTTACAAATGTGTTTAGTATGATGATGATGAAAAATTCATTTCTAAGTTTTATGATCAAAGCTTTATGGTTTTTATTATGGGGGTCAAAACATAATGCAATGACAATTGCAAGATAAAGAAAGAAAGGTTCCTTAAAAGCCTAATCAATCATATTTGCTACTCACATTTTAACATGATTTTTATAATACATGATATATGGATAATCAATAACACCTAAACTGCTTCAGTCCAGTAAGTGTTCATCTTGAAATATTAATAATATAAAAGTTATTCTTACATTTACTTCAGAAAAATCATTAAAGATTTTGCTGGAAAAAGGCATGTGAACCACAACCTTAAGATGAACATGTTTACAACTATAGTAAAAGGACTTTTACTGGCTAAAAATGTATAAACTCTCAATCAGACACCAAAAGGTAAAGTTTTTTAAAGTTTTGTTCATTTAAAAGCCTTAGAAATGTGCATATCAAATTTTTAAAAAGTAGGCTTTATATGGTTTATCTACAATTTTTCTAATAATCAGTTTGTAGGTAAAGCAGTAAAAGTAGATCTGCCCTCGAGAGCAATGTAAGGACATGTGAACTATATAAACTATACATGCATAATTAAGGAAATATTGGCCAATGAAATGTTCTAGATGTTAACCAGGCATCATTTAAAGAAACTAGAGCGGAACTAACAGTAATCATACGTACCACAGAGGAGTTGAGTCGACCCATTAAAGCGTAGGTCTTCACCACACATGTATCAGGCACACAAGCCTTTATTAGCCTGTCAGCATCCGTAGCATATTTGACATCTGTTAAACCTTTTCCCCAGGCTGAGGAGCAAACCAGCCACAAGAAAGCAAAGATCCCCGTCACAATCAGATCCTGGAGAGGAAACGGAGTAAAGTTTGGGATATCAGTTCTTGTTCATGGAATTAGATATTCTCAAACAGTGGAAATGGAAGGGATATTCTGATAAAGTGGCTGTCAAAAGTTAAAGCACAAAATTAGTCCAACAGATCATGAGAAGCTTTGAGTAACAGACACTTGGACTATTAACACAAGTGTGTCACTTCCAAAATCTACAATACTTCCAAACTTTACAATTGCAGAATTTTCACCAAAATAAATCCAAACATACATTAATTATATATAATGTATATGTATTCTGCAATTGTATGAAGCTCTTTGATAATACCTTTGTTAAAAGTTTGCCAAAAAATAAATAAATAAATAAAAATAAACAAAATTCATTAAATAAATCTCTCATTTGCAACGATATCTATGGCTATATAAAATAATAAAAATAATATTTCTACTGAAAAGAAAAAAAACACTCACATTGGTCGGCCACTAATTAATAAACTGTAAATTAAACCAATTCATAAATCCTCACTAACTATATTTTAATTTTATATTAATTGTCACAAACATTCGGCATCACAAAGATAATTTTGTTCCAAAAAATGTCATGACATTCATGAAATTTTCATTAAAAAGTGAAATACAAACTAATGCATTTATTTTAATGACATTCATATAAATCACAATAATATTTCCAAATGAGTGATGACTCACAATGACCGGGCCACGGTTGGACTCTCTGTAAACCTGCTGGTAGCCCAAGTACAGGATGATGGTGAAGGTACAGTACAAGAAGCCCAAGACGCCCACTGAGACGAAGAACTCGGCCGAGGAGGAGAAATCCCCCTGCAGGTAAGTCACGTTACTGGTCTGATTGCAGTGAGGAATCTCATAATGCTGACTCGGGAGCCTAATAAGTGGAAGTCACAAATTTACTAGAGCTCAATTTTTTTTCAATAACAGCAGAACAGCATTTAAACATAAAAAAATACACTTTCACTTTAAAATAATTTGTAAGAGATCTGGATGTTTTACCTAAAAGGATATCCAAAATGAGCAGTAATGTCTTCCTTTTTACTTCCACAATCAATGGTGAACTGAGTGAATCCAACATAACCACCAGTGGTGGCAAAGGCACAGATGGTGAACACCTAAAAACACAACAATTATGAGAATTAGACATCTAGAAAATTTCTATGAAACCATTACAGAGCTGTCGTCAAACATCGGTTTTCATACGATCAGCACTGAATCAGTGTTATTTTACTATCATAATGTTGTATTGTATTATAGTTTTTCATTAATATTCTGAATTATCTATCCATCTATCTATTTATCTATATAGTGTTAAATTGAAATGAATTCTTTTGTGGCCGTGTTTTTTTTTTTTTTCAACGTCAATTTTAACTAAATACATATTTTTATTTTTAAATTGTATGGAAAATGTTCTGTTCTTTGGAAAAACATATTTGGATTAAAATAAACATCTATTTTCAGCAGTTGTGTGTAAGCGGTCATCAATAGAAATATTACTGAATTCTGTTTTGTCCACTTGTGGAATAGGATCTGGATTTAAAAATTAGTTCTGCATAACATTATTTTTTCAGAATCAAGGTGCAATTTTCCAGCAACATCAGAAACATTTATAGTAATAAATGGATGCAGTCCAACTAGTGTCGGTTGAAAAAAAACTTTATCTTCAGAAACATGAATTCAGCATTTGCGTGTGGCAATTGCTGACGCCACATCATAGTAAGAGCACAGTCTTCATCCAGACAAGCCCTACATCTGTAAATGATCCTTCAACGCTTCTGCCCTCACTGACTCACACATATCCTTTTACAAACGCTCCACTTCCACACAGGAAGTGGCTTCTGCAGACATCTGTGAAGAACTACTGTAGCACAGCTCTGATTTAAAGATTCTGCTGGCTTTTTTTTTTGTATTTTCTGATCTAAGGTGTTTTGCTGTGAAAAAGTGACATGATACATTAGCAAGCCTGAAAAAGTAACTTTTAAGAGCCATACAGTGGAACAGACGAACATTGTAGATCTTAGATTTAATAAATTGTGAAGAACTAATGGGGAAATTATTTTCACACACCCTCATATTATAGTAAACCATCATTATTTTTAGGAACGCTATCACTTTAAGAGAGCTGAGTCAGTGGAAATGAAGCACAAATATTCAAACCAAGTTAAAGTTCAACCTTTCTTTTACATTTCAGCTACATATTAAAGAATTCCAAGGACTATTCTATCACTGAAGGACCTCTGTGGAACCCCCTGTTTAAGGAACAATAAAGGGTCTTCTGAGAAGCGGTTGTTGTTACACAGGAGAAACAATAGTGGGATGCAGAACTTCCCTCCATCCAGAACAGAGTCCTTTGTGAGGATTATATTTTCAAAATGCTGCTGTTTAAAATGATGAATCTGATGAAAACATGAAAGGGGAAATGTGATTTGTGAATGGTTAACTAAAAATTAAATGATCAGAAATGATTTTCAGTAACTGAAATAAAGCTGAAAAAATAAACAGTAAAAATGTAAATTGTGCAAACATCAAATGGCCGTGAAAATAATGCCATCGTGATAATACATATTATAATGGTCCTAAAACTAGGCTTATTTTTCCTGGAAATTATTTAACATTTTCTTTAAAATGAATATATTTTATGTTATTATTATTTACATAAAATTATAAATAAAATTTTACTTACATTTTTGGGATGAAATATGACACATACTTGTCAGAAAAATGCTAAAGCAATCTCTGAATATATATTTTTTTCACGCATGATCATTCACTTTCTAGTGTAAAGTGAAACATTTAAATCAAGTCAAACTTTAACAGATGATTTTTATGGGCAATGATGTGATATCGGACCATAACATCACCAAAAAATAAAAATGTACAAATAAAAACACACTTTCCAACAAAAGTTAGCTTGTTTTTCTCCTTTCACTAAACCAGATATCTGATCCTGGGACACATTGGTGTGTATTGCAACCCAAAATGATTTTAAAAATAGCACTAGATTTTTTTGCTGCCAAGAAAATCCCTCCACTTTCTAAAGAGGAGGGTGTGCGATCTTCAACCCGGCAAGACTTTGGCTCCATTCCTGTCGAGCGTACAGTCCAGGTGCTTGGCGCAGAGAAGCACAGCGAGCCAACTAAGGGTGCCTGGCACCAATCAGAACCACATGGTGGGCCGATGCCACGTTCACACTGGAAAGTACACCTACACACAGCAAGTGACTATTAAACAGCGTCTTGTGTGAATGAACCGTCCCCGTCACCACCGTCAACATGATCAGAGGTCAGCTCACCTGTTAGCAACCAAAGCTGCTTCTTTATTCTCACATTAATAGTGGGAGATCTGGGTTGTGGTGGTTAAAAGCAATACCACCACTGCAGACACATGCAGTGTGCAGGATTTTAAAGGAGTGGCTGACATTCTTGCTTTACAAGTAAATAACGTGTCAAACCGCCTGTTTCCTCAGATTTTATGCAATTCAGGAGATTCTTGAGAAAAAATGCTTATGAAGACATAGGCCTGTAAACCATATCCTCTTCCACATCAAAACACGTACATGCAGACCTTTGCTATTATAATGACAAAACAGTTGTGCTGCTTAATATTTTACAGTACCATTTAAAAGTTTGAGGTCAGAACAGGCGCCGATCCCACATTATCACACATAATAGCCGAGCAAAAAAAACAGTATTGTTTTCGGTCACCAAAACTGCATAGTAGTAGTGTATTTCCTATTAGGCGAATGAGGAACAAGGGTTTCGCTGGTATGACCTACAGAGATAGCTGCTTCCTTTGAACCTCATATTATTTGCATCTTCTGGGGTTATTTCCAGTGAGCTTGTGATGAAATGTGCTCCCACTTGTAAGAAGCACATTTGCAGTCTGGATCAAGTTGCAGAAATCCCATTACCTCCATACCAAGGAACCAAAAACTACACACTATTGTGTTAAATTGCACCTTGTCTTTTGTCGAGCGTCTTGCATATTCGCAAATTATAATGACTTGCAGAGACAAGGTAAAATTGTGTGGAAAGTGCAAAGTCACTGGCAAAAGCCAAAGAGACTTAGACCCGCCAGGTGAAATAAATAGAGCTAAAAAAAACTCTAGACTGCCTAGACTGCATTTAAAAAATTAATGCAAATACATGCTCTGCTCAACGGGAAACCAATCCAGTTGGTGAACATCTAATAAACTACACGCTATTTAAGCAACAGCAGCTGGGATTATTTTCTGTACATACAGCATCACTTCTAAAAATGATCTTGGCTGGTGTTCAATGCCGTCGGATATTTACGCCAGCGAGTACGCAGGTATAGTTTCACATATCAACAGTGAGATTTGTGGCAGTTAGCTTCTACTTCCGGATGTCTAAACCATATCAGAGCGTCTGGATCGAATTTCAAGTCTAGTCTACGACTAAATAGAGGACAAACTCAAATATATTTAGCTCACAAACCGAAGTAGCTGAGATCCCCAAATGAAGAAAACTTTATTTCTGTTAGAAATCTATTCTTGGTCCATCAGAAAATTCATTGTAGAGCAGACTGACATAAAATATATATATATATATATATATATATATATATATATATATATATATATATATATATATATATATATATATATATATAATTTCACATCCAGCCTGATTTCTTAGTAGGTTAATGAACTCCAGACCTGGTTACACACATCAGTCGGAGAACCCTGCAGATACGCGTGTTTTATAGCCTAGATTTTCCATTGTTTGCAGTGGTGTATTTACTATTAGACTAAAGTCCACCATAAAAGCCTCCTAATGCGCATGTGGCAAACAGGACGATCTTAGCTCGTGCCGTTGGCAGTGTAAACATCATTTAATTCTCAAGGGACTGTGTGCATGGCAGGACTTGTGTGAATTTGCATGCATTTGTATGCTTGAGAAGATTTCTACAGCTCATAGCCAATCAGATGAAACACGTAAAGGTGGCTATATACTTAGATAACCTTAAAAGTAGATGATTTAGCAGTTTTGGGCCATTATTTTGACATGGGTGTTGCCCGTTGTTGACAAAACAGCACCATATGTGACTGCTGCGTACTTGTATTGTCGTGTAAGGCACATGGATACGATCACACATTACAGTGTTTAAATACAAATGCAACTAACTATCAACTGCCATAATGAACGTGGCAGCAAAGAGACACAATGTGACATTTGGATCTGTTGAGTGATCGCGGAAACTCACCCATTCCAGGATTCGGATAAATCCCAGCGGCTCTTTCACTGGTCCCAAATCCAGACTAAACCCCGACATGACTTTCTGTAAATGGAGAAAATAAAGGTGAAATCTTGTAAACTTGACTTTCCTGGGCGGAGAGGGCGGAGATCACTAAACTGTTGCTAGTTCATTAACGTACCTGCACGATTTCCATGTTTTTCGGTGTGTTTTTATGGCGTCGCTAACAGAAAACACTTCGATTCCAGGTGAGATTTCGAGGTTGTTATTAATCGAAGAAGAAGACACGAGAAAATGACATTCAAGGTTTTCGATAGCGGGAAAACAGAGCACGTATGTCGACCAACTTGTCAAACTTTCTACAGTGGGACACGTGATTTTAACTTTCTCTTAAAGTGACACACACTGGTAAATTCATGGCAGTGTTGCCAGATCCATCAGAAAAATGCTTATAATAGGCCCAAAATTAGCTAAGTTTAATGCTTCTAGTTGATAATCGCTGTTTCTTTGATCTGACTTTCATAACACTTTTAATACATATTAAAAATATTGAAGACACGAATTTATGAAACGATTTATTAAGCAAGTGTTACAAGTAAACTTACAGTGAATATAAAATAAATGTTCATGTTCTCTAATTGTTATTAACAGGGTTAGACAGATATATAATTACCCATTTATCCCATAATAATAATTCTAATTCTAATAAATAAATAAATAAATCCTCATTTACAAAAGCTCAATTGCATTTAGCTGGAATTTTAAATTTATTTTCAATTATAATAAAAAGTAAGAAAAAAATAAAGATCTCTGTTGCACATACATGCATACAAAAAGTTGAATTATGTGTACTTTTGATTTTGATTAAGTTTTATTTACACAAATGTAGATTTCTTAAGGCTGTTCTAAATTTTGTGGCAAATGATTTGGGAAAATGTATTACAATCTTTAGAGCAGCTGGGGAAAAATGCCTTTAAACTTTCTAAATTATTTGGAAAATATTGATTAACCCTTTTAATTTAATTTAATTTAATTTAATTTTATTTATGATTTGCTATTTACTTTGCTGAAATGTATATGGGTATGGAAAAAAATAATAATGATAAAACTTAAATTCTATACAAATTCTGTGTTTATGTTTAACAATGATAATACCTGTTTGTAATTTAAAGATGTTTTATAAAGGTTAAAAGACATACATGCGTGAATGCACTGAAGTAAACATTGGATAGAAACGCAGAAATATGGGAATAGATGGAAAACTGTGATGATTAATAATTAAGTTATTTAGAATGCAGCTCAAACAGATAGTAGCTACTAGATTTGGTCGACATATGGCACAATATGTTGCCAATGTGTTGAAGACTTCTTTTTATTAAGGATTCAATAGGGTAGGAACCTAAGCAAAACAGGACTAAATTCAACACATGCATTGATGGGGAAGCATTAAAATGGTATGTGTGATGAATGTGATGTTTTTGAAACAGGACTACACCGAAGGATTTAGTGTTTGAGGATGAGGATCATGATGCTTCTGCCCATCTTTTTCTTTGGTTTATTTTATTTTGTTATTATTTATATTTTTTCCCTCTGTAATATCAATACAGATTTAACACCCATATGTCCAATATATACAGTAGGTGGCGGTAATATTCCTAAGGCGTGAACGGCCATTAAACAGAAAGAAGAAGAAGAAGAAGAAGAAGAAGGAACCTAAACTGAACCGAATTGTTTTTGTCGGGCGATTATGTATGAACACTTCCTGTACTGTTGAAACTAGCAAACTCACCCTCCACTGCAGAAGGTAAGTAATTCATAAAAAATACTTATTATGTTGTGCCCTACTGCAGTAAACCACAGCTCAGCAGACAAAGGCATTTAAAACAACAGAGTATTTTGTGCAAAGTTATTTTAACGGCCCTTGTGTTGTTTATTTAGTAGTAAAGCGTTTAGCTGACTTGAGATGCTCATGTGTATGTGCTGCGCTCACATGGCTTTTGGCAAAATAAAGCACAAATTATAAATAAACTTTATGGGAAGCTGCTTATTGAGGCCTTTGAGCGATTATAAAGTGCATATATGACATTAAAAACGTTGGAAGCGTTACTGAAGAGTTAATCTAAGAATGATTTGAGTTGAAGTAAAACATGCCTTGTCATTGAGTGACGGATGGTTTGACCAATCAAATAGGGAAATCACTCTTAGCCCCCCCTTTATCTCAAAATCGTCCAATCAGTCTAAGGGATGGCGGGGTTTGATTGGTTGTGTACTCAAGTGCTAAGATCGCGCCGCTTGCATATAGCAAGCTGCCGTTTTTTGTGTGATAACTAGCTACATTTATAGTTAGATAATTTAACGTTAAGTCTATTCTTGTTGATTTTTATAGATTTGCATTTCAAAATGTTCCTGACAAGATCAGAATATGACAGGTAAGATGAAGAATGACCTTTATCTATGCTGTACGTTTTCTATGCTGTGAATGTCTTTCAATCATTTGTGTTGACAGTGCTCATATATTTTTAGGATATTTACACATTAAATTAAGATTAAAGCATGTAATGTTACTCTCTTGTCTTAACTTTCACTTTCAGTTTTGTTTTGCCGATATAATAACGGCAGTAACTCTGCAATTACAGTGTGTACCAGTATATTAATAATACAGATTTGAATACACTTACTGTATCTATTTAATTATTTTTTCAATCCTCAGAGGAGTGAACACTTTCTCACCAGAGGGAAGACTTTTTCAAGTAGAATATGCTATTGAAGCCATCAAGGTAGACCTTTTCTGTAATAACATGTTAAGTTTCAATAAAACGAACTACCAGAAAGTTTATAATAGCTGGTTGTCTGAGGTTGCGAGAAGTGAATGTTGGGGCTGATTTTCTTTTCTTTGCTTTGCGGCTCTTTCCAGTTGGGGTCCACAGCGATCGGCATTCAGACATCGGAGGGAGTGTGTCTCGCTGTGGAGAAGAGAATAACCTCTCCTCTGATGGAGCCCAGCAGCATTGAAAAGATTGTAGAGATTGACTCTCACATTGGTAAGACAAATGCTTAGCATATATGTGGAAAAGTGTAATAAAGCTAGCAATTGTTTTTAAAATTGTAAATAAGGCTAGTAAATTTTTTTAAGTGTAAATAAATGCCCTATGTTTCAAAATTTTGGGGTTCGTTATTTTATCACTTCTTCTTATGAGGTGGTGAAAGTTAGAATTGAAGTTTGCCCCACTATAGCAATCTTTGGTGTACCGAAGGTTTGGTGTCACTTAAATTCTTTCTAACAATTTGATATTTTATCTTTTATTTCCTTATTAGCTAGGCACTGTATTTTGCGCCATTTGAAATCTAATAAGCCTCCAATTATCTCCCAATGGCTATTGGATACAGTGTTTTTGTGTAAAAATTTGTTTTCTTGTTTTGATGTTTGTTCTAATAAAAAGTTTCATCATAAAGTTTAAACAAGTGTAGTAAAGCTGAATGGTCCTGTTATTTTCTCAATACAGGCTGTGCCATGAGTGGCTTAATAGCTGATGCAAAAACTCTTATTGACAAAGCAAGAGTGGAAACACAGGTCAGTGACTGTTTCTTAAATGATATCGTCACTGCTATGATTATTCAGTGGGTCTCATTTATAATTCAGAATCTTACACCAAATGCCATATATTTGTTTACAAGTTTTCTTGTGTTTCTGCAGAACCATTGGTTTACCTACAATGAGACCATGACGGTGGAGAGCGTAACGCAGGCTGTGTCGAACCTCGCTCTGCAGTTCGGAGAGGAGGACGCTGACCCTGGCGCTATGGTATGACCGTCTGGCTTATATTTTATTGCAGTGGTTTTCAGTTCATTCCAGGAAAACGGTGTCTGGTTGTAGATTGATTACAAATATCCACATTTTTCTTTAGAGCCGTCCTTTTGGTGTCGCTCTGCTTTTCGGAGGTGTGGATGAGAAAGGACCTCAGCTGTAAGTGCACTCTTTTTTTATCTAAATAGATATTTAAGCTTTGCTTAATCATTTTGCTGTTTTAAATTATTTTTAATGTTTTCCCTGTTTAATGATGTACATTCCAAAACATTATGGATGCACTATTAATTTATATAAAATATTACCTATTTCCAAGGCTGTGATTTAATTATGTATGATATAATAATAATAGTATATAATAATGATACTATTATTATGGTTATTGATATATAATCACATTATATTTTTTTTATCAAATTATGCAGCTGTTCTTTTTAAATTGCATTTTGAATAGCAATCACATTTTTTTATATTAGTAAAACCACACTTGGAACCCCCCCCCCCCCCCACCCTTTAAATTACGTAGATCTACAAGAAATCAATATCAAAAACATGTATTTATTAGGTACATCTACAGACTTGTTTGGTTTGTAAAGTATGTAAATCACACCAGTCCTCTTTTAACAGATACCACATGGATCCTTCAGGCACTTTTGTCCAGTGTGATGCCAGGGCGATCGGCTCAGCATCTGAAGGAGCTCAGAGCTCTTTGCAGGAGGTTTACCACAAGGTGCATTTCTCAACTCGTTCGGCTTCATCTCCATTTACTCATTAAGGTTTTATGGTAAAGATCACGATGAAAGAGTAGTTCAATGGCTCAGGTTTGATACTTAAGTTAATTGGGCGCATCAGGATCCCTTGAGCCAACACAAACTTCCCTAGTCATCCATACAACATGAAAAAAAAATTCACCCTCAGGTCATCCAGATGTTGATAAGTTTTTCTTCATTGAAACAAATTTGGAGACTTTATCATTTGCTCACTAATGAATCCTCTGCAGTGAATGGGTGCCGTCAGAATGAACGTTCAAATGGTTGATAAAAACATCACAATAATCAACACGACTCCAGTTCTTCAGTTAATGTATTGTGAAGTGAAATGTTGCATGTTTGTCATTAAGCTGTTTTTAATTGCAAATCATTGCGTTCAGCTAAAGTGTGAGTGTCCTATTCATAAAACTGCTTTCTCCAGTTAAAAAAAAAAGACTTCAAATCAAAAGAGAGATTTTGACTCGTACATTTACCAAAGGTGGCAGACATGCAGCTTTTCACTTCACATGATATTAATTGATGGACTGGAGTGGTGTGGATTACTTGTGGATCACTGTGATGTTTTTATCAGCTGTTTGGGTGCTCATTCTGACGGCACCCATTCACTGCAGAGGATCCACTGGTGAACAAAAGTGTAATACTAAATTTCTCCAATCTGTTCAAACAAAGAAACCGATTTATTGACATTTTTTTTTTAGCAAATTTTCATTATTATACACACGTCCATGTGTCTATAGCACAAGTCGAAGCGATAACTGAGCCATCTGATCCATAAAGCCACAGTCAGGTTATTTCAGGAGAGTATTCTCACAGAGGAAAGTGTTTCTCCTGAGAGAATGCTACAGTGGCAAATTGAGCCACGTGCTTAGGAAATAAGAGTCCCTTTCAAAATCTACCCCTCCCATCTTCCAATTCCAGTATGTCATGCCTCTACTTGTGTAACTTTAGTCACCAGATTCACCCATGTGATCCTGCAATCTAATAAACAGCAGCTAGCATCCAAAAGACTTCCCCATAAATCTAATTGCTTCCAAAAAAGTCCCAACCAAATGTTCATAAAATATATTTATCTTTTTCAGTCCATGACGTTAAAGGAGGCCATCAAGTCTTCTCTCACTATCCTGAAACAAGTGATGGAGGAGAAACTCAATGCCACTAACATTGAGGTAATACACAAAGGTCATGTGAAATATAATTCAGTTTAAAAGTATCTGAAGGTTCTGACTGTTTCCTTCTCTCTGCCTGCAGCTTGCCACAGTAGAGCCCAACAAGACCTTTCACATGTACACAAAAGAAGAGCTTGAGGATGTCATCAAGGATATCTAGAGCTGAACGGAGCTCTGCAAAGCCTGACTGATCTTCAATATGAAAAATCCAGTGTAATTTTGTGTGAATCACCACACAACAATTGCATATATAATACTCTGGCTGCATCCTACGGTTTGCCTGTTCAGACAGGAATTGTCTTTATACTTTTTTTTTTTCCTCTGTCAGTACCAACATTTCTATAGTTCTGTACAAACACAGAACAGCAGATCTTGTAGTTGAATTACATGGGGTGTTCTTTTGTTATGAATCGCTGCGTTAATAAACTGTTGAAAAAAGTGTTTGTTTGTTTTTTTACAAGTAGTTTGTAGGCTAATAAAAAGGATACAGAAATAAATTTCAAGTATGCTTTTATAGTTCATCATGTGATGTAAATCTTTCGTATAAGTACAGCAAATTAATTGCATGCACATTTTTTTTTTTACAAATTATTGAACATGGTCAGCTTCACAAATGTGTTTATTTAATTCATAGATCAGAAATCTGTCTTATTGATTGGCACCATAATGTTTCATGTGTAGAAGAAACAACAAAGTTTAATATACAATAATGTTTTATGCATTAAATGTATTTAATATAAGAAACAATATTATATACAATGCCATTCAATTAAATGTGATACACATTAATATAAAATGTTTTTGGTGTGATGGCTATGATGTAATAATTATATAAACTTTAACAAAAAATGCAATAATTTAATTCTGATCGTTAAAAAAAACTTTTCACAGCAGTACAAGACAATGTCAAAAAAAAAAAATCAAACACATGGTAGTTTTGTTGTCATTAAATCGGAATGAAGAAATTTGTAAGATAGGTTGGTCAGCAAAATGCGTTGTTTGGTGGTTTGCTTGCCTATTAATATTTATAAAGCAGTCCTTCGCCATTGGTAAATTGCAGAGTACTGTCGCTATTATTTAAGTAATATTAATGATTAAGCCTTTTCCATTGGAATGCGGACGCGCATCGTCACTCTCAGTTAATTAATATTTATAAGTGAGCCCACCGCCATTGAAAGAGTTACCAGGCAACGTCAGCGTGTCTAAATTAATATTCATGAAGTGGGCGTGTCGAAAGGACGTTCCACCCATTTTAATCTTGAACAATCCCCGAGTTTAGCAGTGCGAGCAGCGGCTGCTCTACAGACATGCGTCAGAGTGTAAACAATGCACGTTCTGTTATGCTACCAATAAACCTGCTATTTATGGATATTTAGACAGAAGAATTGTTTGCACATAAAACGAAAACCATGAGCACCGTGTTCTGCTGTGTTTTGGTTGTATTATGCTCAGTTGCTCTGTGCATGGACTTTGAAGAGAGACCCAGCATCTCCAGGAGGAGTGAGCAAACCGTGTTTCTAAAGAGTCACAAAACACGAAATCTGCTCAGTTTGAGAGATTCACAGCAGCCGGACCACGTCAAGATGAAAAGGAGTGAAGAATCCGCACAAAATCAATGCAAATCACTGCACGACTATGATCCCACGTTAAAAAACAACACTCATACGGTAGGTCAGATTAGCTATTACTCATTATACTTATGTAATATAATATAAAACTTAAATTTTGTTGTGAAAATTATTATTTCAAATTTACATTATGGTTTTGTGGAATATATTCTTATTTTTGGCTAGTTAACATTTAAGAATATTGAGCTTAAGTCTGTTTAGTTTAGTATTTAATTAGTATCCCTTTTTTTACTTTTCATTTAGAATGATTTTTTTCTCTTCTTTGAAAGCTCTTGCTAAATTTCTAGGAACCATAAATCACAAAAGTGAGATCATACTACTGGCCTCTGGTCTGAGATGACCTAATAATGTACCTACATCACCTTTCTCAGCAAGCAAATGCTATTTTTCAAGTATTTTGGGGAACAAAAAAAAAAAAACACCCATTAAGATATTTGTGAAGTTTTCCAGATGGTCATATCATAAAAACAAAATCGGCATGCATCGCCTTATCATTCAGTGTTCCAGAGTTTTTCTGTTTGATGTTCCTTTAAGACATTCCACAGATTTCATCTTTATGCCAAGAGAACAAATGCATTTATCCTCTTGATATGCCTGTAATGTCTCTGTGATCAGTTTCTCTGTACGGACGCTACATTGTCAGGTGATTTTGCTTAACCGGATCCAGTCAGGGCTCATTCATTACAGTGTCCAGTGACTGATTACTAACCCTTAAGTCAGTGAACATGCTGCGTCTCTATATATGTCACTTATCTAACCCTCTCTCTCTCACATCAATTACATTTTACCAGCAGTTGCTGTGACCCCTCTCTGGGCATACAGTATCGGTAAACGATAGGCTAGGCTAAGCTATATATATGCCAATCTATATCTTTCATATCAGTCCTGTTCTATGAAAGCATCCTCTGTTTATCCAGATTCCGAGTACATTGACTCTGTTTTCAGGGAAAGCAATCGGTCATGATTTTAGTCTAAGTGCTGATAGAGAAGGACTGTTGTTGTTGTTAAGAAAGCACACAGAGCCAGTTCTTTTATGGCCAGTGTTTTTGGCTCTCGTCCTTTCACATTCCGTCCAGCATAAATGAATGTTGAAGTGAAATGTTTCGTCTAAGAAAGGAATGTTTCTGAAACGGGGAAAGGCTTGGGGCATGACAACAGTGAAGTGGGAAAAGAATTTGAAGGCAACTTCTCAAAAACATCTCCTTGGTGAGGTCTTTAAACACCTGTTTGGATAGTCTTGAACATTAACTTGCATGTCGTTTATTCCGTACAGTTCCTGCCAACTGTAAAAGTTCCTGTGGTTAGAGCCTACTTTGATGTAAAACCTTTATTTTGACCCTTAAACTATTTAAGGCTACTCTTGAAGTGGAGATTTCATGTTCACTGAAACCTCTCAAAAGTGCTATTCGAACAAAATATAATTTGTAAAACTATACTTTTGAAGCCCATCATTTTTTTAAAAATTCATTTTATGACCGAACACGAAATTAAAGTTTTCCTTTCATCAGAAATGTTTATAAAATGCTAATCTAGCGTAATTTGTGGTCACTGTGAAATGCATCCACACATGCATCTAAAGGCATTATTAAGATGCATACAGTGACAAGTTTGAAGCATAATGTTCCAGATCTGTTTCAGTCCAAAATGTGCAAACGAACCAACCACAGTGTTGTGCAAGATTCTGTGGTCAGTCGGCGTAAAATCTGGCTGCCGAGCGTCTTCTGCCTGATGGAATTTATCATCTGCCGGAGCTATTAGAAATTTTACAAGCTCGCAGTGAAGTCTTTTTAACGAGTCCCTGCCCTGTAGATTCTTCAAATGAAGTCTGTGTGAGCTTATAGCGGAAAGCATATTTGAACAGCTTTGTGGATGAAGTGTTTGAATGATGTGAGATGCTCTTTTGGAGGCTGGAAGACTTTTTGAGACTCCGCTCTGGATGCTTAAAATCTGAATTTTGGCTGTGGGGAGTCATTTATGCGAGTCCAAACGAAAAGACAAACATGGCTCCATCTAATGAACTGCTGTCCTGGGGAGAATGTGAAGAGGAAACTTTTTCTGTCCTCTCCGAAATGCTCAGTGTTGGTGAGATGCCAGGAAAGCAGCCCAAATGATGTTCTTCATGGTTTTAACGTGTCCGCTGGAGAGGAATTGTGGAGCTAAGACCATAGATGGAAAGAAGTAGAAGTGTATACTGTAATTTTCTATAAATTTCTGCCATTGAGCAGTATATTTCAGATATTTATCTTGGAAAAGCCTGTCTGCCATGTGATTGTTCTGGAGGATTTCGAGGGCCCCATGGCTCCACACTCAGTTTAATATTATTTGTCTCTCTCCCTGCAGGATGTTTTTCTCATACATACCACCACACATGCAAATACTTTAAAGTGTGCAGTACATACAGTGAAGACCAACATTTGAGAACAATCTATAAATTCTTGATTTTTTTCGGAAAAAGTATTTTTTTTTTAAAGGAATATCAGCTGTGGGTGTACCACTGTCATACTATCTTGTTTGTACCGTTTGTACAAAGTACCTTATTTTTCGGACTATAAGTCACACCTGAGTATTAAGCGCTTTTTCAGTGTAGGCTACATGAGTATTGAGCAGCATAGAGCGCCCTCTCACGGCTGTAGACGGTAATGTTTTCTCTTGGTTCATTTCTCTCGGTTCATGTCAAATTAACTTTTATAAATAAGTCGCACCTGACTATAAGTCGCAGGACCAGACAAACTTTGAAAAAATGTGCGACTTATAGTCCGGAAAATACGGTAACCAAGGCATTTCAACAAAAACCTTTGTTTTGTCAAAAACACAGTGATCAAACTTTAGTGAGTTCTTCTCTCTCCACACAAAATGCTCCCCAGCAAAGGTAAAACTAATTAAATTAAATTAAATTAAATGTATGTATGCATTGAGCAGACTCTTTTATCCAAAACGTCTTACAGTGCATTCAGGCTAACATTTTTTACCTAACATGTGTTCCCTGGGAATCGAACCCACAACCCTGCGCTGCTAACGTAATGCTCTACCAATTGAGCCACAGGAACACTTTAAATAGAATTTATATATGAATATGCTAATTATATACACTAAGTGTATTCTCAAGAGTCACAGAGTTTGTTTAGGGGCTATCTTTGAGTCATGTGTTGTTCTTTTTTGGTCTTCTTTGAAGTGAAGAAACGTTGTATGCTCTCTGTGTCTTCTCATCACCCTTTATTCCTCCTTTTGTGAAGACTTGTTGGCGTGGTGCAAGCCGTTCTTGGCCAGCATGATTTATTGGCCAGGAGAGGAATGTCAGCATGTTTCTTTCCTTTTGGTTTAAATATGGCAAGGAATGAAGAGGCAACCACTGTAACCATTTTTCAAAGACACAGTATTAGGAAGGAACACGGGCCCTGGAGTTTGTGCAGGTGTTATAGACGATATATATCATTCAGGGGGGGTTTGAGGTGGGCTGCATTAGAAGGACATTGGCTGTGTTAGTAACATGGAAACTTTTGTTCACACTTTGGATTGTAAGAGTGCAAATTTCCATTGGACCTGGACGCTAGTGAGTTTCAAAAAAATGCTGTGGTTCTTTTGCTTCCATGGATCAAGTACAGCTGCTTTTTATGAAAGAAAAAAAAAGTGTAAAAATTGTAAGACGATGTCATCACTGAGCAGAAGAGAGAAATGGAGTATTCTGTGACATCGTCATTGATCCCCATGAGCTTGGGTGGAATTGCAGAAATGCAGAGAGGCTGTGATCTGTAGAAAGGAGTAAGGTGGAGGCTTCCTTAGACAAACATGTCAGTATTGACTGTAAAATAGTAGCTGAGATACTCAAATAGATGGGAATGTGAAGATTGGGTGTTGACTCCCAAATCAGAAATATTTTCTTTACTTATTCCAGTTTTGTGCATGGTTTTTGTTCCAAAACGCAGTCAGCTCATATGCAGCATTTTAAGACATTATTAATGACTGCACTCAGTTGCGGCTCTGAGCATGCTTGATTTTCGACGTTTCCTAATAGTTTTATCTATTTTTCATCTTATTGGACCTGTCATGTTTGATGTAAGATTTAATAAAAAAAATGTTTGCTTTATTTTATTTTATGTTAACTGTTCTATTTCATTTTTTTGCGATACATTTATTTTATTTTGAATCCAGGTTATTATTTCCAACAGGTTTTACCAGTCCTGTTTGACATTTCATAAGTTTTTTATTTTATTTTATATTTTGTTTTATTTTGTATTGTACAACACTTCGCAATACAGTTTTCTAAACAAATTGTCTTTATTGTAATAATTATTATTATTTTTTAAATAATTGCCTTATTCTCATTATTCTAAAATTCATATTCATCCCATTTTATCAAAAAAGCTTTTTTAATTAATTTTAAATGCTTAATGTTTAGCATATTATATTCCTCCATAAAAAAAACACACCCAGGAATGTGTGTCTCCATTCAAAACATAATGATCTGCCTACATAGGATCCTTTTTTAAGAAATGATAGGAACATTTCTGACATGAAGTCTGTTCTAAATGGCAACAACATTACTTTTAACCAAATTTGATGAAATTCTTTGCAAAATAAAGAAATAATCCCAGTCTGGTGTATTTTACCCACATGTAAATGCTTTGTGTCATGTCATTAGTTTAGCAACATAATCTCATGAAATCAATTTAATCGTCTTCTGTGCATTTCCCATAACATAACAGGAATAGCTGTCTATGTAAAGCGTCCACTTTTCTATATCAAAGGCAAATGCACTAGCTTTTGGAACAGAGCCTGTGAATGTGTGTTTGGGCTCTCTTTATTCTTTTCCCTCATTTGCTCTCCCACAATCTCTTGTACATCAGTTACTCTCTTGTGCTCAGTGTGTGAGGCGGATGAAAATGTGGGGCACTCGCTCTGTTCCTCACACACAAATACACACACCATCTGGGGCTCGCATTCCAGTGAATGGAACTGAAAGGGAGGTTGCACACTCGACTGACAGTGGGCCTGTCCTTTTAAATGTGCCTTTACACACAAACAAACACACATTCCCAGCAGTGTGGGGCGGCTGACAGCGGCACAGCCATCTGTCGGATCAGCGGTGGTTTCTGTGTGCATGTCGCTACATGGTTCCACTCCCCCGTGGGAAGATAAAGCACTCGTGTTTTTCTTCCTAGAATGACCAGTTTTTTTCTGATTAAGCACTGGAAATGTGTTTGCATAGTTGCCTGAATGACATTGTATGTAGTGTTTTCTTATGTAGCTTATTCATGATCAGTTTAAGGGTGGTTTAATGTCTCAGTTATTCATATAGAAACATGAGATTAAATGGAGAAGTGTCCTGCTTTTCTGATTTTTCTCCTGATGAAAAGACACTACGACTCACGTGTATCTCGTTTAGTATTTTAAAAGAAATCTCAAGAATGTCTCAACAGATTCCTTAGACTAAATTCTTCCAAGATCAAATTTTCTGAGCAGAGTCTGCATGAATTATGTCTTTTATCGTATGTCAATAATTGTCTAAATTGTCTTATTTTGTCTCCAAAGGATTGGAAAGATTTTTACATTTGCATATAAAATGTGCATATAAAAAGCTGTTTGTTGTTACTTAATACAGAAACAAGACTTAAATCATGTTTATTTCTCATGTTAGCTTTGTTAGTTGTATTTGTGTGACTGCTTTCTGTTCTGTACTGGATGTTTCTTATTTTTAGCTATGAAAAGCTGTGGTTTGGAGCTCTGATTATTATTATTTTCTCTTGTTTTATATTTTTAGTCTGAATCCAGCCTGCAGTCTCATCCCTGTGGACTACAGTAAAACAGCCTGTGGGGTTTAGTTTCACCACAGAAGCGTTCTGAAAACAAACCTGCATTAGGACTGGGAGAACAATATTATGATAAAATATAAGAGATTTTAGAGCCCAAATGTGGCGGTGCTAATGAAAACGGGCCGTTTTGTTTTAGTTTGAATTTATTTTGATTTATTTATGATTTATTGATTTAGTTCATAAATTCACGTCGGCAGTGTCGGGATTATTATGATCATCCATCTCTAGAATTTTAACTATTATGTTTATTTGCAATCATACAATCTTTATTATTTCTCTACATCTCTTTTTTTAGTATAACTTCAATGACCTGAGTGGCTCCGTGTCTCTGGCCTGGGTTGGAGACGGCACAGGGGTGAGTACTTATTATCTAACATAATATTTATTATGTATATATAAATACAAACACATGCATTTATATATAAAAAAGTTTATATATTAAATCTATTTATATATAATATAAAATATAAATAAATAAATAAATATATATATATATATATATATATATATATATATATATATATATATATATATATATATACAATTTCTTTCTATATACTTTTATATATATATATACTTTTATTTTGAAAGCGATTAATTGTTTGACAGCACTAATTATTATTATTAACTAATTTTACTAAGTCCCACATTTTCTCCTTAAATATACTGTTAAAAATTTGGGGTCAGTATGTTATTTATTTATTTATTTATTTATTCATCAGTGCTGCATAAAATTTATTTTAAAAAAAGATTGTTAAAAGTAAATGCTGTTTTTTTAACTGTTCTCTTCTCTGACATTACGAAATGTTCTTGACCATCAAATCAGAATATCAGAATGATTTCTGAAGGATCATGTGACACAGAAGACTGGAGTAATGATGCTGAAAATTCAGCTTTACCATCACAAGAATAAATTACATTTAAATTGTATTGCAATTTAAATGGAATAGTATTTTATGGATCTTTCCCAGTAAATACAATCCATGTTTCAAAATAATTATTTCCACATTTTTTGTATATTTGAACACAGTAAAAAAAAAAATCTTCATATACATGTTAAAGCACATAACATTTTTGTGCCCTGTTTGAAATTCCTCTAGCCTCAATTGTTCTAATTTGCTAAGTTACTTCCACTATGTTTACTAACCAGTAGGCGATCAACAAAAGTGTAATTGTAAGTTCAACCCAAGTCATTTAGCTACTAAACTGTTCTGTGGACGGACGCCCCATGATCTGACTCGCAGGAATGTGGCCCTTACAATCACACGTCAATGCGAAACAGGAACAAGTGAATTACAGCTCAAGAGCCTGAAAGACTCTTCAGAGCCTGGCTTGACAAGACCTCAAACCCTCATTCAGCACCAACAACACTGGAGGCTGAATCCATCTCTTCTAGAACTGAACTAAAGTGCAGCTGTAAAACCTGTACAAGCTGTAATTACTCCTGCAGTCCAGCCTTCACCCGACAACACTCCAATACATTTCTGTTGTCTGTGCAAACATTTTCAAAGATCGGCGTCTTCTGAGACACCTTTTCTATTTTTGAGGCGTCATAATTAGCACCCTTTCGGCAATTACTTATTGCACCTCTAATAAATATTGTTGTTTAACTTGTTTTTTTCAGGCATGAACAGAAAGGTCTTCCCAGAAATCTTTCTTTTGTAAGAAGAAACTTGAATAAAAATGTATACTATTTAATTTTTTAAAGATAATAATCCCCAAAGTCCCCTTTGTTTTAAAAAACCTTTAGTTAAAATGTTCAATGTAGAAACGATATAACTAGACAAAAATCTGTTTAGTGCAGGACGAGTCATTAATATTTTTGGTCCACTTTTCCAGAAGAGAAAGGCTGAAAGATTAATTATTTACTCTCTATTAAGTTAAGAGAAACATCATTTATTTATTCATTCATTAATGCAATCCTTTCTTTTCATCTTTTTTAAAATAGTATTTTTCTATTTTTTTTTTTCCAATTTAAAAACCTCTAGCCTAGCATACTTGTCTGCTCTGAAAGCTAACAGACATTTACTAAAAGCCATAAACATTGCTTTTGACGGGTTATTTAATACACAATTCATCAAAAAAATTTGTTGTTGTAAATTTTTATTTAAATATAATAACTTGCTCTGCATTTGAAACGACTTGCCTTTACAGCTGATAACACTGAAGCAGTGTTGACGATTGATTAATGCTTTTTCATTGATTTTCGGGGAAATGTGTCACATTATGAAAGCAGAATGGATTGCAAATACTATTTCATTTTGACTTTAAAAGAAAGAGACAGGAGTTAAATGAGAATGACTCACCGTCCAATCAGAATGGTCTCTGCAAGCAAGTGCCTGAACTTGAGTGATAGCTGGATAAAGCAAGTGTGAAGGGTGATATTGTGCCTGTGCTCAAGTCCAGGCATGTGTCCCGCAGTATCTCGGCCGAGCCAGGGTTTAAAGCTGTATGAATGCTTCACTGCACTGTGAGTTTCTGAATGACTTGGAGTCTTTCACATGCATGTGCTCTAATATTCACCGTGTCCCTCTCCTGTGCAGGTTCTGCTGGTGCTGACCACATTCCAGCTTCCTCTTTTTATCATGCGGTTTGGTCAGTCCAGACTGTACAGAAGGTAAGAAAGAGTGTCTTTTAAGACAGTGTCCAAGTTCTAGCTAGAAGGATTTATCCGTTTTTAATAAATATATTTCCACTTCCAGCTCTGTGTTTTCCCAGTGTAAATGTTGGTACACATTTGATTGGTTTTTAGCTGTATCACATGATCCATAACTCCCTCTTATCTCTTTTGGGTCAGTGAAGACTATGGAAAGACGTTCCAGGACATCACCGACCTTATTAACAAAACCTTCATACAGACCGAGTTTGGCATCGCGATTAGTCCTGATAATTCCGGGAAGGTGATTATTAACTTCTCTGCTGTAATATTAAACTGGTCTGAAAGGAGTATGACAGGTTATTTTCAATGTAATGAATGTTTCTGTTGTGATCTGTGAAATGTTGATGTTTGTACAAGCGAACAAGTTCATACAGGTGGAAAACTAGTTCCACTTCAACTCTAGTAACAAACATACACTTCCATTCATTTGTTTGAGAAATTGATACTTTTATTGAGCAAAAGTGGCAGTAAAGATATGTATAAAGATTTCTATTTCTAATAAATGCTATTCTTTAGGACTTTTTAATCATCAAAGGATCATGTAAAATATGTACAGTTTCCACAAAAATATGAAGCAGCACAAACTGTTTTCAATATTGATAATAATGCAATGATAATAATAATAAATGTTTCTTGAGCAGCAAATTAGCATATTCAAATACTTTTTGAAGAATCACGTGACACTGGAGTAATGATGCTGAAAATAAAGCTTTGATCACAGGAATAAATTACATTTTACAAATAATTTGGATTTTTGATCAAAGAAATGCAGCTTCATTCACAAAATATTAAAAAGTCTCACCAACCTTAAACTTTGAAAGTGTATTTGTTATTAATTTTTTACTTAAATACTTGTGTTTACCAAGTTCCTGCACTTCAGTACTTTTTTTTTGATTAGTTACTGAGCAGGTTTATGATCTGTCCCACAGGTGATCCTCACAGGTGATCTAACCGAGGGGAGAGTGACTAAAATCTTCCGTTCTGTTGATTTTGGCAAGAGCTTTGTGACCTCTGAGCTTCCCTTCCATCCGTTGATGCAGATCACATACAACCCCAGAGACAGCAACAAACTCCTGGTCTACAGCATCAATGTAAGACCTCTGATTAGACATTTCCTTACTGTTTTGTGCAGAAGAACATGTACTAACACAGTTTTATTATTTCTTTCAGAATGATTTATGGCTGTCTGAGGACTTCGGGGCCAATTGGAGGAAGATCCATGAGACTGTTTGTCTTGTGAAATGGTATGTCCATAAATATGCATAAATTAATCAGTCACAGTTGTCTCAGAGTTGTAGCCAGAGTTTTGACTACTGGCAAGGTCTGGGCCACATTGCAGCTAATTCTGGCCAACTTTGACCATCTGATTGCCCTGTTTGCTTTTTATGCAACAGCTAAATATAAAATTTGATATAACTCTGTATGCAAACAAGATATGCTTATAATTAGCTTGCTTAGCTGCTACTAAGAAAGTTTTTAACATATCTCCAAGATTTATTGTAATAAACCTTGCAGCCTGGTTACTTGTAAATATGATTTCCCTCCAACTTTAAGAAAAACCATGCATTGTTTTTGACTGCTGAAAATTGGAGCATGCATCTTTGAAAAAGTCCTTAATGTTTTTATGTGCAATATACAAGAAAGTTTTTATTTATTTATTTTTCTTTCTTTATTGTGGTTGATCACTTTGTGTCCAAGTGCTTTTTGACATAAATATTTGTTGTGGATTTGAATCTCATCTCTGCCTGGAGCTCATCTAGATTTAAGTATTTTAATAACGGGTAATTTCTGTTGACTGTCAAATGAAGCATGATCTATTTCAGTTAAATTTTTATAATGTACATTAGTTTGAGGTTACAGTTCTCTCATGAAATGGCCATGAAGAGACCAATGTCATTCCAAAGCAGAATCATTTACTTTGTTCACTCAAAAACAAAATCCCTTAGGCAGAATGTCTAAGGTTTTGTTTTTCACACAGAAAACATGTGTGGCTCCAAAAAGGACAAAAAAGCACAATCAAATGCATTATAAAGCAACCCTAGCACTCATAAATATATCTTCATTACATTTGATTTCATACACTGAAGAAACTGAAGCCTTTGGTTAGGTCTGAACTGTCCCTTTTATTTGGAGTGGTGAACATTTTTCATTGTATCTGTCATTTCAGGGGAATGGATGACACCATTTTCTTAACCACAAACCCCAATGGATCCTGCAGTGAGTGGCTTTATTTTACTACATCTTTCAGGATCATTTGAGCAATATTGGAATTGATGCTGGCTGTTGCTCATTCGTCATATTTTTGAATTTCTCTCTCTTTCAGGTGACCGGGGAACACTTGAATTGAGAAAATCTTTAGACTATGGCAAAACATTCAAAACTATAGGAAGCAGGATTTATTCCTTTGGCCTGGGTGGACGCTTTGTTTTTGCCTCAGTCATGACCGACTCTGTGAGTTCTCCCATTAGCTTCGATGTAGTGTATTCTGTTTGCTGCCTACCTAGATAACATTGAAAAAAAAATGGATACTTTCTCTTGATTAAAATCATTACATATACCGTTCAAAATTCTGTTAAAAGTTTTTTTTTTTTTTTTTTTTTTTTTTTTTGAATGACGTCTCTTATGTTCACCAAAACTGCATTAATATGATCAAAAATACAGCAACTCTTACTGTTTTCTGTTTTTATATATTTTGAAATCAATTAAATGTTGTTTGTGCAGGCAGTACCGTATCTTCCGGACTATAAGTCACACTTTTTTTCATAGTTTGGCACGTCCTGCGACTTATAGTCAAGTGCGACTTATCAAAATTAATTTGACATGAACCAAGAGAAATAACTAAGAGACCTGAACCTGAAGAGAAATCATTACCGTCTATAGCCGCGAGAGGGCGCTCTATGCTGCTCAGTGCTCCTGTAGTCTACACTGAAGACACAGAGCGCCCTCTCGCAGCTGGAGACGGTAATGTTTTCTCTTGGTTCTTGGTTCTAAATAAATGCGACTTATAGTCCAGTGCAACTTATATATGTTATTTTCCTCATCATGACGTATTTTTGGACTGATGCGACTTATACTCAGGTGCGACTTATAGTCCGAAAAATATGGTATATAATCAGGCAGCTTATTAGGTGTTTGACTAGAGCTGTAGTGTGTCTTGTGAGGTTGAAATCACATGCAGATGTCAGAAACACTTATTTTCTTCTTCAGGGCTCCACACGCATGATTCATGTCTCAGTAGATCAGGGGGAGACGTGGGATATGGCTCAGCTGCCCACCGTTGGCCACGAGCAGTTCTACTCCATTCTAGCCGCAAACTACGATATGGTCTTCATGCACGTAGACGAACCTGGAGGTGAAGCAATATTAGTATTCAGATATGTATCATATTACTTAGATCTGAGGTTTGGATGAGTGTCATTTTTGTTATATTTTCATACTTTTATAGTACTTACAGCAATAGCTGTAGCTTGTGTTTAGCAAATTAGCTTTTATTTTTAATATTATGTTTAGTTTTCATTTTAATTTTAGTTTACGTTTAATATATTATATTTTTATTAGTTAGTTTTTTTTAGATTTCTAATTAGCTTTAATTGATTTAGATTCAAGTTGTAGGGCCCTATTTTAACGATCGAAGCACATGGCGCTGGTGCATTCAGGGGGTGTCAAAATCAATTTTTGCGAGTTAAACGACGGACAAACGGTCAGGGTGCATAGTCTAAACGAGTTGCCCCTGTTCTCTCAATAAGTTATTGGTGTTTTTTGGATGTAACGTGTAATAAACCAATCAGAGTGTCCTCCCATTCGCTTTAAGAGGCAGTTGCGCTTGCTCCATGGCGGATTTTATTTTTTCACGGTGGAATTGGCAAGTGCAAAGACAGAACGCGTCTCCAAAGATGAAATGGAGCTAATAGCAATGCACCAACAATGTGTCTGAACACACCTCTTTTTTTAGACCAGCACACCCATGGGTGCAAATGCATTTGCTAGTTAAACAACGCTGTGCAGGATGGGAAAATGAGAACTTCGCCAGGCTGAAACTAGCAAAAACACTTGCGCTGGGTGTATGATAGGGCCCTCTGTCTCAGTAATTTTAGTACTACTGTACAGCTTCAACTTATTTTACTTCAGTGAATTAAGGCCACATTTCAAGTTTTGCCTAATATTTGCACTTTATTTTATTTCTGCTTTATTTCGATTTTAGATTTTGGTAACAATTCAAACATGGTTTGGAATTTCTATGTTTTGAAATAAACCTTAAAAATTACAAAACATGAAAAACATGTTGTTAAAACATGAATTTTCTGTGCTGTGTATATAATATTCCTGTCCAGACAATATTAAAAATATATGATTTGTAACTTTGACATCATCAGAACAAATTTGTTTTCTGTTTTTACTCCATCAGACTCAGGTATTGGTACCATATATGTTTCGGATGACCGAGGTACAGTGTTTTCCAAGTCTCTGGAACGCCATTTGTACACCACTACAGGCGGAGACACTGACTTCACCAACATCACCTCTCTGAGGGGCGTATATATGACCAGTGTGCTCGCCGTGGGTAAGCCTGTGACCTTAATCATAACAACACATTTAGGAAGAGTTTCTATGAATCTCATATTGTGTATCTTTCTTCTCTAGATAGATCTGTTCAGACAGTGATCACATTTAATCAAGGTGGAGAGTGGCAACCACTGCAGAAACCCTGGAACGGAGTTTGTGACTCCACAACCGACTACTCCGACAAGGTGAGAGTCTCACAGAAATGACACAACTTTATTTTAGACATTGAAAACATGTAGTGTGGTGTATTAGAGCCAGTAATCAAAAGGTGTCTGGTTTGTTCCCCTTACAAAAAACAACTAGTAAGAAATCATGATTGTGTCCTTGAGCAGGAAAGATGCAAGTCATCAAAATAAATGAATAATGCCGCTATTAAACTGAACTTATTTGGAGGACTGTTGTGTGTAAACATTAAGAACAGCACACAACTTGCAAACATTTGATCTCATTGACCATAAAAGGACAAATTGACAATATACAGTATCACAGTATAACAAATGTCCAGCATTTGTTGTAACAGAGTCATTATTACTGTTCTTAGAGTAGTTAATACACTTCCTCCGAGTTAAAACCATTGGCATAACAATACCACAATAAAATGTAAACTTTCTGAAATGCTTTCAGTGTTACTTGCTTCAAAGTTTCCGCGTCTGTTGTGTTTGTTTGCATGATAAGTGTTATGATCCCAATATTCAGCACCATTTATTGGCGCCATAGAGCATTTCCCTTCGCTGTGAGCAGAACACAGCGAGACGCAGCAATTGTTATGCTCTGATTTCGGTTCAGTAAGAATCCAGGATCATGGCCTAATCCATGTCCGCGGTTCTTGCCTCAATACCCAATAAGCAGTCATGAATTTACAATTGCTTTATGCGTAACTGGGGAACAATAAGAGAAAGGAATATTATGGTACGATGGATAGATTCTGTGCAATCATGATGATTTGATGATTTGTTATGCTGTACATGATGTGTACTCATATTTCATGGATGTTGCCAGTGAGACACCTTATCCGATGTCCATCAGATCCCAGTTTCTGTGCAAACTTTAGTCTGGGTGAAAGATGCCTTTTGTTGAGGTGATGTTACCAGTGAACTTTGTATGATATTTCCACCAATGCAGCTCATCGTCAGTTGTGCACCCTTGCCTCATTGGGTGTTTCTGCCTTATATCACAAGACCTGTGACCTGATCAGACCCAGGTGTCTGTGTCACTTTGTTACATGGTCATTTGGCAGCCCACACTATGTCCATCGGCTTCATTGGCCAGTTCCCTGTCTATCCTCCACTGGACCTGTCCTCTGATCCCCAACTCTTTTAACAGTTACTGAAAAAGGCACTATCCGTGTAAATGTGTGTGATTTTCATGTTAATCTCATTTGCATCTCTGTCTTCTGCAGTGTAGTCTGCATATTCATGCCTCCTACAGCATCTCTATGAAACTGAACGTCCCCATGCAGCCCCTCTCAGAGCCCAATGCCGTGGGACTCATCCTGGCACATGGTGACTACCGCCCCCACACACTTTCTACAAGGCAAAACGATCACGATTCTAATTCAGTGTTAACCTTCAAATAACCATTTTCACCACTTTTAGCTATGTGAATAATAAAGAGAGTTTTTATTAAGAAAAATCCAATGTGTTTAGTTCCTCCAACTACAGAATGGCAGTTAAAGTTAGTTAGAATATATACTTATAGTAATAATAATTATTACATGATGTTATTATTTTAAACACTCTTTTATGGAGTTTCACAGGACTGATGCATGTCTCTTTTCCATCTGCTCTTTCATCAGGGAGTGTTGGAGGTTCAGTTTCTGTGCTTTCTCCAGACGTGTATGCGTCTGATGACGGGGGTTACACATGGTTTCAGGCACTTAAAGGTCCCCATCACTATGCCATACTAGATTCAGGAGGACTGCTGGTAGCAGTGGAACACAACCCCTCACACCCCATATCACAGATCAAGTGAGCTTCAACATCTTAACATTTCTGAATGTTTATAGGGATTTGACCTCAGACTATGACAGAAATGTTCCAAAGGTGATGAAAGGCTTTTTATTTAAAGGTCCTGTTTTTCGTGCTTTTCTGGACCTTTAAATGGTTATGTCTTGAAAATAGGTTAGAATGAAACTGATTTTGTATTAAATAAAAATGTGTGTATATATATATATATATATATATAATGCAAATAATGATTATCACATCATGATTGGTTTAATTTATAAAAATAAATATATTTAGATGTATAGTGGTTCATTATGTTTTAATTATACAATTTAATTAATAATTATTTTATATTTAATTCTTCCATTTTTGTTTATTTCTATTATTTATTGTCACTAGGTTTTCCACTGATGAAGGTCAGTGTTGGCATGTGCATAACTTCACCGATGAGCCGATGTACTTCACTGGGCTGGCATCAGAACCTGGTGCCCGGTCCATGAACGTCAGCCTGTGGGGCTACAGGGAAACCGTCCGGAATCAGTACTGGGTTTCTGTCACCGTCGACTTCAGGCAGTTACTCTCTAGAGACTGTGGGTGGTATAATATTTCGAAAAAAGCATTTTGTGAACCAATATAAAAACAGAATCTAGTTTGCTGTGCATGCATCTGTTAACATTGAGAAAATGTGTAAACATTGCCCTGAAATGACCATATACTACTGCTGCAGGTCAGGAAAATGACTACATCCAGTGGCTCGCTCACTCAAGCGATATTAGCGACCCCACTGATGGGTGCAATCTGGGATACAAGGAAAGGTTTTTACGGTTACGAAAGGACTCAGTCTGCTGGAACGGGCGGGATTACATTGTCACCAAGGAGCCCACGACATGTCCCTGCACCCTCACTGACTTTCAGTGGTACGAACACATACAGACTTATTAAATACACTCCATGAACTACTAGTATTCAAGACGTACATTCAGTCAGTGATTCTCATCATTGTCTCTCTTTCCCTGCAGTGACTTTGGGTTCTACCATGCGGAAAACAGCTCTGTTTGTGTGGAGCAGCCCGACCTTATTGGCCATTCACTGGAGTTCTGTCTGCACGGACGCAAAGAGCAGCTCCAGACCAGCGGGTAACAAATCACTCTCTATTTCCACTCCATAGAGTTGTACTGAAACATTCAGCAGGTGTAAGCGATTTTCGCATGCATTACTGAATATATAATGAACATGATTGAGTGAACTGGTTCGCATATGTAAAATTGTTGCGTATGGGTTACTGTTTTTGTCACTGAATAATTTATATGCTGTAAACAAAGTGTTAACGTTCCCCTTTCTGTGAGCACAGTTACCGGAAAATTCCTGGGGATCACTGTGAAGGAGGAATAACTCCAGAACGAAAAGAGATCGATCTGAGTAAGAAATGTGTTAGTAATTTGCTGAGGACAGAGCTACTGGTAGGTTTTTATATTATTATTATTTTTTATTATTTTTTTTTTAATATTAAAATATACAGTAAAAACAGTACAATTGTGAAATATTAATACATATAAAATAAAAATTATTTATTTTGAAATGTTATTTATTCCTGTGATGGCAAAGCTGAATTTTAATCACATGATCCTTCAGAAATTATTCTTATATACTGATTTGCTGCTCAATAAGTATTTATTATTATTATTATTATTAGCATTGTTGAACGCAGATGTGCTGCTTAATATTTTCATTGCACACTCAATAAATATATATATTTTTAATTCTTTGATGAATAACAAGTTTAAAATAACTACTCGAAAAATCTTTTGTAACAATTCGAATGTCATCACTGTCACTTTTTAACAATTTAATGCATAAAAATGAGAACCATGAAACTGAGAATTTTGTTAAGCTTGTTTGAAAAAAGCAGCATAATGATCTTTCCCACTGTGCATTTTTCAGACGGAGGAACATTCATTCAATTCTGCTCCTATAATCGCTGTGGTCATCGCTGTCCTGTTGATCAGTGCTGTCGCTGGGGTTCATTTCATCAAAAAATATGTCTGTGGAGGACGGTTTGTGCCCCATTTTCCTAAACGTCACACACAGCAGTGCTTGATCTATGTCTATTTCTAAATTTAATTCTGCTTTAAAATATTCTTTTACCATATATTAATTGCTGATTTTGTATCAGAAAAAAAATATGTTGTTGTTGTTATAATATGTTTTTTTTTTTTTTATCAGGCAGCATGTGAGCAAAGTATATTTATTTTTTTATTTCCTATGCAGCATTTACCAATTTATTTAAATATCTGTCAGATATCCGTCTCATGGCTTCTTTTTGATGTTTTGCTAGGTTCTTAGTGCACAGGTACTCAGTATTACAGCGACACGCTGAAGCTAACAGTATCGATGGTGTGGATGACCTGGACACACTGGAGGTTGGCAAGATACACTACCATGATGATTCAGATGAGGTACATAATGCATCTCACTGCTAAAGATGCAATATTTCATTTGAGCAGTGTCTTTGAATGAATCCTGTCATTGTGTTTTTGACATCCGTAGGACCTCCTAGAGTGACAGACAGATGGATCATCAAAAGACATGAGATTTAAAAGAGAGAAACCACAATGCCTGCTCTTCCCATGACCCTCTGTGTGTGTGTGTATCAGCGTTCCAGCACGCATGAGACACATTCTGCCCAATCAATTTGTTTCTGGCTACTTGGGGACACATTTTCAGCGATTCAGCCCAGCAGGATTTGACTGCAAGGACAGAAATAGAGAAAAACATGCATTTTCCCAAAAGCTTCTCCCAAAGGAGTTTTCTAATCCGCTGCTGAAGGAGTTTCAATCTTTTTTAATCATTTCATATGATGTATTTGGGATGCACAAAGGATTTGAAGCAGTTTTGTTGCCATGGATTTCAAATTTATGCGAGTTGATGCACAAAAAACAAATGGCTGAGGAGTATTATTTAACGGAGTAATACTTTGAAGGCCTCTGTAATTGGAATATAATTTATGGAAAAGAGGACACATCAGAAATGAGATTTAAAGTGTGGTTAAAACTAATGCAAATGCTTGTTTCTTTTCCAACAGTGGTTTCCTGCATCAGGTATTTAAATTCACCAAAGGATTTTCAGCTTTGTTTTCTTTGTTTTTCATATTAGGAAAACAGGTCTCCCTGAAGCCTGCTTTTGAAATCCATTGTAAAAATAGAAGTAGCGTCAGAAAATAGCCTGCTCATTATTTCAAGAGTTACTGTGTGAGCAAATCTGGATGAATATGAAGTGCTTAAAAGTAATATTTAACATTCCCTGGAGGTTTTATGTGTGAGTTTCACCATAGAGGTACACTGAGACTTGTTTGTAGGCTTCATTATACTAACATCCTGAGGATTACAGTTCAGATCTCAAGAATCTAGTTTAGCAACTCTTTAGTCATTCTTTCTGGTTCCCTGCCATTGCTGTGTGCTTAGATATACTATGCACTTGCCATATCTTCTATGCACGAATATTGATACATTCTTCTTCGTTTCCTCCTTTCCATTGTGTGGTTTTCAGTCGTCTTAAAATGCCAGACCTTACATAATGGGTTTCATTAGAGTAAATAGCAATGTGGTATTAGTCTGTGACCTTTTTGCTATGTCAGCAATAATTGTATATTCAATAACAAGACAAAACTTTTAATGTTAACTATGACATTAAGGTTTTTTTTTTTTTTTTTCAGAACAACTCATCCTTCATTAGGATATTGACAGTATTAAGTGCATCTAGTTAGCAGCCTAATCAAATATGAAAATGTATATTTTTTGGTCTGTATTGACTGTCAACTCTTAAATAAGCTAATTTGTAGTCTGTAAGCTGATTTTTTTTTTTTTTTTTTTTTATGCGAAGGTAATAAAATAGATACCTCAGGGGTTATAGAAAACAGTGGACCACACATTTCATTGATGGGTTTGCATGTTGAAAGCAGGGTCCTCAGGTTTGAGGTGGATGAACATGGCTTTTTCTGAAGTCAAAATGTAAAATGCTGTACCATTAAATGTGACTGCCAACAACAATAAAAGAATAAAGAATAAAAAACACTTCTTGAAGTACACGCTCATTGGTTTGACTTGAGTCACATGGGTTCTTGACCCTGATGGACCGAGGTGAACTGAATTCATAAAGACTTTCAGAGGTGTATTGCATCTCTGATTACAGTTCCCTATTTTGCACTGTACTTAGAAACCCACGAGGTCAATAAACAGCAGCTGGTCAATGTCGAACAGCATGGCATTTGTATTTTCAAATGTGTAAATAGAATGAGAGCTGCATGTATTTAAAGTGCAGAATAAAAATGGATAATAAACAGATATCCCTTTTTGCTCTCAGTTTATAAAACTCAGCTTAAAAACACTATTATTCATGATTTTTTATTTTATTTAATAAAACGTTATTAAAACAAACAGGTTGCTGCAATTTACAATTTATATATAGTTGTAATGGAATTCATTCATTCAATTTAGAAATGTAAAAAATTATGCAAAACTATAATCTAGTAAAGTAAATATTAAAAACATCTTGAATTCACTGAATTATTTTTATTTTATTTTGTATTAAATTTCTCATTTATTCGTTAACTTCAGTAATTATTTTTTGTATAACACACACACACACACACACAAATATATATATATATATATATATATATATATATATATATATATATATATATATATATATATATATATACTATAATGTTAACTAATCGTACTTCAGCATTTATTAATCTTAACATTTACTAATGCATTATTAAAATCAAAAGTTGTGCTTGTTAGCATTAGTCAATGCACTGTGTATTAACGTGAACTAATTAATTTATTAATTTATCATTTATTTTCATTAACATTTACAAAGATGAATAAATACTGAAATAAGTGTATTCATTGTTCATATTAGTTAATACAGTAACTGAAATTAACTAACGGAAACTTATTGTAAAGGTTTACCATTTATTTCAACTGTTTCTCTGTTTATTTTATGAAATATATTATATTACATACATATTATATTATTATCTGTATTTATTCCTATTTTGCTCTTGTCAGGTACATGCTGAGGTCGAGAGGGGGCGTGGCCTTTGTCTTGTAGGAGGATCGTTTGCTTTTTTCGCCAGTGCGCCATTCTGGATGAATCACGCGTCGTGTGATTGGGCTCTAGGCGCCACACTCGGAGCCAATCAGAGGAGCATCGGTCGACGGCGAAGACGGTGAGTGAGCGCGGCTGCTGGGAGGGGACGGGACTCGGTCGGTTAGCTGGGGATTGGTGTGTGACCGACCAACCAAATGACTAAAATCATTATAAACAGGAATAGTGTTGTTTGTGTATGTCAAGGTCCACTGTGTGGACGGCATGCGCGCGTTTATCGCCTATGATGATAAACATTGTTGATATATGGTTCGTTTTTATGTTTTTTTTTCCATTACGCCGAGTTGGCGTCTCATTTAGGCCCAGTTTTGCGCCGCTCTTTGTTAAATATTTGTTGGTTTTCACAGTGCTTAAGAGCTCGATGTATTGGTTCTAATCGACCTAAGATGAGTTAATAAAACAAATTATTCATATGTGTTTGGGTTAAACCAAATGTATATTTTGTAACGTACATGAATACACCGAGGTCGATGTGCTAATGTAGCGCTAGCAATGTTAGACAAAGAGAAAAGGCAAGACTCCATAGCGTTATGTACACAAAATAAGTAACGTTACTGCAATATTAATAACGTTAGTCATTTAAAACGCGCTGTTTAAAGGAACACGTAGTTTCGTTTGGGAGAAACATCACAAAAGCTTCCGTGAGCCACAAAAACGCGACGCTTCCAACTGTAGCACAGAAATCCAAACGCAGTGTTTTTCTTGTACTTTTAATAATGGAGAAACATTTTGCCTATCGTTTCTTATATTTTATTTACATCACTGTAGAATCAAAAATTGCAACAGCAAATACGCATGTGATTCTACGCCATCTCTTTCAAAAAAAGAAAAGAAAAAAAACTACAAATATGGTCTTACACCTGGAAGTTGGATAATAGGTTGGTTAATGTGTCCCACTTACTTGTAATGTAATGCAGCACATTTATATGTCAGTCGTGTTAACAAGTTAAGATTTGCATATTTCACGTGCAGAATAAAATTGATTATTTATTATGATTTTTTTTTTCTGCTTCTCAGCTGAGGATGAAAATGTATCAAATATTTAAACGATAAATGCTTTTCTTTAAAAGAGAACACCGTCTCATGTCTTACTGTTTCTCCCCCTTATTCCTTTATTTTTTTAAGCATACAAAAATAATCCAGGACAAAAAGCAGACAGAGTTATACTGAGAGCCTCACACTTTGATAATCACACAACAAAAAGGTTATTAAATCATCTTTTTTTATGGATGTTTCATGTTTTTCAGGGAGAGAGTAAAAATAATGATTCTATCGTATACTCTCTTTATAAAAAAAAAAATCAAGTAACAAAGTTTTGGTATACCTTGGATACACCATGATACTAAAACATGTCATATTCATGTGCCATTTATATTTATATAGTATTTGCAAGAGAACCATAGTGCTACAAGTCTAAATGTTGTACCATGGTACTTTTTAGTACTAAATAGGTCAGTAAATAGTTACAAAGCATTTTTGTAAATAAGTAAGTCTCATAATTTTTAAATGCTGTATTAGAAAACGTATGTAACAATGTATAATATACACAGGGAATTAATTTAATACATACTTTTAGATAATTTACAAAAAAAAAAAGATTATAAAATTTAAAGAAGCTAGCTTAATACTAAAATTATGTTTGTTGTAAACCAGCAATTAAGTCAAGCATCCTCTTTAAAGCTTCTTGCATTAGATGTATGTGCTGTTGCATAACATTTCAGATTTACGCAACAACTTGTTGTTGCTATTTTTCAGACTTCAGTTCCGTGCTGATCTCATTACTCACAACCCACAGCAGTCAGACGGCCAACATGGAGCAGTACACCACCACGACAGCTAGTGGAGAGCAGATAGTGGTGCAGACCAGCAGCGGACAGATCCAACAACAGGTAATTTGTGCCCTTTACCGACAGTATCTGAAGCGGATAATGCAGTACCTAATTAAATTTGCATCAGAGCTGCATAAAAATGCATAGACTAGTATTTTTAATATATGTAGTAATAAAGCATCTCAGTGTGTTTTTACTCATTTAAGAGTCCTTTATCTCTGGCCCAGGGCACAGTGACTGCAGTGCAGTTGCAGACTGAGCCTCAGGTAGGCCAGACTGCAGCCCAGCAGGTCCTTCAGGTAGTGGTTGGCTCTCCGAGCACCTCTGCTGTCTCCAAATCTCCATACATGCCATCTCACCTTGCATTGCATGGAGATCGGTTTGCTTATATTGCATTGTAACAATGATGAATGCAATGTTAAGATATCAGATATCTGTGACTTGTGAGCTTTTTGCAACAGTCTCAGTTTATTTTATCACTCACTCACTGTGATTTTTAACAGGAACTTTTAGTGTCCAAAGAATGCTCACATGCATGAGTTTTTAGCATGCTTTGTTTTGCGGATTGCATTATAAAATCTACAATTACATAACCAATTTTTTTTTTGCAATTCGGAAGTTCACGTACACTGCATTTTCTTGCATGCATCTGTTTTGCATTGTCGCAATGTATATCGTAATGCTTACATAATATGCATATAAATATCAGTTGTCACATTATATCTCCCAATAAATGTATTAGTAAGATGATATTTAAATGCTTTATAATCAAGGCTCTCTGGTTGGCGAACAGCAGGTTTTTCAGTGTTTTGATCATGCTGATTAATAAGATACATTAGGCTTAATAAGGTTAACCTCAGAGAGAATTTTTATTTAAAGTTGCTTCAAAACTAATGAGATTTTCCATGCATCCTCTTTGAAGGTTCAAGGACAGCCTCTTATGGTACAAGTCAGTGGAGGTCAGCTCATCACTTCTTCTGGGCAGCCCATAATGGTACAGGCAATGACAGGAGGACAAGGTCAAACCATCATGCAAGTACCAGTATCTGGTACACAGGGATTTCAGCAGGTGGGTGTAGCTAATTTCACACTGAATTGTTGGTTCAAAAATATATTATTTTCACTAACATATTCAATTTATCTAATAGTAGTAATAGCAGTGGTTCTCAAGCAGGGGGCTTGAGAAAACCTCCACGATTACTTAAAATAATTTCAAATAAAACAATACAACAAATTCAGTCAATACTTCATTCATTTTTTGATTTGATTTGAAGTTTTGAGAACCACTGCAACGTAGTGTTCCATCAAAATATTGGGTATGGATTTGTAATGAAATTACCAATTGTGGCACAGATTCAGCTGGTACAACCCAGTCAAATCCAGCTTCCTGGTGGACAGACTTTACAGCTACAGGGTCAGCAGGGACAGACCCAACAATTCATCATTCAACAGCCACAGACTGCAGTCACTGCAGGACAGAACCAGGTAACTTCATTTGATCACCTTTTTTGTGCAAATATGAAGGAGAAGCCTCTATAAGCTCTTCAGTAATAAAGTTCAAGAGAAATGTTTTCTTAGGGTCAGCAGCAGATCACTTTGCAAGGTCAGCAGGTGGCACAAACTGCTGAAGGACAGACCATCGTTTACCAGCCTGTTAATGCAGACGGGACCATCCTACAGCAGGGTAACACTGCTACTCCTCTGCAAAACATTAAGCCATAAACGTCATGCAGTTTGATGACACTACTGATGATGACATGTAAATAATTAGCATTTGTAAATAATGCCTTTTGTGATTGTCCATCCAGGAATGATCACTATTCCAGCTGCATCTTTAGCAGGAGCTCAGTTACTCTCAGCTGGATCCAACAACAACACTACCAACACCGGTCAGGGCACAGTGACGGTCACTCTTCCCATGGCAGGAAACATGGTCAATGCTGGAGGAATGGTCATGGTGAGCACTTGAAGTCATTTTTATCTATTACCGAAAGTGAGTTTGCACTATACAGCTGATCTATTTAGATCACACTTCCTAACCTTATTGTGTGTGTTTATAATTGCATCAGATGGTCCCAGGGGCTGGCGGCTCGGTTCCCGCCATGCAGCGCATTCCTCTTCCTGGAGCAGAGATGCTGGAGGAGGAACCTCTGTACGTCAACGCTAAACAGTATCACAGGATCCTCAAGAGAAGACAAGCCCGTGCCAAACTAGAAGCTGAGGGCAAAATACCCAAAGAGAGAAGAGTATGTTTTTTTTGTTTTTTTTTTACAGCAATAGCATTGACTTTTAATGGCAGTGATTAATATATATCTGTATATATTTATATAACTCTGTGCAAATATTATATTTATTACATTTAGATTTACATTTATATTTGGATAAATACATAAGTGCTATATTTTTTCATAGTATTTTATATACAGTATATAGTTTTGAGAACAGCAAAGCGGTCATGATTTTTTTTTAACCTTAATAATAACTATTAATTTCTTTAAATGATAGAAATGGCTATATAATATCATAATTTATATTATTTGTCCCATGATATATAATAATATTAGTATCATTTATTAATTATAATATTTAATATATATTCAGTATATATTTTTTCCACTCCCTTCCAGAAATACCTGCATGAGTCCCGTCATCGTCACGCCATGGCCAGGAAGCGCGGCGACGGTGGACGCTTCTTCTCTCCGAAGGAAAAGGAAGAAATGGCCATGCAGGCCCTTAAGGTGAGCGAGGGGCTTGAGCTCAGCTCTCATTGGCCAGCCACCTCTGCCCCGCCTCTGGGGTAAACTGTCCAATCCCAGCTTGTGTCCTACCCAAGAGACTCTATACACCTAATTTAATTTAGACCATCCATACGCTGCAGCTCTGTGCCTGAGCTACTTCGTGCGTCTGTGACACATTCATGTCCAAACTGTCTCTGTCTGTGACTTAACTGACACTTCCAACCAACTAAACTGAACATGCATACTAAGATATTAGTATATGTTCTAGTATGTATTATGAGCAAATAAAATTTACTGATTGGTTCCCATGTTTGTAACTTCTTGTAGCTCTTTTCCTTCTTTTAATAATTGAATAATTTAGCTGCATATATTTGTGTGCAGCTTAAAGATAGTATGCTTGAACTCTGCTAATTGGAAATAGCTTCTTTCAGAAAACTTCAGCTGTAAACATGGGTGATTGGCACAATTTACCCTGTCAGTGTTTACGGTTTCTTGTCTTAAATGTCTGACTGCAACTTTCAAAGGAAATCTTCAACCTTGACGTCTTCGTTCTGTCTGCATTTCTGCCATTTGTCCTTCCATGTGGTAAACTTCTGCCCAGACTGCTTGTGATAGTCATTGAATGCTGAGATGTATAAATCTGTGTTTATGTGTCCTTTATACCATCTTACTGGTATGAATAGCCATTCAAAATGATGTGTTTTCATGAGGGATGTATGGCTTGGCTTGTGCCCTTTAACGCTCTTCTCACTTTGCCCAGAGCTGTGGCTTTGTTGTTGCTTTTGCCATTTTATGTTTATTACAGCAGGCTGTATGTGGGCTTTTGTTAGTATTCATGTTTGTTACTTAATGACATATATATATATATATATATATATATATATATGCCCTTTTTATGCAAATAAACCTTTTGTTGTTTTTGAAACTGATTGGTCAAAGTACTCAATGAATAAAAGAAAACATATTGGTGGTAATAAAGTATAATGAGAGTTTTATAAGATATTAAAGCCACCACTTTTGGGAACACCAAATTAGGTGAAGGATTTTCAGCACAGCACAAGGGTTAAATATAAATTTTTGTATTATAAGTCTTCAATATAAAATGTTATATATTTAAATCGCATAGATGGTTTGAAATTGAAGTTGAGTCAATCACTAATATTTTATATATCAGAAACATTGATCAGAAAACTCTCATGGTTCAAACAGGTAAGAGTTCAACTCCAGTCACCCTCCCAAAGAATGTCGTATTGATGCAATTTTCATCATCTTTATCTATCTTCTTTTTTCCTCACAGAAATCCGAGCAGGATCAGGCTGAAGAGGACACAGTGGGCCACATGATCCAGGTGGCATAAACCACCCTTTCCTCCACATGTTTCAGTCAGTCCTTTATGGTTCAAGTTTTAACACATGGTTTCTGACTTCCCCTGAAGTCATGTTTATCGGTTTTCCTTTATTTCAGTTCTCGTATAGACTGAACAGTTGTTTTAGTTTTCTAGTACTGCCATGTAAAACATACCGATATTGGGAATTTGAGTTTAAAACCATCTCACCGGGCCAAAAGGTGTAAAAGTGTTTTCTGTATTTATGAGGAACAACTTTTCATTGTGTTTATGATTTGTTAAGACATTTCATTCCACTTCATTTCTTTATTTAATTAAAGGTAACATATAAGAATTGATCACAAAAATGTGAATTATGGTTGAGTTTTGTATAATGAGAAGTTTTTACGTGTACTGGATCAGACTGTGAAATGTTACACACTTCTATGCACTTGCGCTTTTAGTTGGTCCATCGACCATTTGTACATCCAGTCACTCTCAAGCATCTCCCTTTAATGAAAACCTTCACTTATCTCTTTGTTTTTTTCTATTGATGGATTCCTTATATAAAAAATAAAGGTTGATGTTCTGTTCATGGTGGCAAAATCTGCTTTCTTACTTTTTGTTAAATGCAACATTTAGTTATCCATTGAAACATACTGGTATGTCAGACTGTTTTTAGCATCTACACATTCTCACAGGATGAGTCCAGCCATGTTTGTGTTTCCTTTTGCTAAGTTACAGACACACCCATATGATTGCCATTATTTATAGATCCATGATGCATCTGTACCCTGAGTCTTTTTTATCTGAGTTAAAGGGATAGTTCTCCCAAAAATGAAAATTCTGAAAATCATTTAAATGATGACAGAGTTAATTTTTTTGGTGAACTGTCACTTTAAGACCTTGAGAGATTTTGCATATTTTTTAAAATGTCACTTTAAGATGGGAAGCACATGGCATGGAGATATGATCTCAACACTAGCTAGAATAGAGATAATCAGGTTAAAAGGACTGGCAGATTGATCGTTTACAGCAGAGGGCGTTATATTACTGAATCAGTTGTTTCTATCATTTTGGTGGCTTCATATATGCATATGAAGAGTGAGGCATTAAATTGGATAGTCAGGAATGACTAGTTATTTTACAAACGAAAGGGCTTGGAGAATACTTCAAAGAACACACAATGTGTCCTCAATGCAATGCAAAACAGATGTGCAAAATAATTTTACCTTAATCAATTGCCATAAGGCAGGATAGCTCGACCCCAACCAGCTGCAGACATTTTATGGAGTGTTTCAATTTCAGTGGGAAATTGAGAAATTATTTGACAAAAATAAATCATTGATAAAGTCTGTACAAAACACACAGGTTTAGTTCTTTGAGAATTGAAAACTCTTTCATAATTTACTCACCCTCATGCCACTGCAAAACTGTAAGACGTTTTTTTTTTTCTTAGAACATAAAAGGTGATATATAAAGCACTGTTAAAGTAGTCCATATTTGTGTTCCACAGATGAAGAAAATAAAACATGGGTTTTCAACATCATTTTTGGTGGAACTATGCCTTCAAATTACATTCATACATAAGCAAACATCATGCATTTTCAAATATCCACTTCCTCTCAGTCTTTGGCAGCGAGTTAACATTCATCACGCTTGACATTTGGGCATGGTCCCCCTTGACATGCACCAGGAGTCAGATGGCCAGACATCTGCCCAAAAGTTCACTGTGAATATCCATTTGAATTGATTCAGCAGATTCCCGCGCATGTCTATCATTCCCGCGTGAGAACGACACTAATCCCACTGCAGCACTTGGCTACGCTTTGGAAGATGGGTAGGATGATTATGTCTAAAACGCTGCTCCATAAAGTTTGCAACCACCCAGTGTTAATCAAGACAACCTGCACACATGGCATAAAGAACCTGAAACAAAGAAAAAGGTGAAAGTTTAGCATTTCTCCTTTTTTTCTTCTTTTTTAAAAATTTGATACGTCTTTTTTTTTTTTTTTTTTACAGCATATGCTGGTTAGGTATGTTTTGAAGCTGGGATGCTGGTTTGAACTGGTTTGTGATGATTCTTTGCTGGTTAATGTTGGTCATGTGCTGGTCGGACCAGTTCAGGACCAGCGCATGGCCAGCAAAGGACCAGCTCAAATATGCATTCCAGCTTCAAAACATAACTAACCAGCATATGCTGGTTTTTTCAACATGACTTAAAATTCCAAGGTCTTGGGATCGAATCAGAGGATCTACTCATACCAGATGTGAACAAAGCTCAGGACGGCGAAGAGAATCCCAGTGAGGAGGGACACTGGAACAGCCAGCAGAGCAGTGATTATACGATAAAACCAGACCTTGGACACCTCGAAAAGAGCGTGACTCCAGATCCACACCCGATCCCCACTGCGCACCGAGACTGGCTCTGCTATCACATCTTCAAAACTAACCTGTCAGAACAGAATTTACATTCAGAAAAGTAGCATCTCCTGCCTTCATCTGCTTTAAAATAAATACAGCTATCTTGAAAAATGCCCCTAGACCACTATTTTAGTCAGTGTAAACACTATATTAAAGTACCTTTTTAATGAACAGGGAAGGTTAAGCTGGTGATGCTAATGTTGGCTAAGATAATTTTCATTAACATCACCAGTGAACCTGACAACAAGAGTCATAAATCATGAATTAGATTTAATTTTTACATTTTAGGCATGATTTTTACATTTAAATGTATGGATACAATTAGCTACATGAATATGGAAGGGCAATACTGGCCACGTTAATACTGGCTAAGCTAATCTTTTACCAACTTACCAATGTACTTGACAACAATAGTCATAAATCATGATTTAGATTAGATTTTACATTTAAATGTATGAATGTAAGGATAAAGCTTAAGAATACATTAGCTAACATGAATGTGGAAAACTAAGCTGGCTAAGCTAGTATTGTCCAAGTTAAAAATCTTTCATACCATGAAAACAAAAATATTAATAAATCTTGATCTTGAAATATCAAGAATCTTGATTTTACATTTTAGACCTTATTTGACATTTAAATATAGCTGGCTAAGCTAACATTTGCTAAGCTGAGCTCGACTAGGCTAATACATTAAATCACAACACTCATATTAAATTTAGCTAACGCACATGCATGTTCTAAAACAAATGAGCTAAGCTGATTAGCTTTTTGAATGAAAGGCTACAGCAGCAGTATTGAGTGAATATGTTCATTTCTAAATAAATGGACTGTCTCCATCTGTTGTAGGCTGCTTCACAGCTTTCGATATGTATCTTAACCTCTTCAGTACAGTATTTTAAACTGAAAACTGCAATAGTATTAGCAACAGTTCATAACATAGACAATGCTGCAGTGGCTACTGCTAGTCTTTGACAGCTGTGTAATTTGTCTGGTCAGCTCATTTAAGAAGTGGTTGCTATTATTGTCCACATCATTGGAGATATTCACACATGTTCTTCTAATCCATCTCCTGCTACCAGCTGTGCTTGTCTACAATGTCAGAACAATGTTCCTTACTTTGGATTAGAGTGGATTCAACAAAGTGGAATCTAATTCAACCTAATTAACCTACCAAAAATGTCATAAAATGCAAAGGTTTTGAAAATATGATTGAGCAAAATCAAGTATTGCAAAAAAATATATATTTTTAAATTGAATTATATACATATTTACAGATATCTACAAATTCTTCAATCAGGAGAGATTTATTTGAGAATGAGAATGACTTAAGATATTAAGTCTTGTTTTGAGGGGAAGATATTTCAAGTGTTTATACTTAATATTTGTCAATAGGTTACTTTTAATCAGTCACAATTATATGATTTTATGCTTAAACCAATATCTGTCAATGGGGTAAGAACAAGTCTTTGTTTTCCATTTGAATTATATATTTTTATTAACCGACTGTCAGATATTTATCTTGTTTTAAGCATAAACTCACTGGAAAACAAGACAAAAATGAACAGTAGGAAATTATTTTTTGCAGTGAGTTAATTTGATGGGTTGGAGGTTTTGAGGCAATAGTCTACATTAGAATCAATAGTGGTTTAATATTTTCCTGGCCCTTGAATAACTTTTCCACATCAGTCACTGTCCCAATCAAAAGTGACATTCTACAGACTCTATAATGCTACAGCGAAGAACTGTAGGTGGCCAAAAAGAGATTACCTTAAGACACTCATTTATTTGTCTTGGGTCCCGTTCATTGATCAGAGGCCTGGTGTCACTCTGTGTAGAAATCACATCTTCTTCTTCCTCTTCCTCCAGGACTGTTTCCAGCTGCGTCTTCCACGTCTGTTGTCCCTCATCATCCTCTCCATCCCCTGCATCCCTCAGGTCAATCTCAGTTTCCCTTGCGTCCATACTCCGCATCATGGTGCCCGTCATCAATATGAACGTCGTAAGGTCATAAAGCGGCTCACCAACAGCATCAAAACATGAATAAACTGTTTCACACACTCTTACACATATACACTGTGAACTGAGAGCTGGAGTGCTGTCTTGAATCTGAAACAGGGATATGGGATATATTAGGAAAGTGACCGTGCCCTAACAGGCATTCCCAAACAGTCCCCTATGGGAAGATACCAGCCCCCACTGATGCATCTGCTATAAATATCCCATTAGTGACCAGTGCAATGCAGATCTCTGGTAAGTTTAGAATAGCTCTTAAAAGAACCAGCGGATCAAGAGCTAGATGAAATATATAATCGAATGGAAGCATTGATTTTGAGCACTGATTGAGATTTTGTTTGATCAGTGTGTAGTATTTGTTTGCAAATTTTGCTAAAAGATTATAAAATTAAACTTTTTTATTGTTTATGGACATTATTTGTGAGTGAGGATGTGCAAAATATTAAAACATTAATGGAAACAAACTGACTGACTTTTGTTTCTTGCTATATATCTGATACCCTTAAGGCCATCTATAACTTAAAAGCTGCAAAGTAAACTTTTAGCAGATATAAGTATTGGAAAAGACTATCTCTTCCGTAACATTTGATTAAAAAGTCAGTCTTTGATCTCATTAATCTATTATTTGTTCCAGAGCAAATAGTTTTGACTGATGGCAAAATCACATCACTTTATATTTTATTTAATTTTAATGATGTATATTAGAACACTGCCTCTGTGCTTCTGTCTGAATTGTCTAGCAACTTTTACGATGGCTGTTGTTTATTATTTAAAAAAAATTACACATAATAATAGTAGCCTAGTGTTGGGGAACTGTGTGTTCGTGATGGTGATTTTAGTTACATTTTACACCATTAGATGGCCACACAAGACTGTTTTATGAGTCAGCGGTAAAGACTTTTATTTTGAAAAAATTATTCTGAAATATATATATTATATATATATTTTTTTTACTTTTAAGAACAGCTTGTAAGGCCCAGTTAACAAATGTACTGAGCAGAGCTGTCCTCATCGGAAATTCTAACTAATGTTTTATTGTGAATATGAGCTTGAGCTGCATCAGATGCAGGTAATCCCTCGCTCAGTCAGTCTCTCTCATAATACTCTACATAATACAATGAACTTTTTATACAGTAATACAATAAGCTTTCAATGAAGGAACTCAATGTTCCTTTGTTACTAGTTCTAAAGTGAGGTTTTCTAATTAGTGACGTAGGCTTGGGCTCAGCTGTTACACTTTCAAACTGAGATTTGAATCTGTGGCAGAAGGAAGCAGTTCTTCACAAAAGAGTTTTTAAAGACACTTTGTTTTTCTTATGTATTTACACACTCATGCCGTCGAACTCTTGTATAAATGCAATATCACACTGATAGACATATCTCATGTCTACTTGTATGATATTGCTCACAGATGACACCTTTAACTCAGAGACATAACCTATACAAAATTCTTTCCAGTTTCCAAATCAACATTTTAATTTGAATTTAGTTTAACTTGATGTAGCCTGCTAAAATAACTACAAGTGAAACTAAAATAAACATGAATAAATGCGCTACAGGCAATAAAAAAAAAACTAAAGTAAGATGAAAATGGTTTTAGTGTGTTTTTAGTGTGTTGTGGTTGGTTTCTAGGTGCTTGTTTACCGATCTTTAAGTCAGAAGAGCTCAAAAGTTCCTCCTTCAATGAAAGAAAAAAAAAAAATCCAGCTGTTTCATCATCTATTTTATCACGGTCAGATGCATCGTGGTGTTTTATTCTGGAATGCTCTCTTATTAATCCTCGTCACTGTTTAATCTCACAGTTTGTGCCATTTTTTTCCCAATTCACCTTTGCCCACAGTGGTTGTCTCGTGTATCATGAGGTTGGACCAATGCCTTTCAGAAATGTTCTTTTTGCAGCCGCCCTAGTTAAGTTTGCTTTATCCGTTAAGTCTAATCTGCATTCAAATCTCCTCATTAGAATTAAAAACATGTCCAGAAATATTATGGAGACATAATTGCAGGAAACCAGCTTTCAATTGACCGATTTAGACTGACAGTATCTGAAATGCACAGAATTCAGAAAATCATCTTTGCCTGTTTAAATGTGTTTAAATGTGAAACAGCTGTCCTCTGGCAGATTTACTATATTATATAACCGTATGTATTTGGCCTAAGTCACAGGATTTTCATAGACACGCAGAGCCAAAATTCCAACAGGAGAAATGCAATGAATATGGAGACTCAGTAAATATGCAAAATTAAAGTGATAGTGATGTGGCTCATCCTTTATTGTACTTCATTGTTGAGTGGCATATACTAATTAGCTTGCATGAATATGTACGTGTGAAATAAACAATGCAGGAATCCCAGTTGTACATGACAATGAAAGACATTGAAGAGCCCTGGAAATGTTGGAAGAATCGTTCACAATAATATCATTAACATGCATTAAGAAAATAGATGGGGATTAAGATGCCATCTTTAAAGCGACGCTTATAAAGTGCTAAAACAATAATTTACAATAAAAAAATCAACTCTATTACAAAAAATGAATGATTAATCCTCTCCAATCCTCCATCCCACGAAATCTCATGAATAGTTTAGGTGATCTCTTCAGGTATTTGCCCCGGTATCCTAAAACTAGTCTGGTCCAGTGTGCTCCTCGGTGCAGCCATGTGGTAGCTGCATCTAACGTCGTCCCTGTCACCACTCCTGCGCAAAAAATGAAAAAAGTCCTGATGTCCTGAACGTTCGTGGCCTGACGCTGAGGGCTGCACAAGTCTGCCGGTTGATCGGCAACACAAGAGCATCTTACACGACTCCTCCCTGATCTGACGGTTGAGCAGACCATAAAAAAATGGGTTTACTGCGAACGTCGAATACGCCAGCCATGTGACCGGTCCTTCGGCTTCTTCAGAGGTACCACGGGAGAATCCCAGCGCCAAATGCAGGTGGAAGGCAAAGTAAGGCAGCCAGCAGAGCAGGAACTGACCCACGATGATGGCTAAAGTCAGAGCTGCTTTCCCACCAACCAGTCTCCTTTTCCTGTGAGGGACCTGATTTCTGCGGACGCTTGTGCTGGTGGTGATGATCGTGGTGTGGCTGCTAACGGAATCAGACCGATGCTTCGGATAACTGATCTCCCTTGTCCAGCTCGGGATCGGCTCTCTTTCTCGCGCAGCCGTGTGGGCGACTTTATAGACATTCCCATAGATGGCAATAATAATAGCAGCTGGGATGCAAAAGCAAACCATGCAGAATAAAATAGCAAATACTCTCCGCTGTCCACTATGGCTCCAATGAAGAGAGCAATGGGTGGTGGCAATAGATCTCCTACTTCCATAACTGGGCCATCCGAAGACGGTAGCAAGTCCTAGCAAAGTAGACGCCACCCAGACAAATCCCATCATGGCTACGGATAACCAAGGTGTCATTTTAGCCTCGTACCTCATGGGATGCACAATGTAGAAGTAGCGTTCGATGCTAATCACAGTAACAGTAAAGATAGAGGCAGATATGAGAAAGGCATTGAGGAATATGTACACCCTGCATTCGAGTACAGAAAAGACGATGCCAGCGAAAAAGGGTGAGTTGCAGATGATGCCGAGCGGCATTAGCAGAGCGGCACACAGCAAATCCACGATGCAGAGGTGACACACCAAACTGAACTTGCGGAGATGTGGCACTTTCACCACCACAGCAAGCACTCCGCTGTTGGCCAACAGCGCTACTGCATTAAGAGTCACCATGAACACAAGGCCCGACATGTCTCGTAAACGCGATTGTGGATTGGACATGCTCCCTAACTGCATGCTGCGAGCCAGAAGCATTGGGTGGCCATGACTCAATGTCTCATTTAGTTCAGTTTCGTTAAGCGCTGCTGTTGGAGGGAATCCAGACGCCTCCATTGTTTACAGTGTGGTGCTCCAAACACAAGGCAGAAATGCAGACTTCTCCATCTTCCACCAGTCAGAAATGGGCACTCATTGGCTGAAGGTCAAAGGTCAGCACTGCTGAAAATATAATACACAAAAATGAGTATACTGCAGCAGAACACATGCCGGACAACAAGTTGTTAAATTTAAAGGTGCATTAAGCAATTTTAGCTTATTTGCATGTATTTACAGTTCTTTTTAGAGATCACATGCTTTTTAATATCATAATTATATACTGTGTTATTGTAAAATAAATAATACTATAATGAAAAATTATAATAAAATAATTAATTAAAATATATACTCTATTAATATTAATTTTATTTTAAGCATAAATTATATTCATGTAAAAAAATGAATATATTATATATATATATATACTTTATTTATTTTGTCCACGTTTGGTCTTTCAAAAAATAATCTATGTATGTTTTTGCTCATGTCCAGGCCCTTATAGAATACAATATACAATACAGCATGGTTTACTGATGTGTAAGATGGCACAGTATCTGCCTACTTCAAAAAATACCATAGTATTATCATAATGCCGGTGTCCAAACACATGATATTACTATGTCATCATATGCAAAAAATAATAATAATAATAAAGGTTTTAGCAACATTTCTAAATCACCAGGCTATTAGCATAACATGTCCAGTGCATTGTGATTGTCTCATGGACATGTGGCTTAGCACTGAGAAAGCGAGCGAGACTTGATCTGTCTGAATAATTCATGGTGCTCTAACCTTTTGAAGCAGAGTATAATGAGCTCACTTGTTTGTCTGAAGCTGTTAGGGTTTCTCTGGCATTCGTGTTAGTGTAAGCGGTCACCTGCAAATCAGCATATTAGAATGATTTCTGAAGGATCATGTGACACTGAAGACTGGAGTAATGGTGCTGAAAATACAAATTCAATGCTGAAAGTTTTTTTAAAAGTTTAGGTTGTAAAGAAAGCTACTGTATTTTCATAGTGTCAGTAATTCCATTGTGTTTGAAAATCTTTTGAAACTGATCAGCCAAGATTTATTATGAAGTCATTTCATTTCACAATGCCAATAATCATAATCTCTAGTTGTCTATAGTCACCGTTTATCAGTATATATCCATAGAGGCTAGAAAATGAATACAGAGTAATTTGGCATGAAAATGCACAGCGGCTGTATTGTATCACCATCATTACGGCTGCACAAAATGTTCCAGTTTGTTTTAGGTTAATCAGTTCAGGATCATGATGGATTGGTAATGCCTTGACCTTTCACTACCTCCATTTTTTAGAGCAAAAAAATACTCCACAGGTGGTTTCTGGGTGAAAACTGGATGAAATTATGGAAAAACAACAAATAGCATCTCTAGTCCCCAGCCCCTGATTCAGACACAGCTCTGGTAAATCAGTCACTTCCACTTTTAATCCGGTGGCATGTTTTTCTGCCAGTAATCTCTCTGCTCCACCCAGACTGTCTGCTCATCTAATACACAGATGTGCAGCTTTTTGAATTTGGATTATAAAAGAGTTGTCCTGATTTTATTATGTTCTGTAAACTTTACATAAATACACACAGAAATAAATTATAATAAAAGAAAACAGAAACGTTAACTAAAGAGTTACATTGTTTGTAGTTTAAAACAGCGTTTTGTGTAATTTAATTATACACCATTAAAATATTGCTGTAGTTCTCCAGCATATATGGTTAATTATCCAATATGTTACTGGGAAACAGTTTGAAACTTAAACACTTTGGACAAAAAATATTGGAAAGCTCTTGAATTTTCAGAGTAATAAACTAAATATTTTAAAGCAAAAAAAAAAAAAAAAAAAAAAAAACAGTAAAATATAACATATTATTCCAAAGAGATTTTGATTCTTTGAAACTTAGAACAAATTAATATAAAACGTAAAATAAGACAAGAAAAAAACCTCACCTGATTTTTGTCAACTATGTCTAGTCAAGCATCGTTTAATGTTCAAAATGTTCAAAATCCAGGATGTGTCCATCAGTCGTGTGGAGCCGGTGAAGTTTATCCAGCACTCACTCTGTCTGTGGTGCCTGATGGAGTTGTGTTTGGCTCCACAGTCTTTGCACTTAAGACAAGTGGAAGCCATTACAGAGGCAGGTCAGTCCATTAGGAGACAGAGTCATTACACTGTGTCAGTCCCTCTCAATGAGGAGCCAGAGAGCTGCAGAGAAGGGAGAGAGTGAAAGAGAGAGAGAGAGAGAGAGAGTAGAAACAGGCACTCACACTATGTTTAAATTCTAGCAGTAAAATAAAATAATATAAATAAAACAAAACATAGGCACGAACATATGCAATAAAATACAAACAAAAATAAATTTAATATTAGTTACATCATTTATATTTAATATTAATAACAATAATAGACTCAGGAGTAATAGTACTACACTTATACTAATAGTACATAGTGAATGTGTCTATTTTATTTATGATATTTAACTATGATGAGTTTTTATTATGTTTGTATTTATGTCTGCATTTTTAATTTCTTTATTATTATTATTATTATTATTATTAATTTGTTTATAATATCATTATTATAGCATTAATATCATAGCAGTATAGTTAAGTTTTTATTGTATATGTTTGTATGTGCTATTTTGTTTAAAATAACAACAACAATAATGTTTTATACATTATTTATACATTATTATATATAACAATAATTATCCTTTTATTGCATGTCTGTAAAAGTATGTATTTTATCTATTTACTTAATAATAATAATAATAATGCTATACTTAATGTTTTCATTGCATGTCTGGATATATGTATATATTCTGTTTATTGATTTTTATTTATCTGTAATATATGATTATTATAAGTAGTAGTAGTAGTAGTAGTAGTATGCATAATTGATGTGTTTTATTGGATATTTGTATATATTATTCTATCAATAATATATTAGTAGTAGTATTGTATTATTATTGTTTGTATTTGTTATTTAATATAATAATAATATAGTTGTTATAATTAATTGTGTGTTTTTAATTGAATGTTTTTTATATATGTCTGTATTTTTTATTTATTTATTTATACTAGCCTATATGATTATTATTTGGCTATTATTATTATTAGTAGTAGTGCATTTAGATTGCATTATTTTATGAATTTGAATGAAGCTCAGTTGAAGCGTTTGTTGTAATGTAGCATGTCTCCGTTACGCGGCGCTGTAGCGCAAACACACGCGTGCAAAACAATCGAGAAGAAGAGCTACCGGAAGCATGTGTTTGTGACCATGTGAGTAGCAGCAAAGCAGCACGAAATCAACCCAAGCGATCCTGAATTATTTCATAAAAACAATTAGTTTTATGTTACATCATGTCGTCTTTCTTTATAAAGAAAAAAGTCATCTCTGCGGCTCCTAATAAAGGAGATTTAAAGAGAAAGGTACGCCAGAGAAATATGTTTTTATTTAATATTTTAGCTTTCAAAATGTTAGTTGATGCTTTTTGTTAAAAACAATAACGTATTTAAATCGATATTATTATTTTGCATTTCAAGAGCAATGCAGATGATGGCAAAGGCAGATCAAAAAAGTTCAATAAGCGAATGGACGAAGAAATATCCAGTGACTCAGAAAATGAAAGGTACTGCAGTATGTTGTGGTTGATGAACGCTGATATATTAATAATAATAAAAAAATATATATATAAAGTCACCGATGTCTTTCCTCTGCAGCGCTGATCCAAGAAGAAAACAGCAGGAAAATGAAGACGACGAGATCGAGGAGACGCCGCAAGAGAAGAAACTTCGCCTGGCCAAACTCTACCTGGAGCAGCTGAGAGATGAAGGTGTGTGAGATGTGACTGAGATCAAGCTTCCACTCGAGACTGAATCATTGTCCCTGTTCTCTGAACCTGTGTTCTCTGTGCTGACACTGTAGAGGACAAGAGAGCTGAGCAAGAATCATTCGAAGAGGATCTCATCGCTGGAAGACTGCAGGAGGATGTGGTAGGTCCACCTCAGCCGGGGTCATCGCTAATATTTCATATCGAGATTGCTCAGGTATTCTGAATAGGGTTGCAAAGGGATGGAACATTACCAGAAAAACCTTCCGAGAATCCCTGTAATATTCCAAGATTTCTGGAATATTTCAGAAATTTACTGGAAATGTTCCACCTTTTTGCAACCCCAATTCTGAAAATGTTTAGCAGAAACCATTGAATTTTTGCTTTAAATTTTTTTGATAGCTCAGTTAAATTTATAACATACAGTGGTGCTTGAAAGTTTGTGAACCCCAAATATCATAATTTTTTCACACAAGTCCTGAAAGTAGACTCAAAAATGTGTAGTAATTTAATTGTTAAATTAAAAGGCTTTGATGTAAATAATTATTTTATTTTAAAATTGTGAAATCATGTAAAAACATAGAAAAACAGGCTTTAAAACTGGCATTAGATTACATGTAAACACAAGCAGCGGGACAAACAAGTTCTGAATATTGATAAGAATGTATTTATCACAGGGATTCCCAAACCATTTTGTCAGTTAATATTTCAATAATTTAGCAATACATGCATATGCTCACGGATCTTTGATGATTAAATTTTCATTGTTTTTATTTTTAAACTGTTTCTTTATTTTGGCTCATGCTGGCACATTAACAGTTATGGCAAATGAAATTTAGTTTGCTCTGAGTTCTTGAGTGATTTATGCTTTTATTATATTGTTAATATTACTACCAAATCTCAGAAGGCTCGTAAAAAAAACGAGAGATAATGGTTTAAAAGGAAGTATGATTTACTGTAAATAAATAGTTTCATAAAATAAATAAAAACCAAACAAAACAAGATATTTTTATTAAAACTGTCTATTATTTCGAAAGATGTTACATATGGCTATAGTAAGTGGATTTTTCATAAAACTATTATAATAAGAGCTCTAATTATCCCATGATCACTTGTTTTTATTCACCCTCTTCAGCTGGAACAGAAAGGCAAACTGCAAAGACTGATAGCCAAAGAAGTGAGTGTTGTTTTCATTAGCTACTGGGCTTATACCAGACCTTTATCTGCCACCGTTACTTCCTGTTTCTGACATCACCCTGACGTCTCTTCTAGCTCATAGCTCCAGACCCAGCAGAGGTCAGGCTGTTGAGAGGACACAAGCTATCCGTCACCTGTCTCGTCATCACCCCAGATGAGAAATACATCTTTTCTGCAAGCAAAGACTGCTCCATCATCAAATGTGAGTCTGACAGGTCAACATTGCTTACATTTTCACATCAATAGATGTTGAGGCTTGCATTGTGCAGCATAAACTTGAGCCGATCTGCTTCTAAATAAATGATCATTATGATCTACAGGGGAGGTGGAGGGTGGAAAGAAGGTGCAGAAGATCGCAGGAGGCCGGAAGGGAACAGAGGCGCGTCATGTGGGACACACTGCTCATATCCTGTGTATGGCCATATCATCTGATGGGAAATACCTGGTGAGAGCTGGAATTCATTGGGTCACATTATTTATCATTGCATTTTTCTTTGGTCCATAATTTGAGCCTTTGGTATTTTGAGGACATGTCCTAATATATTCATGCCCAAGTTATCAATTACATGAAATTAATTTGATGTTGATGTTTAATTTGATTTGATGAATTGATGTTTAGCAATATGTTTTCATAGTACAATGACGGCATAAGACATCTAAGTCCTGTACTGTTTATTGTCAGTAATTAATAAAGCAATTAGTATTTTAGTTAGCAAGGACACATTCAATTGATAAGTAACAGTAATGAAATTTCTAATGGTACAAGCCATTTCTATTTCAAATAAATGCTTTTCTTTTGAACTTTATATTTATCAAAGAATCCAAATCGTTTTTTTACTTTGATAATTGTATGAAATATTTCTTAAGTAACAAATCAGCATATTAGAATGATTTCTGAAGAATCATACAAGACTGATGACTGAAAATGCAGCTGTGTCATCACAGGAATAAATCACATTTTAAAATATATTCAAATAGAAAATGTTGAAGAGGTAAAATTTATTACACATTAGTGCTGTTTTTACTGTGTTTTCAATTACATAAATTCAGCCTTTGGTGAGCAAAAACCATTACAAATTTTATATTTATGGGTGGTTTTAGAGTGATTTTACTCATATTTTACTATGAAATACCTGTCTTGATCAGTTTTATCTTCTGGTACAATTTTTATCAACTAATTGAAAAGAGAAAGTTGGATGCAATTTAATAGATATGATTTTATTTGTTTTATAGGCTAGTGGGGACATGAATAAACTCATCCTGATCTGGGATCCTGTGACATGTAAACATCTGTACAAGTTGAAAGGACACAGAGACGCTGTATCGGTGAGTAGAACATCACTTCTATATATTGTGACTTTAGATGATCGTTTATGAAATGTTTGCTCACATTTGACTTAAAGGGATACTCCTCCCCAAAACGGAAATAATGTCATTAATCACTTATCCCCATGTCGTTCCAAACCCATAAAAGCTCTGTTCGTCTCTGGAACACAATTTAAGATATTTTGGATGAAAACCCGGAGGCTTGAGACTGTCCCATAGACTGACAAGTACATAACAGTGTCAAGGTCCAAAAAAGTATGAAAAGCATCGTGGTGAATATGAGCTTTTGGAGAATATGAGCTGAACGCAGGCATTGTATGCTCTTCTGTGTCAGCCGCGCCACAAGGATGCACTGTTTTCTTTCAAATCAAATCTTTGTGGTGTGGCTGACACAGAAGAGTGAAGCTGCCTGCGTTCAACTCATATACTCCAAATTGGTGCTACGCTGATGTGGAGAGACAGAGGAGACGAATTGTTGAATAAAGTCGTTTTTTTAGTTTTCTTCGCATACAAAAGGAATTCTTGCTACTTCATAATGTTACAGTTGAACCTCTGATGGCAGATGGACTATTCTGACGATGTCTTTCTTACTTTTCTGGACTTTGACAGTGTAACTTAGTTGTCAGTCTATGGGACAGTCACAAGCCTCCCGGTTTTCATCCAAAATATCTTAAATTGTGTTCCAAAGACAAACAAAGCTTTAATGGGTTTGGAACGACATGGGGATAAGTGATTGATTTGGGTGGAGTACCCCTTGAATTTTTTTCTAAATGCTTCTGTTTGAATGCTTCCTCCGTAGGGTTTGGCCTTTAGACGAGGGACTCATACCCTCTACAGCGCGTCACACGACCGCTCGATAAAAGTGTGGAGCGTGGACGAGAACGCTTATGTAGAAACCCTGTAGGTACACCAGCTGCTGTGGGGAGTATTGTAAACCGGAGAATTGTACTTCCTCTTTATTCTCAGGCTTCATTTTTGTGTTTATTGGTGTCTGTCGTCAGGTTCGGCCATCAGGACATGATCACTGGGTTGGACTGTTTGAGCAGGGAGCGATGCGTGACTGCGGGAGGACGAGACCGAACAGTCCGAGTGTGGAAAATTGCTGAAGAATCACAGCTCGTCTTTCATGGGCACGAGTCAGTTTGAGCTTGTAGTCATGACTTACCTTTTTTACATTATGACCTCAAAATGACTTCAATTAAAGCACTTAAAGACTTCTGTTTTGACCTTAGTTTTGTCTGGTTTAAAGATGAATAATCTTCTCTTCTCTGTATGTTTCTGTCCATGTCTTCTGTCTGTCTGAAGGGGCTCCATTGACTGTATCCAGCTGATCAATGAAGAACACATGGTTACAGGTGGAGATGATGGGTAGGAGAGTGCATTACTTACTATTAATCATTGCAATTATATTTAAAGACGTTTTTACCAGTGTAATTGTCAACTAAAGCTAAAAATATAAAAAACTGTTGTTTGGTCATTGAAATAAAATGGAGCACATGTGCTCCTTTGGAAAAAAAAAGTAAGTGTTAAGCACTGCTTTAATATATACCGTATTTTCCGGACTATAAGTCGCACTTTTTTCATGGTTTGGCTGGTCCTGCAACTTATAGTCAGGTGCGACTTATTTATCAAAATTAATTTGACATGAACCAAGAGAAATGAAGTAACAGAAAACTTTACCGTCTACAGCCACGAGAGGGCGCTCTACACAGCCAGAGATGCTGCTCAGTGCTCCTGTAGTCTACACTGAGCAGGTTAGAGCGCCCTCTCGCGGCTGTAGACGGTAATGTTTTCTCTTGATTCTTGGGTATAAATAAATGCGACTTATATGATTTTTTCCTCGTCATGACGTATTTTTGGACTGATGCGACTTATACTCAGGGGCGACTTATAGTCTGAAAAATACGGTAAATGATAACATTCACTCGAGCTTTGCTTTTGCACAGCTCTATATCTGTTTGGACGGTTAATAAGAAGAAGCCGGTGAGCACAGTGAAGCAAGCCCACGGTAGCCATGGCCTCACGGGTCTGGAGCAGCCCTGCTGGGTGTCGTCTGTGGCGGCGCTGCACAACTCCGACATCGTGGCATCAGGTGCCTCAGGTGCACATACACACACACATGCAAAAAACCAACTATCACTCACGGCCAACAAACCCAGCACACTTAAAACTACATCCTCACGAAAACTCTCATTTGCTTTTTTGTCTCACACACACACACACACACACGATTACCATCAAGTACAATATTACCATCATAATCTGTCCTCGTTCCACTTTGACCTTATTCACAAAGCTCTCCGCCTTCTGTATTTCCATACGAGACTGCTCTCCAAACACCTGATTACCATCAACATCATTGTTGTCCCTCCCCAGGCTCCCATAATTCAGCAGTGCAGCTGTGGAAGTGTGGGCAGGGATTCAGAGGCCTGGAGCCGCTCTTCAGCGTCCCTATGGTGAGCGGTACACATCCACACAGCTCTATTAGACTGGTTAGAGTCCGTCTGCTATTGAATCAGGTCCTATTGTGTGTGCAGTACTTCATCTGGAGAGGATGAATAATGTATCCGTTCATAATACCACTATTTTTCACAACTGCACAGTGTCCAATTATGTGTCTGTCAGATGTGCGGCTCTTACAGCAAGTGTATCCTGCAGGATAATGAAATCTAATAAGCTTTTATTATTACTCTTTTAGACTGGATTTGTGAACAGTCTGAAGTTCTCAAACTCCGGGAAGTTTCTTGTAGCAGGAGTTGGACAGGAGCACAGGTGAAGTAATTTTAAGTCTAGTGAAGAAGTTATTTTGCAATTATCTGCCGATTGAAAGAAACTAATTTCATATAGTGCAATTTGCAAAATCTAATAATTTTGTCAGTCAGTAGTGCACATTTTCTATTTTCAGATAATCTTCAGTAAATTCAGCAATTGCATCAAAAGGATTCAGCTATTTTTTTTTATTGGTCATTTAAATGTGTGTGTATATGTGAAAGGTAGAATTTTTTTGTGCACCAAGTGCACCTTTAAGTTTATTTAAATTTACTAATATTATTAATATAACATGTCAATAATATACATGTTTTTTATTCTTTTTTTGAGTTTTCAAGGGATAAATTTTAAGCAATAACAATATACTACCACTAGATGGCGCTAATGTGAAGTGAATGGGTTCATTGCGCAGCATTTACACATTTCTTCATCTTGATTTTAATCTAAGTTTTTCATTTTCAGACTGGGCCGATGGTCGAGAATAAAGGAAGCTAGGAACGGACTATATATTATTCCTCTTAAAAGACAAGCTCAAGAGCAAGAAGTTGTCCAGTAATGTGGTCTGTTCTAGGACTTAAATTTGATATCAAAGAACTTTCGGTTGCTTTTTTTTTTTTTTGTAAAAGAGGACCTTTTGATTAAATGTTTATTAAGTTTATCTGTTTTGCTGCTCCTTATGTTCAAAGCTCCACATACTAGCACAAATTTTTTATCAGTGTTACAGTCCTTACATTTTTAACTCAAATGAAATGCATATATTGATAAACCTGTGAGCAAAATGAAGACTTCAGTTATTTTTTAAAAATAATTTATTTACATATATTACAAGTATAACACTGTATATCACCAAAGTTCACATTAAAACATCTGTAATGTTATCTACTTTTTCCAAAACTCACCACTAAGAATTTAATGCAAGTTCAAAAAAGGGAAATACAGAATATAGTTAGTTTTTTTTTTTTTCATCTTGCAATGACACCTAAACTATTCCATGAGGACCAAACGTGAGACTTTTTACCACAACACTAAAAGGACGATAAACTCCTATCCAAATGAAATTGGACTATTTTACCACCAAACAAGAATGAGACCTTGGTTACAGTCTCCAATTTACTGGGAATACAGCATCTAAAATCACATACCATGGGGAACATAAATAAAAGTAATATATTTTGTGCAAGTTTCATTGGTGCTCAAGGTCCTGTGGTTGCAGTAATCACGAGACTTAAACATTCGTATATCATGTCTTTCCCCAACAGCGACTCGTTGAAGTCCAACAAAATACAGTTATAAAGACTGAGAGCTCTAAGTCTACGGTTAATATTATTTAAGACTAGTCAATTTATTTTGTAGTGTACATAAATCGGGGCACATATTGCAGAGTCTAGCATCATGTTCAACATCATGTTTCTTCAAAATAGCTTCCAATCCTGTGTCAGGTGGCTTTAAATCTACTAGACTAGTACATCGGCACATGGGATTTATAATCACATTTACAATGGTCCTTGTCCTTTCCAAGCTCTTGACCATAAAGAATAGCTTTGCTGTGTAACTGAAAGACAAAAAACATGCTTGGTCAAGATAGAGGTGACCAAAGAATCACTTGGGACACCTTTTATTCTTTTCTATTTTCCAGGAGATGAACTGCGATTGACTGCAAAAATACTCAATTGGAGTATCAAGTGAAGAGAAACTGCATTCAGTTCCTGATTTTGATGATGAGATATAAAATTGGTTAGATGGTAAGTTCATCTTCACAACGATGATGTCGTAGCGTCCACCACCTCTCGGCCGTTGCACACGGTTGGCACTATGGTAGAGGCTGAAGCTGTGGAAATTCAGTTTTAAGTTATTGACAAGAAAAAGGCGAATGAATAGTGACTAATAACCGTTAGCTTAAGCTTTAGGAGTGAATGTGGCTACCTTGTGAGTAGGTGGAGCTCGGTGCGGTGGTTGCGATGGAGAATCGGTTGTCTTTGGCCCTCAGTGTGGTCACATTCTTCTGAGGCTGGAAAAGGATGATGTGGACTTTGGGGGCAAAGAGGCAGCCAAGGACCACTGAGCCGCTCAGACTGACAGAGATGCACATGGTGGTGGTCTGCACCTGTATCAGCAGGAAGAGGGTTTAAACATGTTCAGATACATTTGTTACCCAATACTTGGGCAACTCTGTTCAAACCTTTAATGTAAAAAAAAAAAAAATCTGATTTCACCAGAAACATTTGCTTAAAATGAAGCCTATTTAGGACCATAAAGAAGATTTGAGGTGAAATATGACCTGATTTTGATGAAACATTCTGTATTCATTCTTACTACTGTGCATCTGCTGTATAGTTAAATATGTGAGACTTACAGACACACTGCCAAGATATAAAGTTATTATTATAAGAAAAAAAGCATTAGATATGAGATATAAAGTCACAATTGGGAGATCTAAAGTTTAAAAAAATTATAAGTCAGATTAAACTTTAAGGCAAAAACAGTTCACATTGTCATCAAACATCATCAAGGATGACTCATTTCTGAAAAGTAACCATTATAAAATCTACCGTTTTTTTGTGTTGTGAGGTGTAAATTATTGTAATTTCTTTCTCTCTTTGAAATGTAATGGCTACTTGTCAGCTTCAATGAAGTATGTGGCTGACAAATGTAACCTCCGGAGGGCACATCCTTCAAATAAGAGACCGCAATTGTTTTTAGAGATCTATTCGACCCTGCTGTTGGAGACCCACTGTCCTGCAAAGTTTTACACTAACCCTAATTAAACACCTGAAGCAGCTGACCAAGGTCTTCAGGATCAGTTCACAGGCAGATGTGTTGAAGCAGGACACAAATAAACTTTGCAGGACAGTCTTCAGGAGCAGGGTTTATTCAGACAGAGAACATCCTAAGCCAAAAAGTCACTCCATTATGTTCCAAAGGTGGTAAAATAAATCACTTAAATCTGTTTCCTGACACCTAACCTTTAGGTCCCATCTCCTCTCCCTCCAAAGGTTAACTGGATGACACAGCACTCCAGCAGCACTGATATTGACAGCACCAAATTCATCTGTGTGTATTTCTTTGTGGATTCTGTGTGATTGTGTTGTAAAATTGTTTGCTGTTGGAGTGCAGGGATTGCCACTTTTAGCCAGGGGACATTCTTGATGACCGTGTTTACCGTGTCACTAACTGAGCTCTGACATCTCCTGCCCCTCAGTGATGAGAGTCTCCTGATAACATGTGACAAGCAGCCCTCGTCCCTCAGATAGTGTTTCTGTATCGACTAGACATTCACAGCGATGTGCTGTGTGTTTGAGCTGGCACACTGAGTTTGTCTGGTTACAAGAGCCAGAGGCCAGCTCTAAAAGTAATCTCATGTTTGGTGTGATTACTTGCAGAAAACTTCAAGACTAAACTGACTCTTGAGTTATATGAGAAGACAGAATCTTAAAAGGTATATTTTGGCATATCTGTCGATCTGTTTTCTCAATAAAACAAAAATCATAGAACCACTTCTATTTAGCTGCCTTTTGTAATTAGCATTCTGTCCTTAAACATGCCCTGTGGTAGTAGAGATATTCAGACTGACAAACCTATAGTTATTACTACTTTTTTATGTGTATTGCTTTTTGTTACAGTTTATAAGAAAACTATATATCCATTTGGATCAATGTGTGCAGGTTTGAGAAGTATCTCTTTTAGCATAAGAGTCACACCCTTACGAAAAATAACCATGGTTTTATTATAGTAAAACTGTAGTAACCCATGGTTTTTTGGCGTATTGACTGCCATTTGTAAAACCACAGATTTACTACAAATACCATGGTAAAACTATGGTTAATATAGCAAAACCATGGTTAATTTGTGGTTACCATGGTTTAACTATAGTAACCATGGTTTTTTGGTTTTATTCGTAGTAAAACCATGGTTAATTTTCGTAAGGGCAGTAAAGACAGTCTTGTGTAGCCAGACCTTTATCTACAGGCATAAAGTCTGGGCCATTTTGCAGCTTAGTCTGGCTAAAGCCAGGCTCACACTGCAATTTCTAATAGTCCTTTGCGATTGTTGCTTGTCACATTATATGAACATGATCCCCATGTCACACTGTAGGATCTCAGTTGTCATAATGTCAGACTGTCAAGATGCGACCAAAACAGATGTACGCAAGAAGACTTGTCTGGAGTTTTACGTCATCAAACCTTGACCAGCGTTCCCTTGCTATAATGGTAGCTAGCAAACAAAAGTAATATGTAGTGTTAGTTTTGTTAATTACATGCCTTGATAATAAAAAAACTAAACAAAAAACGAAGATGATGTGTGTGGAGAAAGTCATGGCTGGGAAAGCCATGGACTTCCAGTTCTACAGAGGGAACTTGAGGTAATTTTGTTATTCGATTTTAAACATCCTGCCCCATAATAAATAAACTCAGTGAGTTTTTTTTCTTGTCCTGTCCACCTGACTCATTTTGACATTTTCACTGAGGTGGTTTAAAGTTGTCGCGCTTATTGTTCTTAGATTCAGCGCTCCTATTGGGTCTTGGTTTGATGGTCATCATAGAAGTCACAACACAGGAAAGTGTCTGAAATCTTCTGACACTGACAGAATTTAATCGGTGGAAAACGTTTATTGCAACAGCCATTAATCACCTCTTGGTGAACATGTCAAACAAGTGATCAAAGACATACGCTTTTACCTAGTATTGTAGGAATCTTTCAGTATTTCCAAAATTGTACAGTGTGAGCCAGGCTTAAGGTAAGAGTCTCCAACCCAGATTTCAGCTCCAAACCCAATCAAACACAACTGAACCAGCTAATTAAGGTGTACAAGGTTACTTTAAAATTACAGGCAGGTGTGTTGGAGCATTGTTGAAACTGAAATCTGCAGGACAGTAGCTCTTCAGGAGCAGGGTTCGAGATCCCTGGGCTAAGAACTGTGCACACTAAAAGAAAAAAAAAAGCATTTGATGTACTTGCCACAGGAATAGATATCACTACAATAGACTGGCATTCACCTTTAAACCTGATTCTAAATATGGGCTCTACTTACTCTGTAATCACTGGCAGTGACGTAGAAGATGGGCTGAAAGGCCAGCCAAATGATGCAGGTGGTATACATGGTGAAGCCGATGAACTTGGCCTCGTTGAAATTCTCTGGACACTTCCTGGTCTTGAAGGCATAGAATGTGCAGAGGATGATGAGGATGCAGTTGTAGGTGAGGGACACCAGCATGCTTGAGTCCAGGCTGTTGCATTTCAGAGTCACCACATCCCTCCGATCTGGACCCACCTCTTTCCTTACCCCCGGTGCCTCAACCAACAGCCAGATAAGAGCGACCAACAGCTGAGCAGAGATAAGTGCGGCACAGATTGCTACTTGAGAGGCAGGGCTGATGAAGCGTGGTCGTTGGGCACTGTCCCTTGCCCCACCAAAGATCCGAGCAATCCTGTTGGTCTTCGTCAGCAAAGCTGAGTAGCAAACAGCAAAGGAGGTGCCAAGCCCGAGACGTCGCAGGGTGCATACAAACGCTGAAGGTTTCGCAATGTAAATGAAGGTCATGGCATAGCACAGAAGCACACCAAGTAGCAGGATGTACGAAAGTTCTCGACCGCTAGCTTTTACCACTGGAGTGTCGTTGTTTCGTAAGAAAAGCCCAGCCACGGCAAGCGTACACAGCATCCCCAGACAGGCGATAGTAACGGGTCCTACTGCCCATGCATCTGACCAGTGGATATACTCCTCTGGAAGCTCATAGCACCCTGTCAGGTTAGCAAGTGGCCATTCTCCAAATCCACAGTCCATACAGGTAAACTCATCTAGGAGATATTGGTGGGGTTGGCATGGGATGCAAATCCAACAACACACATCCCCAGGCTGCATACTTTTAGCTTCATTTGGTTGGCATGGGTCACTGCACTGGGATGTCGGAACTATTCCAGAAGCCCAAGGCACCACACTGATATTGAGCACCAAGTCCTGTGCCCAGTAGCCTACCTTACGGTAGACAAATTTGTTTTCCTCTTGGCGGTAGTGAAAGATGTTGTAGCGGCCCAGGCTGTCACCTAATGAGGTGAACCGGACCACATTCTCAGTGTCGGCAGGCCTGAAAGGGGCTGAAAAAGGTTTAGAGACATTAACTTTTGTAGTGGCTTGAAGCAAGAGAGTGTGTGCAACGTAAATTTGCTCTAAAGTGATCATGCAATAATCTCAATTCAAAGATTTAATCTGTTAAAACAACATTCAGTAAATCAGCATATTTTCCAAGCTCTGATAAACTGAGTACATTTACATCAGTAATCTAATTATTTACCTTACTCTGAATAAGGCAATATTATGCTTAATGTGTTTACCCATGTAAATGTATATGGGTGGTGGATAAGACACATGCCTTTGGTGTAAGAGACCTGGGTTCGAGTCCACTGAGACACACCAATGTGTCCCTGAGCAAGACACTTAACCCCTAGTTGCTCCAGAGGTGTGCGACCTCTGACATATATAGCAATTGTAAGTTGTTTGGGTAAAAGTGTCAGCTAAATGAATGAATGTAAATGTAATGAATAAATGTTTACATGAGTTGCTTTTAGAATATTCCTTTCATGTTTCCGTTTTGAATGTTATAGTACATCGATCGATTAATGGCACACGCCATTATGTTCCCAAGCAAAGCCATCTGACGTTCCCTCCTGAATTTTACGTATCAACATACAGTTTGTCTTCGGTACTATACAGTTTTGGGTGTTTTATTTTACGAAAGCTTCAAGTGTAGTTAATTATGTCATGCTATACGTGCAAACAGACAATGACGGATAAGAATGTGCCTTATTTCTTGAAGCCATGCTCTTTTGTTTGCCATCAAATGGTTGACCGCTGCCGTGTGTATCCTGTCGCAAAATGCGGCAAAGTCCTTAATTCGATTTGTTTACTTCAAATATGACTTTAGCCAGAAAAATCTGTTTGCATGGTAGATTTGTAATCAGAGTATTGTCTTATTCGTATTAATATCAGATTATTGTTGTCCATGTAAACCTATTCCCTGATTATCCTCGTTGAGATTGCATTCTGTTAGAGACCAGGTAGAGCTCTGATAATTTGATATAGAAGGTTTCATGTCTTTAAATGTAGTAATATTTGATACCTTCAGTGAGAGACGACATTGATCTGAGTGTCAAATGAAGTTTCAGTGCATTAAGACTCTATTATTTGTTACATCTCATTTTAGGTAGATATAATTCAAGAGCTTCTTCATAGGTTGGGAGGAAATTTTCTATTGCAAGAAACATGACTCCGTGTAACTCCAAAGGAGTCAATGGTAATTAACTTTACTCACCATCAAACTTGGTCTTGAGAATAAACTCCCTGTAGAACCGTTTGCCATTGCCTGGCTTCATGGCATCACAAACCTTTGTGGTATTGGGGCACACAGCTTGCCGCATGTTGTGTAGGGCATAGGCCATTGCGTAGACCGCATTCACAACAAACATGATCTTTGATTCTGGCTTAAATGACCCATTCCTCAGGCTATTACTGGCACAGCCTTGTTCGTGTAGATGACAGCCAAACCTGTGCTCCCAGAATTCCCTAAACCATGGGTTCCGTGTGTTCAAATCTGGTGTTAGCTTGGTGAAATAGTCCTCAAACTCCCTGATGGAGTATGAGGCAAGCTCAATGGTGAAAGCCCCGTTAGCCGCCTTCTCGCTGCCGTGGACTACGCTCTCTTGTGCTCCCCAGCCATCACTGGCCACGAAAATGAAGTTAACATTCATCCTGGCTGCGGCAGACAGCAGTTCTCTTGCATCTTCGCTTTTGGTGAAAAGGATCACCACTTTGGCATTGGCTTTTTGCTGAAGTGAGCGAATAACATTTTCATAATTTCCTCTGTTTACTGAACGGCTAACTTTTACTGAAGTTGCAATGCAGATTTGGCGTACTCTGGCTTCTTGTTGAAACGCATCAATACCCGTCTCACCGTAGTCTCCCTCTGAGGCTACAGTAGAAACATAGGTCCAGTTGAAGTACCGTATGATCTCAGCCATGGCTTTAGCTTGATAGAAGTCTGGTGGGACAGTTCGGGCAAAATAATCATAACGAGATTTGTCGCTGAGCTTGGCACTAGTGGAAGCATAGCTTATCTGTGGGATCTGGAAGAGTCGAAGAAGGTTAGCCACCTGCAACGAAATAAAAATAATTGATCATTAAGCAGCAAAACTTTTGTATAATGCAATTTTATTCAACTATTGTAGCACTTTGCATAGACCTGAGCTTTAGCAGTTTAGCTTTAGCAGTTTTTTTTAAAGGAATTATGCACGCATCTATATTAAAGCACCCATTATTGATGTAAATTGTAGTCTTTTTTTATTTTTTCTCTGTTTATCATCAGCTCTGTGTGTGGCAGTAGAACAATGCTTATTGCCCCAGACAAATAGCACTGGGTTTCATAGTTATGGGGTAACCTGTAATGAGCCCAATTTAAATAGAATGTTTTTCTTTGAAAATAATTAAAATGTCCTATTTAAAATGAATGTAGAAAAATTAAATCAAGACTAAAAGTATATTTAGCACAAGGGACTGTGGGCAATTTTGCAATAAGGTGCAGGTTTTTTAACTAAAATACATAGCACAAAAGTGGTGCAACTGTTTACTGAATTTGCTCCTTTTTGTGAAGAAATACGTTTATACCTTCTTTTGTCATAAATTAAATCCCCATTTCCCGAATGAGTGAGTGACCTACAGATGACCTTTGCAAACTTGGTAAGTGCAAGATGTCCCATAACATTCTTTTGAGTGTGGGAGGGGGGAAAATACAGCTTTTTACCTCTGTCCTGTTTTCCTATCTCTTTCATTCGAGCTTTCGTTTCAGGCCATAGTTTCATGGGACTCAGACAGAACTAATTCTGATCGCACAAGATAACTATGCTAGCGGACAAAATGATAATGTTAGGTATGGTGCAAGTTTTCCTCAGGCCATGACACACCTTCAAAATCTGAAATGGGTGCTATTTATCATTTTCACTGGCAAATTTTGCCAGAAAATGGGCAGTTTTCACTTGAAAATGCTAGAAAATCTTGTTCAAAGTCAAACCGTATTGTATTTGTATTTTTATGAACAAGGTGTTATCATAAGAGGAAGAAAGGGCATATGTTCTAATTTGCATTTTCTTCTTCATCTTCTGTTTTCTTGCAGTCAGTGGCTCATTTCTAATGATTAGCTGGAGAAGCTCCTTGCACTGGAAATTATGATAATAGCACAGTCTCCAGGGACTTTTGAGTAATGACTGAAATTCGTGTCTAAATTCACACCAACACATGTAAGCGTTTCAGATGTTTAAAAAAGCTTTCTGCAGTTATTATCAGCTATTTACATTTCACTCACATTCAAAATTCAAGCTTTTAAATGTCAATTCCTTAAATGTATCTAGTTAAGGTGTTTGTAGCTGCCTTTAAAAACCACACACAAGAAAATGTACGTGCTTGAAAGATTCTTTATGCTACTATTTTTCCATTATTATCCAGAGGAAAATTTTTATTGCTCATAGGTTGATCTTTAATAGCTCACGAGACTTAATATTTTAAGTAACTGAGTTGCTTCCTCTAAAATCCCTAAAGAGAAATAAACAGACCCAAATGAGACCATAACTGACCAACAGCAACAATAGAGCAATAAAATTATCTTGTTCTCAGGACAAAATTCTGAGGAGCATGAGCTGACTGACATAACTGCTTTGTGCCAGTAAGATGGATAGCATGTTCAAATATCAATCAACAAAATGATTGGGTTGTACTTGTTGGGTTTAGCTCTCAACTGACAGACATTAGAGCTGATGGATGTTACACTCACCTGTTGGTTTCTGACAAGCACACTTAAAGAATTCTGTTGATTCAAGCCTGAGGGAGAGCAGACAGTCTGCTAAGAGGTGGAATTGAGAAAATCTGATGCAGTTCTTCACAGAGGGAGAACACTAGTTCGGCATCTCGCCTCTGCTAAATTTGACATTGTATGGGCTAAAGCATAAATAAAAGTGAACAAATCAATGAAACGTGGAACTAAAGTAATCATTCATTGTTACTCAAACTACATTGCCATTGAATTTCCCTGCTTTTTCCTTGGCAGTTAAATTTTCTAAGGAATTAGAAAAGTGGTGGTGATAATATATGTGATATGTCTGCAAAATCTGATGCGGTCATCAACACCTCTTAGGCATCACTGGCCACGGCTTTTCAGCTTTAGAAGCTCAAGCAGATGTTGATATTCCAGTTACCTATCAACGCATTACTTTTCTTTTAGGAAGCGTTAACTGCCAGAACACCAGTGAAGCATTTGACAGGGACCACCTGAGCTGACTCTAGTGCGAACACTGCTGCCTTACCCAGACAGAGGAACATGAAGATATATACCTTGCTTCATTACCCATTCTAAGAGGAAAACTGCTGGGTAGCTTTCGTTGCGAATCATGGTGTAAAGTAAAGGTACCCGCAAAACTCCAAAAAGCAACAATATGTGACATTGTCATTGCTACTGAAAATGAATTTATGTGCAGTATGAAAGTTCTATTTCAGTCAGGCTACAGCCAAAAGGAGGGATCACAAGTCATATCTAGAGACCAAAATATCGAGGCAGTAAGTGACATCCCAGCATGACCCAGAACACCTTAGCAACCATCTGACAATGCCTTTGCAGCCAAACAGAACCATGTAGAAACCATCTACGCATTAAAACATATTACTGGAGTACGTTTACTACTCCAGTCTTTTACTTAAAATTTCACATTTAATTCAAAGTGTCACTTGTAAAATTTACTAGCATTGTGTGTGTGTGTGGGTGTATTTAATGGAAAACTAAAGATCTTAAATATTGTCTTGGAGAATAGGGGGCCTCAGATACAAGAAGGCTGAGAACCACTGACTTAGCAACACCATAGCAACCACCCTAAACACCCTGGCAACAATCTAATAACAGGACACTGTAACAATTGGTGGAAGGGAACACATAGCACTGTGGTTGCAAGTTTTTTGGAGGCAAATAACACTAACATTTTCATCAGAAAATATAAAAATACAGTGCATAATTTAGTTGTTCCTGACATGTAATTTTTTATTTTAATATATCAAATGGAGGATAATCACATTTAAAAAAATATTCTCAACTTATTCAAAATGTTTTTGAAAGGCTGGTTAAAGTCTGTTCTAGTGGTTAGATGGGGCTGCAATAGAATGAATAAGCATCTGACCCTGTCCTGAATGTGAGCCGCACACCCAAATGAAAGGCTAAACAGGGTCAAGTGATGCTCTGTGACTGCAAGACCCTTTCTCAAGCTTTCCCAGCCTCCTACTAACATAACAACACCATCTGCTTTTTCCCAGGACACTTCTTCACCAAGTGCTACACAGCTAAGTGTCATCTTCACTCTACGGTAAGAGCTTTAATTATTTTAGAGCATTAATTATAAGAGGTTATTTTTTTGTTTTCACTTTAGTGTCTTAGACTATCTTAGACTGTGTATTTATCTGATATCTGTGCCGCATCAGCGGAAGCATTCAGCCCTCTTGTGTGAGGACCAATGAGTGTAAAGGCCTGCGACTTTACCTGCGCGACTTCACCAAGCAACGAAACAGGCAACGCACTTAAGTACTATTTTTATCTTCCTTTTACACAATTTCCTTTTCTGTCCTCTCTTTTCCACCTCTATCATGTGTTTCCAAAACATTCCTGTTGTCTCTGGGCAACATTCTAACGTCACAACGACTCACCAACCCCAGCTGCTCTCTCTAACAATTTCTCTTTCTCTCACACCCCCGTCACGTTGGCCAGGGTGGGGTCTGCTCATTTCTAATTAGAAATACTCAACCCTCTTTCTTATATGCAATTATAACTCATTTAAATCTCATGTGATCACTGTAACAGCTCCTATAAAACTTCTGATTGTGGTAATTTACCACCCTCATCAGGTAAATCTCTATCCACCTTCCTAGAGGAGCTGGATGGCCTGCTGTGCTCATTCCTGGTCTTTGGCGACTTCAACATTCATCAGGGGAAGTCGTGGTTTAGTGGTTAGAGAGTTTGACTCTTAACCCTAGGGTTGTGGGTTCGAGTCTTGGGTTGGCAATACCAAGACTGAGGTTCCCTTGAGCAAGTCACTGAACCCCCAACTGCTCTCTGAGCACCGCAGCATAAATGCCTGCCCACTGCTCCGGGTGTGTGTTCACGGTGTGTGTGTGTTTTCACTGCTGTGGGTGTGTGCACTTGGATGGGTTAAATGCAGAGCACGAGTTTTGAATATGGGTTACCATACTTGGCTGAATGTCACGTCACTTCATGTCATCTGAACAAGCCTTATGCTGCAGACTTCCATTCACTCCTTGCTTCATTTCATCCCAAAAGACTTACCACCACAAGCACACACAAATCAGGTAACCAACTTGACTTAATGTACACACAGATTTGTATTGCAGACAACATTCTAGTAAAACCCCTACATATCTCTGACCATTTTAACTACATTTTGCTACCTGTGTGCCACCAACCCCTATACCGGTTACTTTTAGACAAAACCTTTGCTCCCTTTCCCCCTCCCATCTTTCCTCCGTAGTATCCGGGTATGGATGAAAGAATATCACCTACAGCTCAACCTGGCAAAGACTGAGCTTTTTGTCTTCCCTGCCACTCCAACTCTACAGTATGATTTCTCCATCCAGCTAGGCTCTTCTACAATGACCCCATCAACTTTGGTCAGAAATTTTGGTGTAACCTTTCATCTTCAAAGACCACATTGCAAAGACTGCTTGATCTTGCAGGTTTGCATTGCACAACATCAGAAAGATCAGGCTCTTTCTAACGGAGCATGCTGCACAATTTCTTGTCCAGGCCCTTGTCATTTCTAGGCTGGAATACTTCAGTGCTCTTCTGGCTGGAACTCCATAAAGCACAATCAAACCTCTACAAATGATGCAGAATGCAGCGGCACGGCTGGTCTTCAATGAGCCCAAAACAGCCCATGTTACACCTCTCTTTATCTCCTTGCACTGGCTAAAGGTTGTATCAAGTTAAACATTGATGCCTGCATATAGAACAGCCACCGGCTCAGCACCCCTCTACTTTCACTCACTATTACGAATCTACATCCCCTCCAGAAGTCTGAGATCTTTATTTATTCTTTCTCTTTCTAGCTTGTACTTTTTTGAACACTTTCTAAAACTTGGTATAGCAAGACTTCCTGTGTTTGTTTGCCTCTTTAAGAAGAATCGCTTTATGTATCCCCCAATTGCAGGTCGCTTTGGATAAAAGCGTCTGTAAAATGACTAAATGTAAGAGCTAAAGAACTGTAAATGACTAAACATGACAAATAAATAAACATGGTATGCATAGTAGTCTGAAATTGGTTTGTTTCAATTAGTGCTAATTATATTATCATTCAAAATCTCTAATTATGTGGGAATGCAAATGATTTGGCATTTATATGGCATTAATTATAAGCGTTATTTTTCTGTTGCTTTGGCATCCCAAGAAAACCACATGCAGTTCCAGCCTATTAACATTTTCAGTGTCTCAGACCACAGCAGACATCTCCATATGAGTGACCTTGAGACACACACACACACCTACTCTGAAGACAGCACAGTGTGTTAATAATACAGAAACACTTACAAAAAGTGACTCGTGGCAAACAACTTCACCTTAAGAGACTCACAAGCATAAAATCGTCTAACAATACTTGCTCCACACAGCCAATTTCACAAAGGATACCATTTTGTCACATACTTTTCCTGCATGTGATTATTATTTATAATTCTATGCTCACACACACCCATTTTGTGCTGGAGAAATATGATAATATATTCCGTCACCTTGTGGGAGAGAGAAAATGTGCCAGAGATGAAAGGAGCATGGTGACTATTGATTGGTTGGCATTATCAAATACATAGCTCAATATGTGCCAAACTCTCCAAATGTCTCACATACAGAAAAATCTCAACAAACTGGTTTCTGTCTTTTTAATTAGTGCTATCTGACATGAAAACATTCAGTTCAGATTGTAAGTTAACTAAAGAAAAAAACAATTATTCACCCTGATGTCGTTGCAAACCTGATTGTCTGTCTAACATTTCTTAACATTAATGGGGACCAGATCTTTCAAGCTTCAAAAAAAGATCCCAAAGTGGCCCATTTGACTCATTCCTGAAATCAAATGATAGCTTTTCATGACCACCACAATTTAAGGCATTATTCCCTCATGATCTGCCAATCCAGTGAGTTGAACTGGAGAAACTAATCAGTATCGTTGTGAATGAATCATTTAGACCAGCGGCTGGTTGCATAAACTGTTTAGACTAGTCTTAAAAAAAGTTAGTCATTAAATTTTTTTCTTTAAGACTAGTCATAACTTTTTGAATTCATTTATGAAAAGGTAGATTGGTTCCAAAGTGACAAAATGACAGAAATTATTATTTTTTGGATGAAGAAGTCTTTTAATATCTAAATAATTAAACAAAATACACGCCACATTTTCCAAGATGTTTGCTCGTAATGATGTGCATTATGAATACGAATTTAACCATGAGACAATTAAGCTATTGTGAATGACGTGCGTTGTGAGTTGTGAAGCTATGACGCTATGCTAGGGAAGCTATTCCCTCTCTAGGGACCTGTCACTCACAAAAAAAAGCAGGATAGTCTGCCAATCTCATCACCACCACCACCCACTCCAGCACTCGATATAGCTCTGCCTCCCGCCACCATTACCCACACACACATTAAGCTTTGTCCCAATGAATGGTAACATGTAATCCCTGATTTGCAGATGGCAATGGGTGAAAAACAGGTGTGAGAAAACCAGCGAGGACATGTGCTACCGTGTGTGTGTTATCTCCTTTATATTCATGTTCAGTTGTGTCATGCTTGTGTTTGGGATCGCTGCCAGGAGCGGCTGTATGAGCTCCAGGTTTGCTGAAGACCCCTCAAAGCTCTTTCACCCCAGTGCTGGACAGGTGGCATGGGCTTTGGCAAGCCTTGTCCAGCCCCTGTTGGCCAGCACTGTTGGAACCCTTATGAAACAAAAATATATTGCAGTATATTGGAAAATATCATGTAATATATTAGGCATATATTCTTATATATATTTATTTTTTCCAATATATTGCAATATATTGAAAGCGGCAATCATTTGTATATTTTGCAGTATATTATATAATATATGTGTCATCAATATATTATTAAATGTATTCAAATATATAAAATATTAGAAATAAAAAGGGAAAATAATATATTACAATATATCACAATATATTTTAAGAAATATATTGGTAAATATATTTTCCTTTCGTAAGGGAAAGGCTGCTGACATCCTTCCCACAAGAGTGAAACAATAAAATGTGTATTTCTCTGCACAATATATTGTGTGCATAAAAGCATTGAGTTCTTGCTATATTTGTTATATATATTTAAGTTGACAGACAAGAAGATTATATTGTCCTAGGAGTAAAACAAATTTTCCTTCTAGTTTTTAATGACAATCACTGCCGAAATTGCTATGTGATTAACCACTTTGGAGGTCACAGGAAATGATATCATGGCAATGCTGAATGGCTGATGGCATCACAAGAATGCACACAGTCTCAAACCCTTCAGTATAGCGACTATCCTGCCGGTGCAACAGCTGTGACGTAGGAACCAAACTTAAATATCATAAATTATCATAAATTAATGTTTTTTTTTTTGGGGTTAAGAATTGGAATATATAGTTTCCAAAAGTTTTTAAATTGTAAAATGCTTTTTGACCCCATATCAGTGAAGTTCAGGGATCTACCATTAGGGGTTAACTGCACTGACATTAAAAATGTACATTTTTGCAGATTATAGTTTTAATAAATGCATTTTTGTTTTGTTTTTTTGTCTGCGAATAGTGTTTTTAGTATTAATTTATATATAGAATGTATTAATATTTTAAAAGCTTTTTTATATTTTCAGTTTTCATAGCAAATACAGTTTTTATGTGCTTTTGTAATTTTTATTCGTTTTTCATTTAGAATTTTTATTTAATTTTTTGATTTTAGTTATTTTAATAATTTAACTTAAATTTATTTCATTCAGTTGCCAAGGCAACATTTCTAAAAAAAAAAATAATAATATAAAAAATATATTTTTTGTAATATAAATTTTTTTAGTTAAAAGGAAAGTTCATCTAAAAACTTAAATTTTACTTCCAAACCTGTATGAGTTTCTCACTTCTGCTAAACAGAAAAGAACATATTTTAATGAATGTTGGTAGCCAAACAGTTGACAGTAGCCCCTGACTTCCATTGTATTTATTCATTTATTTTTTCCAATCTATGGAATTCAAACCATCAACCATCAACTGTTTGCTTTCCAACATTTTTATAAATATATTTGTGTTCAGCAGTTATTTTGGAACAACATGTGAGTGGGTAAATGATGAATGAATGAACGAATGAATGAAATTATATGAAAATGTAATTTCATATGATATGACCCCCAACATTTTGAAACCCTCTTTGTTGTGCTGAAGTTGGGCTTAGATGTGTGTACAGCAGTTAGCAATGTAAATTCCAGCACAACTGGCTTAACAATTAAGCCACGATTCCTACCGTATAAAGTATGAGCGCAGGGCAATTAGCACTGAGTCATCTCATGCTAATCACTGCTCAAAGGCAGAGAAGCGTAATTAACAAGCTGTAGATTCAGAGTCTCTGGGCTCTTCACTCAGGAGGAGGTCAGTCTGTACGGAGGAATCTATTGAGCTGACAGAGCTGTGGGCAGATGTGTATGTTGTTTTGGTTAGATAGGGAGGAGTAGAGTGTAATGTAACTAAAAGAGACGTGTCAGAAGTACTTCCTTTGTATATTATATTTACTGCTATAATAACACATTCATATTTCATATCCATGTCTTTGTGTGAGAATGCAAATAAACATTAGAGAAGTTGAGAAACTTTTTAATGATAGTCTGAGCTTAGACAATAAACTGAGCAAAATGTTTTTCAGGGGTGTAGTAACCACTTTTTAAAGTTCAGTGAACTCAAAATATATTGTAAGAGTCGCAAAACAAAATTGCAGACAGCTGCATAATACAGAGATTTTAAGACCAATCAGAAGTCTTTCTTTGCTTTGGTTATGTAATGAATATATGCAGAAGCAGTAATTTACCATTGCTTGTACCCACTTACCTGCCTTTTAACTGCTGAGGGATTGTTACATCACCTGATTAATATTCATGAACCAGTTCTTTACAGTCTAAATAATATATTATTGTTTATGCATTGTGGCAATAAGATTTGAATGTGCTTAACTGTTATGATTATACAATGCAAAAGCATTTCAGCAATTTTCTTTAGCTTAAGTACTAAAATAACTAGAACTAAAAAATGTTTTTGTTAATTATAAAGACATATTTTTGCAAAATGAATAAAAATGACAAGCACACAATTACACCACTAAACCTTTAACTTTAATTAAAATTAAAAGCTAAAAATAAAATCTAATTCAAAATATTAACAAACTCTACAACTGTATATAATGCTAAAATAACACTGTAACCCTCATAAAGCAGTAAAAATCGAGCATTCATTTTATTTTTTTTGTAACTCTTCCAGGTCAAAAGGGACCTGAATGCTTTATGAAGGTGGTCAAGATTTTTAGCTGGTCCAAGTTAACCAGGTTTATTAAACATGAGTCAAAACCTACTGACCAACCATCTAGTCATCTAGATTTATTTTTTAGAAAGATATTTCATATGAGCTGCTTTGCATAGTGCAATATTATTTTAATACTGTGGGTACTATTATAGTTTTTGTTAAAGGTACAATTTGTAAGATATTTGCAGTAAAATATCCCAAAACCACTAGGCTAGTGTTATATATTTTGTCCAGCTGATTACTAACAATATCTCTAATGTTTTCAACTACTTGTAAATCATGAGAAAATTCCCTTTGTAAACAGTGACACGGGGCAGTGCAGTCGCCTGTCAATGACGTTAATTCCCCTTTGTTACTGCATTTACTGACATAGAAACCACATGACAACAGTGTTGTGGACAAATGCGGAAGTAGCTTCGAGACCAACTTCAATTAGAAAGAGATGCCAATCTCGCTTGTGTTTTCCTTGACATGTGAGTTTTTTGATTCGTATCTTTACAGAAAACTTATGCTATTATAACGATCAACAAGATTAGTATTATGGGGGATACACGCCAAACACGGGGTATCGCATCTCTAGACCCGCGCGAGGACGCGACTGATCCATAGTCTGATCGCGTCTTTGCATTGACCTTGTATGTAATCTACTCGCGCAAATAGTTGAACTCGCGTTAAATTCATGATTTATCTTCCCGTCTGATTGATTGCCGTCAGCAGTTGGGTAAAAGACAATAAATCCCATCATTCCACGCTCATTCTTAGCGTCATCAAACCACATGATTGTTATTGTTTTGATAGTGCACCCTCTAGTGGCAGGTCCTACAACCTGTACCTTTAATATTTTTAATTAGATTTTATTTTTGTACTTTGCTTTCATTTTCATTTTAGTGATTAAGTTTGAGCAAATTTGCTGTTGATATTTTCTTGTCTTGTTTATTTATTTTTTATATATAAAGTTGAAGTAGTTATTTTATTACTTAAACAAACTGAATTAGAAATAAACTAAAAATTAGAAATATTTCCTTTGTAACTAGATGAAATAAAATAAGTTTACATGTATGTTTTGTTTTTTTTTGTTTCACTTTATTTTATTTCAGGTATAAAACATTTTTTTATTTTATTTTATTTTATGGTTTTAGTTTTAGTCACCACATTTAAATTGCTGTACTGTCCACCTTACCTGTATAGAAACATCACTATATGATCCTCCAATCACTCCAGAGATGGCCAGAGGCAATTCGTCTGGCACAGGATTTGACCCATCGGGACAGATGAAGCCTGGCTGATGAACTTTTGTGAGAGAAGCCCTCACGAACTCCAGCGACTGTTCTAGTGCGTACGTGTCTTTGGAGCAGGTGTCCAGTATATGGGCTCCCAGCTTCAAACCAGGCAGGATACGGTTGTCCTGATTAATTTCGTCCAGCGCCAGCAACATGGCCTCCAGTCTCTGGATCCCACGTTCTTCATTTATCTTACCACAATCCTCCGTCCCTTTGCCTTTCTCGTGCACGGGGAACAGCCCTCCGATCACCAGGTCTCCATCTATGATGATCTCCCGCTTGGATCCGGCCAGAGGCGGGGTGTACCTGGGGCTCGTTTGTGCCAGAGGAATTAACAGGAACAAGAATATGGGCATAACCCCAGCCATGACGGGGTTATGAGAGGTCAAGCGCTCTTATAACAACCCTGTGTGGTTTAGTTGGTTGAGATATTAAATTTGTCTGCCGTTGATTGTGGACACATCTCGGTATCTTCTCCCTACCTGAAAAAGAGACATGAATATCATTGACTCGTTGACTCATAATGCAAAATAAACAACACTGAAAATGAAAAATATCATTTTTACACGATTAATACCTCTGACAACAGAAGCATACAATGCAGTATATTCACATATTACATAAGAAATTGAATCTGCATAAGGTTTTGTGGTGGCAATGAGGAGGCGGGCATGTCTAGATAGCAATTCATCCTGATTGAACTCAACATTTCAGAGGTGAGGCTCTGTTTTCTAGCTTCATTAATTCAGATACATCAATAACTCCCAGTGACTCCGTAATTTTCGCATGGCGTCAAAGGTGATGGATATCGTCTTTTTGGTTATGAAAAATTACCACCTGAGGGAAGAGGATGAAAAGATGAAACGATAAATAATTTCAGCTGATAGGAAAATCTTTCGCAACTATATTTCACTCAGACTGATAGAGCTTTCATCTCTATTTAGAGATGCCAGACTATCTCCTTTACTTGTCTACTACACCATTTCAAAGATTATGTATTTAACTTCTATTATACATTTTCCGATGGTGTATGTTTTTAAAGAGCCTTTTCTACATTGGTTTGGGATAGTTCTCTTTGTTTGGCATTAATTATAGCTTTAGAATTGACTAGATGTAGCTGGTATGGTGTATTTTCTGACATATATGTGTGTTTGTTTATATATATTTTATAAACAAACTTTCTAGTCCTGATCTCAAGATATGACTCTGATTCTTCATTCCGTGTAAGGCTGTTTGTTTTTATTTCACGTTTCATTATTCGTCAGATCAAATACATTGAATCAGACTGCTTTGAAGCGTAACAGTACATCTCTTTTCAACAAGCGGCACAATTTGAAGTCTCATTTACGTCTGAAGCACATATGGTGCAGGATGAGTTACATGCCAAATTTTAATAGTCAGGGTTAAGGGTTTTGAAAAATAATGAGCAATAGTTATACTGATGCTTTTCTTAGCCAGCACCTAATTATAAAATCTAACATATGTTTTATCTTCCAGTTTTGCCATTTGATTCTGAATCATTTTTGAGTCACTAGCAAGTTTACCCTCTTCTATAGTGCAAGATATAAATATAAATTGCACAGCAAAACAGTTATAAATAATGCAGTATATATTTATAAATGGAATGTGTAATGCCTTTTATGGCTTAGAAATGATGATGAATATGATTTGAACATTTGAATGTGAAGGAGATGTTCTTATGAGCCTCTGGACACCACTAAGTTTTCAAAAATGCCATATTAGATTACATTTAAGATAAAGCACGTATGCTCCCGGTGTTTGCCCTCTTGTACCCTTCCTGCTGGTGTAATGAGGCAACATCTTGTTTATTAGGTTTCTATTCCTTAACTTTTGTTACCATGGAAACAAGAAAAAGTGGGTGGGTGGGTTTTGGCGGCAATGCAGTGTGATAAAGATATACATGTATTCTAATTAATACAAGATCTGTTATCATAGGTGGATTAAACTGAGGGATTCTAGCAAGTCAGTAAAGTTCATTCTTTGTAATGTCGGGGCTTCATAAAAATGCATTTTTCAGATCCTGAGCTCAATCTTCAGAAAACTGTAATTTATTGATTTATTGTTACACTAATTATTTAAAAGTAAAAAAACAGAGTTTGAAATGGTTTTTTATTAGTAAATAAGTAAATAAAATGAAAATAAATAAATAAATATGCAAGCACCGACAAAATGGCAAAAATGGTAACAAGGCTGCAAATTAGTGACTGAGATGATTTGGGCAACTATCTGATTTGGGACCAAATATTGGTTTGTAGTTATTCATTGACACATTTTTCATAAATCAAAGATAAATTTACAAATAAATTTGGAGACGGTGTAAATGATAGTTGATAGTACCGCAAAGTCATATCAAGCCATATTGTATCATGTCACATCAATCTAATATCTCAGTTTTACACTCCCAGAAGTAAAAGTACAAACCCGTCGCTAGGGTGGTACCATTTCGAAAGATACTAATATGTACTGAAACAAGTAATAATATATGTGACCCTGGACCACAAAACCAGTCGTAAGGGTAGATTTTTTCAAGATCCGTCATCTGAGAGCTGAATAAACAAGCTTTCCATGGATGTATGGTTTGTTATGATAGGACAATATTTGGCTGACATACAACTATTTGAAAAACTGGAATCTGAGGGTGCAAAAAAATCCAAAGATTGAGAAAATCACCTTTAAAGTTGTCCAAATTAACTTCTTAGCAATGCATATTACTAATACAAAATGATGTTTTATTATATTTACTGTAGGAAATGTACAAAATATCTTCATGGAACATGATCTTTACTTAATATCCTAATGATTTTGGGCATAAAAGAAAAATAAATAATTTTGACCCATACAATGTATTTTTGGCTATTGCTACAAATATACCCCAGCAGCTTAAGACTGGTTTTGTGCTCCAGGGTCACATATACATACATACATTTAATGACCTACTAGTACTCTTTAGCATTTAAGGCACAGAGATATACATTTTAAAGTTTGTTCTATAGGGTACCGCCTGAGTGACAGCCTTATAGCTTTTTTTTCTGAGAGTGTAGATGTTTTCTTTAGCTAGTAAAAATGTGCCGGTCTCTCTCAGTCCCCAAACAAAACATCACGGTTATAATTAGTTCGCAGGTTTCTAAATTTCACCAACAGCAGTTGACCAAAACCACAAAAAACATTTAAATGACATTAAAAACTAATCATGGTTTTCCCTCTTCTCTGGAACAGATGGACACAACGGGGACCCTCTGTTCGCTGGACAAGAGAAAACTGTCAAGGTAATGAACCAGCCTATGGTAATGAACAGAGGTCTGGATATTAGTACATCAGTAAAACACAGAGGTCTCGCTTGAATAATGAACATTCACTCAAGTTTAAGGCCACACGGTGTCCTCAAGCATAAATATTGAAGTATATTTTAGGTTTTTATGTCAACATCTCAGGTTTGACACTTGGGGGAAAACTGTTAACGGAAGAGTTATTGAGAGGAGCCATCATTACTGTGCTCTTGAATAAGGCACTTCAACCAAGGTTGCTCCAGAGGCACAGCGCTGCAATCAGTGCACTATAAATCACAAAGGAAGTAAAACATGAACAAAATGACAAGCGGTCAAAATGATTTGATTTAATTCTTTGGCTGTGCTGAAAATTCTTTACCTAATTTATTGTTCATGATCGAAAATGACCGGCCGTTTAAAAATGACTTGTAAATCTGTCATCATCACCAAATCTTGGATTCAATCTTTCATCAGCTTTCAGTTAGCACAGGTTTTGCATTTCTTTTTGGAGCTGATTGATCATAGACCTCATTGATTTGAGCTTATGTATCTCAGGCTTTAATAGGGAAAAAAGGGCATTATTTGTGGATAATTTTGGCAATGTTGATTCAAAAGCTAAGGTGCGTAAACTCAAATTAATATGATCATTCAGTTCCAGAAAGAAATACATAACCTGTGCCAATTAAAAGAAAATTAGATGAAAAGACTGAACCCAGTATTGTGTAACAATATCTAAAACATAAGTTTGCAAAAAAAAATTATTTAAACAAATGTTTGGCAAGATGTTATATCTTGTGTGAGCAAAGCCAGTACATTTTAGTTAAATGCAATAAAATTAACTCGCATTTTCAGAAAAAAAAGGAAATCATCTCCAGGTCAAAATGACCAAAACACAACATAACAGTTAAATCAAACAAATAATACTGCTTTGATTTTAAATATGTTGTTAAATTAAGCAGCAAATGTAGAAATCAAGTTTTTTTTTTTTTTTTTTTTTTTTTGCAGACCCTATAGTAAAGTCCAACAAATCTGATTCATAGCTGCCGATGATATCAGCGTAGTTTAATATAATAAATCTAATAATTACATCAGTATATACATCTTTATGAGATCATACATTTTACTTAATGACATGCAATAAAATTTATTGAATTAATGCTCATATCGGATGGGAGAATGAACCTTCTCCGTCAGGTTATGGCGATAATTGTTATTAATGGCCTTAATTTCATTGTGGTTTTTTTCAGTGTAATCTGATTGAGGAGCACACCACATGGATCCAGTCTCTAACCCCAGGTTATTTTGGCCATGAAATCCATAGATAAATGCCCAAGTAACCAAGGGAAGCACATAATGCTGGAATTCAGCGCTTGTGGAAGAATGAATTCCCTTGATTCTCTTGTCTTGGCAGCATTAATGTGTAGACCAGAAGGGATTTTACCAGTCTGGGCTCACCGTCAGCTTGACTGCTGATAAGTTTAAACGAAGTGATTTAATGTCCGTGACATATATCAGTGTAAAAAGATTACATTCATATAATCTTTTTTCCCACACACCTTCACGTACAATTAAAGTCCTATTTCCTTTTTATAGTACTCACTTTGGTTTCATTGATAACTTCTGGAGCTCAGCCAGACTGTTGAATGGCTTGGTTAGGTTGCCAAGGACAAAAGCATTCACAGACATGGAGCAAATTAACTATGAGATGTTTATCTCAGCACGTCCAATCAGCTTTGCTCTATGGGTTGCTATGGATGCTTTACACTATTCAGATTCAAACTCAGCGGATGAACAGAACAAGGTGTTAAGTTTTGCAAGAAGTTTCTTTCTCAACAGGAGAATGGCATGTAAATGCCATTTCACATATTATGAAAGGTGTTCAAAGGAAGGGTTGTGCTATTCCTATGACATGAATATAATTATTAATGAAGGCTCAGTGTTTTTCTCTCTTGAACTGGTTTCAACAGAACAAACATAAGAGAATTGATAAAACTGTGTCACTGCAATTGCTTTGTTGTTTTTTAAGGTGGTGTGATTTTAATGATTTGACTGTCTTCATATTCAACAGTTTAAGTATTTGCTTGAATAAATGGATTTCATTACAGAAATCTAACACATAAGCACCTTGATGAAATGCGTCAACCAGAGAAATCGTAAAAGCCTGAAATTTTTTCTGGAGGATGGTTTCAACTTCCACGTGTGTCCAACATTTATCTGAAATATTAAACATGAACTGAGTTTTACAAATTTGTGTTAATCCAGTAACGTTAAAATGTATATATATATATATATATATATATATATATATATATATATATATATATATATATATATATATATTCAGTTCTAAATATAAGGCAATATACCCAATTATGATAAAAAAAAAGCAATGAGTTGCAAACCTAATATATGTTTGCATAGTGCATTACTTGTTTCCTTTAAGTGATGTGCTGATCCTACCTTTCTTTGTAATAAGTTGATCAGAGAGTTGAGCGTGTCAGATTGTCAATCATACTTCTTTAGTGCTTTAATATCAAGTGCATTTATAGTCAACAAAGGAGTAACACCTCATTGACATTCAAACGCAAGCCTGTCCTGTTTTTTATTCTATCGCACGACAGGTTTGTGCTCAATAAATGCCAAAGCATCCGTGCACGCGCGCGATAAGGCAATTCTCCGGCACTTTGCCTTGCTCTGATTATTGCTGCATGTAAGAAATTGTTCCCTAACATAATAAGCACTTCGCCTGTGGTGGTAAACACAACCAGTCTGACATGCAATTAATTTTAAAATTAACCAAAGTGTGCGCAAATACGTGCACACTGTGGCGCGTAAATAAATGCATGCTTGCTTACCTGTGATGAAACGATTTGGCAGAAAATCAAAGCCTTGTGCAACTTGTTTCAAGGTTGCAAAGTTGATTTTGCTTTGGAGTTGGTGAGAAATCAGCTTCCATTTATGATGTCCCCACAGGTGCAGGTGTTATGTTTGGATCTGTCCTTGGTGAAGCGCAGGAGGTGACGAAGAGGAGGAGGAGGAAGATCGTACCTGTACACAGCAGAATTCACTCGAAATGATGAATGCTTTCTCATTAAAAGCAAGGTGCACCACAGACACCTTCTTCAGCCCACCTAAGTCCAGTTAATGGCCAGTTTGCTGCTTTCTCAGTCTCAAGGTTTCGTGCGAGCGCAGGAATTCAGTCCACACACCTGCCATCGTGAGAGGTTTAATAATCTCACACTAAATCTCCACGGATCCACGGATCGGTTCTCCCAGTCACGACTTTCCAATATCTCTTACTGAAACTTGAGAGGTTGATATTGAACAATATTGGCCAAACAAATTAAGTAGCGCCAAAGTAACAAAGAGTGGGTCCCTATGTTATGATTTGATATTTTAATTTTAAATAATGGTTGATAGTGTTCAAGAGCTTCAAGCATTCGTGAGGTTCGGGTGGAACAGCTAGCTACCCCTGCGCCCCTTTCGTGTAGGCTACCCCCTCTCTCTATTTCTCTCTCTCTCATATCTGACCGCTGTCTGTGTAGATAGGTGGAGTCACAAACGGTTTTCACGCTTGAAATTGTTTATCCCAGATAATTTTTAATTATGGGAAAACGTTATAGCTATTTTTCTGCGTTTTACATTAGTCATGCCTGATTGGTAGAAAGATTTCGGAATTTCACTTTGCGTTTATAATTGCTGACTGAATTAGTGAGATATGCAAATGTAATATGCATTTATATCTTTTAAAACTTTTAAACTCTTTAAAGCAACAGGTGCATCGCTTGCGACGAGCACGCGACCATCTGTCACTTATATACAAAATATATAGGTACAACGTATGATTTTTTTTTTTTTTTGGTATTTAAGTATTCTGTAATGTAATAGAAAAACGAACTATATAAAATAAATATAAAAGTAAAATAGTGTTTTCCAAACATTTTCACCCCCACCCCAGCCCGTCTCAAATGTTAGCGCAGTTTCTGCAACTTAACAAAGCGTATGAATATTTAATGAGTCAAGCATTGAGGCAGATTCTGATTGGTTGTCCGCTTACCCTATTTAGAAGTACCACACGCTGTGAGCACGTTGCACGTTGCAAATGTTGCACATGCTGCTGCGTAAATCTCGCCAACTTCGTCTGAAACTTGCTACTGAAAGATTTTAAAATATCAGAAAAAAACACAAAAGTGCGTTTATCAACGGATTTGTTTTTCACCCCCTTTGTCAGCAAGTTTGGCAAGCCCCAACACCAATTTGGAATCGTATCGCACTGGCACCAAACAATTTTGAGTGCAAGCGCAGTTTAACCTGTTGATGGCAGAAAATAAGAACGCATCACGAGACAGCATGCAGAGAAGAAAATCTCATCTTCATCCGAGCTTCCCCAAAAAAAGTTACAGGTAATGTAGCCTATACTCCGAATTGGTGCTCTGCATTTAACCCATCCAAGTGCACACACAAGTGAACACACCATGAACACACACCCGGAGCAGTGGGCAGCTATATATCCAGTGCCCGGGGAGCAACTGGGGCTTCAGTGCCTTGCTCAAGGGCACTTCATGGGTATTGAGGGTGGAAGAGAGCGTTGTTCATACTTCCACAAATATGGTTTATTCCAAAAGCTCAAATATGACATGCATAAATTATAATCAGAAGTCAGAAAGAGCTTTATTGCCAAGTATGCTTGAGCATACAAGGAATTTGTTTTAGTGTCACAAGCTTCCAGTGCACAGAGACAGCAACAACACATAGACAATTAAATATAACATGAGAATAAAAATACACACTTGTAAATATAAATAAACAAAAACTGAAAAATAAATTGAAAAATAAATAAATAAATTGTATGTACAGTTGTGATATAGATAGAATATGAATGGAATAGAAAGAGATGTAGGGATACACTAGGATATCGGGTGGTAACAAATAAGGTTATTATCAATTTTTTATTTTCCCCCACCCTTTTTTTCTTGTCCCTTTTGCCCTGTTTTGGTCACAGCTGCCCCCTGGACAACCGGAGGAATAACCGGACCAAAAATGAAAATTCACTCATTATTGTCAAATTCTTATGTCATGTCAGCTAATGATTTTCTGTCATCTGTGGTCATGCTCAAAAAGGGATAAAATATCATAAAAAATCACAGTTTCTGTGTGCTGTATTCTAGAACCGCCACAGAGCAGTTTTTTTTTACAACAACAAGAGATGCAGAGAATTATAGCCTTGTATTACCAAACTCTACAATCCAGCAGGATATCAAACACAGAAGCCTAATTACACATTTACATTTAAGCCAAAGCAAAAGAAATGCTGCCCACATATTGTAAGTATGCATCAGTAGAAGGCAGTGCTTAAGATCCAAGTTCCAGAACACTGTTAAGACCCCTCAAGCGCTGTCCAAGTTCAGTTCTCAACCAATTAAAGGGGAATCAGGAGGGGGTTGGTCACTGATGGAGAGACACACACCGACGGCAGCACAAAGCTTGCTTTGTCTTCCATACACTCAAGTAATTTGGATATTTTCAGAGGACTTTGGAGAGAAATGCACATGCACCACAGTGGTGATTAGAGCAGCAAACACTTGCAATAGATTATATAATAACCACCTCTAACACAAAGGGACCGATTTTTCCTTGAAAAAGAGGTCTGTTCAACATCATAATGGCAGAGAAATCCAGAGGAACGAGACAAATAGGATGAAGTTTTGGGGAGCGCAGATATGATTATCAGAAATTGCTCCAAACTTTTCCATCCAAATGGAAGTACAGTTAGTATAATTAGTCAAATTCTCAGATCAATCTGAAAGCTGTGGTCAGCCCTCTGGAAAAATTGTGAAGAGGTCTGTATGATGCAACAGCATGTAAAACTGTCTATTTCCATGCTAAATAACAACAAGCTTGTGAATCGTTCATGCAAAAATAATGTCTATTTGTCATATTCGGGGGTAAAGTAACCGTGAAAGTGAGGTTTATAAATAGGTCAGCCATAATAATTGAACATTCAGGCTATGCTCTAAAGTGTTGCAGAAACGAATTGTTGATTCTCTGCAGGTTTAAGTAAGTTTAACTTAACAGGGCCGTAATTTCTCAATCAATCTAAGTCAAAGGCAAACGGATCAGGGTACACTGACTAGTCTAGATTTCAAATATTTGAAATATAGTCACATATATATATATATATATATATATATATATATATATATATATATATAAACAGTCTTCTCTCTCTCTCTCTCTCTATATATATATTATACAGGAAGTTCCCTTACTATATATATATATATATATATATAAGGATGAGACTGTATAACTGTACAAAATTATTTTTGTAGTTTTGTACAGTTATACAGTCTCATCCTTTTTATTGTTCCTGGGACAGCATAAGCTGCAATGTGGACAAGAATAGTGCCTATAGTGCCTATAGTATCTACGACAATGGCGATTGACACTTTGAAGCTGACTGTGTACATGTACCCTCTGAAAACTTCAATGTGCAGACACATCATAATGCATCTCTTGGGGGATCAGACAGTTGTTTTGGTTTTAAAGAAAACAAAGCAGTACCAGACATAATATTGAGAGGGATTTACAGTAGTTGGTGTCTGTGTGGAGGGCAATACAAAACGTCAGCATTTTGATTTATTTTTTGTAATTGGTTGATTTTTAGTGGTCTGTCACTACGAGAAAATTAACTGTTAGACGTGCAGTGGTTGTTTAAACTCTAATTAAAAAAAGACAGGTTAGGCTAATTAAATATTAATTTACAAAATAATAAATATTAATTATTTTTTAAACTGAAAATTAAAAAAATATATAAAAAAAATAATAAAAACGATAGAAGTACATAAAATTACTAAAATTAAGGTGACTGAAAATGTAAAAATGAGTAAAATAACCTTGTAATTAAGAATAAATTAAAATATTACTATTTATAAATAAATATTAAGTAAAAAATGTTAGCCTGAATGCACTGTAAGTCGCTTTGGATAAAAGCGTCTGGTGAATGCATACATTTAATTTAATTTAAATACTATATGTAAATAATATTCAAATAACACTGGGAGTATGAGCTAATACACCATTAATACAGAAGCAAATGTATAGATTTATGAAGAAAGAAGAACCAGTCCTTTCTGTGAAAACTTTTTATTAAGTTGCTCAACAACTAGCAGAACAAATAACTAAAGAGTTCAAATCAGACATAGATATGAAAAAGTATGCATTTTATCAAAACCAACAATACATATATCCTGAAATATTTGTGTACTTGCACAACGGGTTAAAAATAGAAACATTTTCAAGGATAAACATTCGAGACATCAACAGAGGCCCAAGTTGTTGTTTTTTTTTTAAAACAAATTAAAAAAAGTCTATAGTGAGTGTATACATGATAAAATATGATCAGATAAATATAAAGGCCAAAAAACTTTAATTGCAAAAAAGAAAAAAAAAGAAAATGGAAATGTGCTGCAATAATCTCCCTCCTGGGGAAATCCTATATGTCAGTTTCTGGTGCAAATAAAGATTTGGTTTGTCTACGAACATATGGCTTTGATGATTGAATATTCAAGTCAAATATATCTTCAGTTTTGGGAGTTTCTTTGGGTGCAAATTAGCAATTAATGAAGCATAAACAGAATGTGTGGATAGAGAACAACAAATTAGACTCAAATAACTGAAAGCTGAACATTATATTAATTCATGAATAATCTCGAACATAAATGTCAGTTTAGTCATTAGGAACTTACAATCAATAACAAACAAACAACAGATTCACTAATGAAGGAGCATGAAATACAATGTTTTCAAGAAATTCAGGTTATCTGGCTCAAATGTCTACAGACACAATTCTGTACCTGCTGATTCCCTTTAGAATAGAAAACAATCGTGACTAAACAACTTTCATTCTCATTCATTAATAGAAGCACCTTTTTTCAAACATTTTTTTCACACAAATCCACCATAACACTTAAAGGGATGGTTCACCCCAAAATTTTAATTCTGTTATTATTTCTACACCCTCATTATTTTTTCTGTAGATGACAAAATTAGTCATTTTTGACCACTGTTTATAGTTGTCTAGACTTAAAAAGGGGAAAAATCACTGTAAGAGTGTTTCAGACATGTGCACAATAATTCCAAGCCTTTTGAAGCCACATCATAGTTTTATGTGAGAAACAGACCAAAATAAAGTGCTTATTCATTGATGATCAACATCATTTACTCAAATTTGATCCTTCTTTTTTTCCATGTTTACTCAAAACTGAAATTGCATAGCTTTTACCAAAACAACATTTACTGTCATGTGTGTAGTAACCGAACATTTATGGATTTTGGAACGTAACATGAACTTTTGAAGAGGGCAAGATTTTGGTATTTTTCTCACACAAACCTTTCACATGGCTTCAGAAGACTTGGAATCAGTGTTGTTATTATAAACTAAAACTATTACAAAATCACTGAATGAAATAAATATAAATTAAGAACCAGACAAAATAAGATAACATTTCTAATATTAAAATGAACACTTAACGTATAAAAAAATCTATACGTTTAAAATATGAATTTAAACTATAATTGTGTAAGTATCACTAGAATAAAACTTATTGTAATAAAGCAAACAAGTCAAAAATTGGCATGAGTATGTAAGGACTGTGCAAAAACCAAATTTGCACAACAAAAACAATGACTGAATTTCCTTTTTCTTTTTTTCTTTTTTGGCTAACCATCCCTTTAAAACCATGTAAAAAAATTGTGCTCTCTCACTCTTCCTCATCCATCATCTCTTGGTCTTGGCCCTGCGAGTTGTTTTTGCCGCCTCCTGTGATTGGTGGAGGGGTGTGGTCACACCTGTCCGTCCTCTCTGAGTCGAGATCCAGCTCCTCGAAGGAAGAAACGCTGGAGGTGTCGCTTCTCTCCACATGGTCAAAGTCCCAGTGTTGATCTCCGTCTCCATGTGAGTGCGTCCGCGTGGTGGACTGGGCAGGTGAGGTGTCCCGGCTTTCTGAGGGGGGCAGGGAGCTCACGGAACTGCGCTCGCTGTGGGAGTCAGCACCTGTGTGTCACAGGCCCACACAAACACAAGAGGTGATTCATTTCACCATAGTGTCACAGCGAGCAAGCAGCACCTCTGCTAATGAAAACGTCTCCTGTATGGGTAGCATACAAAAACTATAAAATATTTCTAGAACTCCTGCCCTCCTTGTCTCTTAACAGCTTATTTTAGAGTAAAAAAAGAGACACTTTCCCTTCTGTTTCTTTTGCTACTCCAGGTTGTTTCTGCTGTGGTGCTACTTGCTAATTAGCAGTTGTGCGTGTGTTCGTGGAAGGGAGATGAGGAGTGTTTGGAGAACTGCATGTGTTGGCGTTGAAGTGTGTGAACACAACCTTTGCAGATAACAAGATTTCTGCACATCTGTTTAAAACTCACTGCTGTCTTGCTAAAATACTGGCATTCAGTTGCTATGGGTCTTAGTAGTTTTTAGCACATTATTAGCGGTTGCCCATTCAATGCACATCTCGAGATTTTTCACCTGTTTTATCATCTAGGAGAAAACTGTCTGATTTCTAAAAAAGTAATAGTACATTCTCTTCTCAAAAAGTCTTCTGTGGTAAATCTTTTGACACCTTTGACCATCTAGCAACCATTCAAAACACCTTAGCAACTGGATAGCAAAATGCAGAAAACATCTTGAACATCTTAGAAACTGCATAGCTGCATGGTGGTCTGACTCAATATTTTCTTTATTAATTCAATTCAATTCAAGTTTATTTGTATAGCGCTTTTTACAAAACAAATCGTTACAAAGCAACTTTACAGAAAATTATGTTTCTACAATATTTAGTAGTAGCTAGTAGTTTGTGCACATTTGACAGGATTTTAGAAAAACTAAAAAATAATAATAATACAAGACGTAGTCAGCTAGACGATGAACTATCAATATTATTAATTAAGTTATTATATGATTAAGTCACACATTTAGGAATAATTGTTAGTTCTGTTTGTTCATTCAGGGTTAGCATCATCTGAGGTCCTCTGAGGGTCAGCATCATCTCTTCTCAGGTGTTCTGGATCCAGACTGGAGCTTGTGTAAATCCTAGTTACCACGGGATGTGAATCCCGTGGCAAAACATAGAAACAAAATACAGACATCATTAGCATAGCTGCTGATCCAACAAAGTAAAATTAGTTTAAACCAAGCTAATGAATAAAAATGCACCATTGATCAGATGCAACTACACTCACAATTAAAAAGATACATTATTCGAATGCTTGGCGAAAGAGATGTGTTTTTAATCTAGATTTAAACAAAGAGAGTGTGTCTGAACCCCGAACATTATCAGGAAGGCTATTCCAGAGTTTGGGAGCCAAATGTGAGAAGGCTCTACCTCCTTTAGTGGACTTTGCTATCCTAGGAACTACCAAAAGTCCAGCGTTTTGTGACCTTAGGGTGCGTGATGGGTTGTAACGTGGTAGAAGGCTAGTTAGGTACGCTGGAGCTAAACCATTTAGGGCCTTATAGGTAAGTAATGATAATTTGTAACTGATGCGGAACTTAATAGGTAGCCAGTGCAGAGACTGTAAAATTGGGGTAATATGATCATATTTTCTTGACCTCGTAAGGACTCTCGCTGCTGCATTTTGGACGACCTGTAGCTTGTTTATTGAAGAAGCAGGACAACCACCTAGAAGTGCATTACAATAGTCCAGTCTAGAGGTCATGAATGCATGAACTAGCTTTTCTGCATCAGAAACAGATAACATGTTTCGTAGCTTGGCAATGTTTCTAAGATGGAAGAATGCAATTTTTGTAACATTGGAAATATGATTTTCAAAAGACAAATTGCTGTCTAATATAACACCCAGATTTCTGACTGTAGAGGAAGTTACAGTACATCCGTCTAGATGCAGATTGGAATCTACAAGATTCTGTGTAGTGTTTTTTGGTCCAATAATTAATATCTCCGTCTTATCCGAATTTAATTGGAGAAAATTCTTTGTCATCCAATCTTTTACATTTTTAACACAATCTGTTAGCTTAGATAATTGGGAAGTTTCATCTGGTCTCGTTGATATATATAGCTGAGTATCATCAGCATAACAGTGGAAGCTAATTCCGTATTTTCTAATAATATTACCAAGGGGCAACATGTATATTGAAAATAGAAGGGGACCTAGGACGGATCCTTGTGGCACTCCATATTTTACTGATGATAAATGAGATGACTCCCCATTTAAGTAAACAAAATGGTAGCGATCGGACAGGTAGGATCTAAACCATCTTAGAGCCTGCCCTTGAATACCTGTATAGTTTTGTAATCGATCTATGAGTATGTCATGATCTATGGTGTCGAACGCAGCACTAAGATCAAGTAAGACTAGAAATGAGATGCAGCCTTGGTCTGACGCAAGGAGCAGGTCATTTGTAATTTTAACAAGTGCAGTTTCTGTGCTATGGTGGGGCCTAAAACCTGACTGAAATTCTTCATACAGATCATTTTTATGCAGGAAGGTGCTCAATTGAGCAGACACAACTTTTTCTAAAATTTTAGACATAAATGGAAGATTTGAAATAGGCCTATAATTTGCCAGTACACTAGGATCTAGTTTTGGTATCTTAATAAGAGGCTTGATAACCGCCAGCTTGAATGGTTTTGGGACGTGTCCTAAAGATAACGACGAGTTTATGATATTGAGAAGCGGTTCTTCGGCTACAGGTAACAGCTCTTTCAGTAATTTAGTGGGTACAGGATCTAATAAACATGTTGTTGGTTTAGATACAGTGATAAGTTTATTTAGCTCCTCCTGTCCTATGGTTGTAAAGCACTGCAGTTTATGTTTGGGTGCGATGGATGAAACTGAAGTGTTAGATGCTGTAGAATCTACATTCGCTATTGTATTTCTAATGTTATCTATTTTATCAGTGAAGAAATTCATAAAGTCATTACTATTTAACGTTGGTGGAATATTTGAATCAGGTGGCATCTGGTAATTTGTTAACTTAGCCACTGTGTTAAATAAAAACCTTGGATTGTTTTGGTTATTTTCAATGAGTTTGTGTATATGCTCTGCCCTAGCAGTTTTTAGAGCCTGTCTATAGCTGGACATACTGTTTTTCCATGCAATTCTAAAAACTTCTAAGTTAGTTTTTCTCCATTTGCGTTCAAGACTACGAGTTACTTTCTTGAGAGAGTGAGTATTACTGTTATACCATGGTACAGTACGTTTTTCTCTAACTTTTTTCAATTTGATTGGGGCAACAGCTTCTAATGTATTAGAGAAAATAGTGCCCATGTTGTCAGTAATTTTGTCTAATTCATGTGTATTTTTGGGTACAAATAGCAGTTGAGATAGATCAGGCAGGTTATTTGCGAATCTGTCTTTGGTGGCTGGAACAATAGTTCTGCCCAGACGGTATCGCTGCGACATATAGTTAATATCAGTTACACGCAGCATGCACGATACGAGGAAATGGTCTGTAATATCATCACTTTGAGGTACAATATCTATAGCAGTAAGATCGATGCCATGCGATATAATTAAATCTAGTGTATGATTAAAACGATGAGTGGGCCCGGTGACATTTTGCTTGACTCCAAAGGAGTTTATTAGGTCAGTAAACGCAAGTCCTAATGTATCATTTGTATTATCAACGTGAATATTAAAATCTCCCATGATTAGCGCCTTATCAACTGTAACTAGAAGGTCTGAGAGGAAATCTGCAAATTCTTTTAGGAATTCTGTATACGGCCCTGGTGGTCTATACACAGTAGCCAGAGCAAGAGATACATTAGATTTCTTTTGCATGTCTGACAGAGTAACATTTAGCATTAGTATTTCAAAAGAGTTAAACCTGTATCCTGTTTTCTGGGTAACATTGAGAATATCACTATATATTGTTGCAACACCCCCGCCACGACCAGTCTGACGGGGCTCATGCTTATAACAGTAGTTTGGTGGAGTAGACTCATTTAGACCAAAATAATCATTTGGTTTTAGCCAGGTTTCAGTCAAGCAGAGTAAATCAAAACTATTATCTGTGATCATTTCATTTACAATAACTGCTTTTGGTGTGAGTGATCTAATATTTATGAGCCCAAACTTTAAAAATTGTTTTTGTTCATTTACTTTACATTTTTCTGGTTTAATTACGATAAGATTTTTTCTAGATCCTACATTATATTTATATTTATATTTTGACCTCACTATTCTGGGAACAGACACAGTCTTACTTAATAGGTTTTACAGCACAAGTACTTTTATCATTTAAGCGGGTGGAACAAAACTCATCATAATGGTTATTTGAGAATTGACTTACTAGTCACATGGAGCGAAGTGTCCTGGAGATGTTGTCAGAGAGAAGCTCCGCTCCGACTCGACTGGGGTGTAATCCATCAGCGCGAAACAGTCTAGGACGCTCCCAGAAAAGATTCCAGTTATTAACAAATAGCAGTTTCTGTTCTTTACACCATGACAACAACCATTCATTTAAAGCAAAAAGTCTACTGAACCTTTCGTGTCCTCGTCGATACGTGGGCAGTGGTCCTGACACGACGATCGTCGCCGCGGGCGTCGTGCTGCGAACCGTCTCGATCAGGCTCCTGAAGTCCCTCTTCAGCGTCTCCGTCTGCCGCAGCGTGGTGTCGTTAACCCCGGCGTGAAGCACGACCGCTCTCGGGCTCTCGTCGTCCTTCAGGATCGCGGGTATCTGCGCAGAAACATCGAGAACACGAGCACCAGGCAAACAATGAGTGTGCACTTTACCTTCGGCTAACGTAGCACTTACGTGTCGGACGATGGAGTCTCCGATGATCACAGCGTCGCGTCCTGTCTCGCGGAGGGGAGCGAAGCGGTTCTGGATGGAGATCTCGAAGGCAGGAGGGGGAGATGTCGTCGCCCGGGACCCGGCTCGCATCCTCCGCTGTGGATGCACCCAGGGTCCGTGGTGTCCCGGCGTCGCAGTGAAGGACATCTGGGAAGATCGCGTCCTGGGTGCACCGGGCCTGCGCAGAGAAACACACGGAGTAGACGTGGTGGGACTGTTAACAGCACGCTGTATACTTACCCCGGACTTGTGAGCGTCAGCCCGGGATGATTCCAGCGCGGCTCTCCGCTCTCTCAGCTCGGCCTGCCTCCATTCCAGGTCGCGAATCTGCTTCCCCACGGCCTCGAGCTCGAGCTGCACAGAGTGGAGACATTCATCCGCCATTAAAGCAAGTAACAGTGAGTACAGCAGTGGTAATGTGTGTGAATAGAGTATTAGCAATGTAAGCTCAGTTAGCAGCAACCACGCTTGCTGATGCTAACTGGCTAAAAGCTAATAGCGGACCCGGGAGATCAAAATAAATCTAGTGATAGCGAGTCGCTCTAATTGTTTTTGTTGTAGAATACAATAGAGGATATATTCACGCGTTATATAAACGGAAACGATGGTGTATAAAATAGATTTTTAAGTTAAAAATAGTCAATGAAAAGAATATAGTGACGGAGCTCAAACGCAGTTCAGCCGTCAACAACAAACAGGAAGTGACGGAAACATAACATAGAATCTAGTTTTTTTATTTTTTTAATGCATGAAAAAGTAACTTTAAACACACAGATGCACAGTTCTTTTTAAATTAAGGTGAAAACCAATAATTTGATCATTATTGTTCTAATCATTTAAAAATTCTATACCATTTTGTCTACATAAATAAAAAATAAAAAGAAAAAATAAATAATTTCAAAATGCTACACCAGTGTTGCTATTAACTAAACATAAAAGCAAATAAAAGAAAGTTATAATAATAACAATTATAAATATAACTTAAAAACTTGGCAACTGGCTGAAATCTATATATAATTTTTTTATAAAATGACTAATAAATTTTAAAAAATTTATAAAAAGCGATTAAAATTTCTAAAACTAATATTATAACATTGACTTGAAATATTAAAGGCTAATTCAAAATATGAATTAATACAATGATAGTATTGAAATAATTTAAATAACACTCAAGATCTCCTTCAGAAATGTAAAATATAGTTGTTCATTCAAATTTCTGAATGAAAAAAATCAATGCTTTGAAATGTGTAGAAATTTTGAAATTCTGCCCAGTACCGATAATCTGATAATTATTATGATCATTGTGGTCGATGACCAAATAAATCTATACTATTTTGTCTAAATGAAAAAAAAAATAATAAAACTAATTTTAAATGCAACACACAAACTAGCCATTACATTATAAAGTATGAAAAATGTATATTCTGAGATTTGCTATATATTAACAGTGCTATTTATTTGTGTGTTTGTGTGTTTAAGATTAAGTGAGGATTACATGACAGCAAAGGTAATCTAAATGTAAAAACGGGAAATAATTAAATTATAAATTAAAAGAATCTAAAATATCAGCTAATTAATTGATATGGTACTGATATAGGTACCCATCTAAACTATGAAACATAGTACTTCCTATTGAAACATAATCTTCTGTATCCCTGTAGGATACACATGAGTTTTAGACACACACACACACACAGAGTAAGTGACAGAATGAGTGAGGACAGACAGACTAACAGATTGAGAGAGGTGTCACACAGCCTGAGCTTCACTGAGGGGTGTGTGTTTGTGTGTGTCCTCATGCTGTTAGTGAAGGAGACCCTGCACGCTCACACTCGGAGCGTCAGGGTGACAAACGTGTCAAGACCGCCAGCATCTCTGCTTTTTTTCTGCTTATGTCAGTGCTTCTATGAAGGGAGGTTTTGTGTGTCTATGAGATGACCGTTCACTTGGTGTTTATCTGCCTCCTGCTCTTTCCGTCACTGTGGCATTTTTTAAGTAGGGACAGACAGACTAGATGAAGGGAGGAAAGTGAGGGATGACAGGGATGTGTGTGAAAGTGAGAAGAATAAAGATGAAGAGACTGATAGTGTCGGAGAGAGAGAACAAAGTGTCCTTCATACGCCATCATCATGAGTCTAACATTTTATACATTTTGCTTCATAACTCACAAACTACTACAAATGTGAGTCAGTAGTAATAGCAGCACTGAAATATTTGCATTTAGAAAGACTCAATGAAGAATAGACTCAAAGAATGAATCTGGCTCAACCTTTTAATTGTTTACCACCCGCTTTCTGCAAGAAATAGCATATTTGCTGCATGCAAATAGTACTGAGTTTTGTGAATATGCATTGTATAATGAGCCTAATTTACATAGAAAATACGGATGTTTACACTAAAAACTGCATATTAAATGTAGTGCTATTTCTATGAATGTAATGCCTAGTTAAACAGGATTGCAAGTGTTTTCTGAATTTGCTGAATTAAACAAAAAATTGAATTAATGTACTCTATCTCAAACAAGGCTGTAATAATATTACATATTTTTTATATTAAAGTAATATATATAAAAATGGTACTATTATTTAAAATAAAAAAAATGCTTAAAATTGTTTTCAGCTTTTTAATTTGAGGAGTAATATGTGTTTAAAGCACACATTACAATTAAAGCACACATGCAATATGCAAGAGTGTATTTTAAAAGAATCATTAAAGATTTTAAATATGTTCGATTCTTTTTATTCAAATATATTTATTAACTGATAAGTCAAGAATAGTTTTTAGTTCATTTCTGCATTGGAATAATACTGATTACTTAATTAAACACATTTTAAATATTTAAAGAGCCACACAGATGGGAAATCAAAAAATACCTGTATTACAGTGTATAATGTTGCTGTCCATCTGTGTAAACAATGTACAAATAATTAAACCAAAAAGTACACGATTTATAAAGTTATTGGCTTCTAAAGTAAGGAGTCGACTCTGACTCGCTGAAACGAGTCGTTATAGATTTCAAATCTTCTGCCCACCTCTATGTACGTCACTAGGAACACTTTGCATAATAATCTCCGCCTACCGTCTTGAGAGAAACGGAACTCTGACCTGCCCCACCCCCACTCACAGACGCTCTGTTTGGTGTGATAGCATCATGTCGAGGAGACCGTTTGTTTTATTTTCACTGTCAAAGAATGAAGATCAAAATCCCTTTTGTTGTGTTCACAACATTTCACTGATGACTGCTTTTCTAATCTCAGGATTTTCAAAGCATTTGGCCATAAAAGATGGTTCATTACCAACTTTATTTAGAACAACGAGCATCTCCGAATCACAACGCGAAGTATGATTATGAAGTTATGTGTCTGTTTTCTCCCGAGCGTCTTATCAGTATGTGTGCTGTCTGCAGTATGTCTGCGCTGATCGTCACGTACAAACACGTCATTAAAATGAAGTGTAACTCCATGAATACTCAACGAAGAGACATGAGAGAGATATCTATAGAAAGCTTGACATGTCTACTTTAAAACTAAACAAGTGCTGCCGAAAACAGATATTCTATGATAAAGTAATCCATATGAAAACAACGCGATGTCTGTTTTTCATGTCTCCCTTCGTTATACACCCACACAGAAGAAAAAGCAGCGAGGCTGTTCAAGTTTTTTGTTTTACTGTTTGCTTCGCGATGAAGGAATAAGACATAATTCACCCCAAACAGATGCTAACACATAGTTTATCGTGGAGGTGTGTGCGGAACAACCAATCCAAACTGGTTATGTTAGTTGACCAATCAGAACACAGTATGCTACCGAAAGATGGGGATTAAGGAAACTGAATCTTTTGAACAGCTTCGCGCGAACCGTTTGGGGATCTCTGAGAATTGAGGTAATTTTAAAATGATATTTTGACAAAATGACAATGTTTTTTAACCTTGGATGGATTTAAACCTAATGTACAGGACTTATAAACAGTGATAGGAAGCTTAGAATTTTCATCTTACTGGCTCTTTAATATTTCAATTTAGGCATAAAATATGTAGTCATTTGGATTCAGGGGCATCCAAACTGAAAAGAAGTAAAGAGCTGGACAATTGTAAAATGAAATCTAAATTGTTTCAAAATTGTTTTTGTTTTGCAATCACAGGTCTTTCTCTCAAACAAAGAGAAAACCTTAGTGAGTGTATACTTAAGTGCAATCATTACTTTGTGATTTTGAAATTTAAGGTGTTTACAACTGCCCTTGGGTTCCATGTGTGACGACCCTCCTCATACTATACACAACCACAGACAGAGACAGACCTTGCCATTTAAAGCACATTTCAGTGCAGTATGCCACTTTGACAAAGCTCATTTTGAAGCTGTTTCGTGAACGGTAACTTTCACCAGGGAACAGATGTTGAATGCTTAAATCTGAGCAGCGAGGTAAGCTTCACGACACTTCAGCAAAGCACAGCGATTCCTTCAGCATGACAACTAAAACATCACTTGACAACATCACTTGTATCTGCACAGCTGACACAGCGCTGAATCATAACACTAAGTTATTTTTTTTAATGATTGCATTTTAACTCAATCTTCAAAAAGAGATGATGGTGCACATTAATAATTAAACGGTCAGTCATTTATGACTTTACAGCTTCAGTAAAATATCCCTGGCAATTTCAAAACACAGCACAGACATCTGCTCAGAGACAATCAGAAGTACTTCACAATCAAGGACTAAAAAATCTGTTTTCTTCTGTTAACATCTGTTCTCTACACTTTGTGTCACTACAGGCACACTGCTGGCAGACTTCTGCTCATTAAAAATTTAAAATAATTTCACACACACAAAAAAAGGTGTAATTTCTTGGTATACTTTTACGTGCACTAATAAATTATAAGCACATGTTTGTTTTGGTACCAGAAAGACAAACCGACAAAAAATTTATATATAAAAGTGAAGAAAACATATATTTCTATATGGAAAATCTAATTAAATCAGAGTTTCTACTTTGACGACTACTTTTAATATTGCCATGAATTCTGAAATGGTTATCAGTTACAGGCGAGTGACAATTATTAACAGCCTTCCTGTTGTTTAAACAGTAGAACATGGTGCTAGCAACCTTAAAGTCATTGGTTTGATTCCTAGGAAATGCATGAACAGAAAATGTGTAGCTTGAATTCAAAATAAATCACTTTGGATAGCATCTGTCAAATGCATAAATGGAATGTTTTAATTGTTATATACTGTTTTTTTTTTTTTTCAAACAACATTGGACCCCATTCACTTTCAATGTATAAACCCCAAAAAAGAGAAATGAGTGATGACAAATTCATTTTAATTTTTTATACCTTAAATACTTTTGAAATATATAATACGCAATAAGCCAATACTGAAAACACACTTATTAATATTTTACTTGTGTTGATAAATACATTTCTAGTGCATTTCCAACATGTTTTCAGATTTTTAGATTAGTTTCTAAAGTTACAAAGCAACTAGCAACTAACTTTGCTTCTTAGCAAATGCTAATTTCGAGGGTCTGCATGTCCCGCTAGAGGATCAAACATGCGCTTGAATGATGAGAGGACAGTAGGAATGAGACACGCTGTAAAACATATTCAATTTAGCAGCACATTTGGACCCAAATTTGTCCTTTAATCTTCCATCTTCTCTGCTTTAATCTTCTCCGCTATCATATATTATAGTCATTACAATGTATTTGTTTCAGGGTAACAGGTGGAACTGGCATCACTAGGACTCACACACACACACCGTCCAGGACAGCTGGTGTAGACAACACACACCTCAGGTCACAAACAGCTCACCCGTGTTTCATATTTGCTCGGCGGTACCTCTGGGCTTTAGTCTGACCGGGGCAATACGCCATATATACACACAGTTTGTTTCTCATTATCACTAGAGCAGGTGTAGGTGATCACACAGTTCAGCCAATATGACACATCCATGTCAAAACTCCAGAAGGTGATGGTTAATACCTATTAAAAAATTTGGTGCTTAATTTCGACCACTGAAACACGATCGGCGCATTAAATGTGAACTTGTTAAATTGCCGATAGGCTTCTATTAGGGCTCAATAAACAGTTGGAGAGTACTTGGGTGGTTAAAAATCTCGGCTGGGAATCAAAAAGTTCAAACTAATGTAACTGAAAAGCCGTGTTTATGTACATCAGTTAGATAATCTCTTCTTGTCAAAATGGGTGGTCTTAGTTAAAATAAGGCGTGCAGATAATCAAAAGAATAACTTGGTTAAACTTTTATTCCTTTAAATTCCTTTTATTTGTTTTAAGCACAGATCTACATCACTGTATGGGAAGATTTGCATAACAGCGCCCAATTGTTCAAGCAAAGAAAGAAAGCGTAACTTTTATTCGAGGTGTAGTATTGTTGATGCCGCCGCCATGTTGTGGAGATGTAGTGTGTTTCATTGTGAAAGTAAAACTTCTTTGTTTGGCCTTGCCAAAAGAGGATGATATCTGCTTCATCATGCCTAGAGCTGGTCACTGAGGAAATACATCAGCTTCGCGCGGTGGATCACGGGATCTGCTTTCACCATGGAGTCCAGCCCAGGGTCGTCACATGTGGTTGCCACAGAGTAGAGTAGCCTACAATGGGTCTGTGCTAAAAGGCTGTTCTATAAAGTGGGTCAATTCCAACTTTGCAAGGACAGTCTGGTGCTTCTGACTCACAGCCTGTAAGTACGTTTACACATTTAAAGGATTTGCCACTGTTGATTCAAACGTGAGTTTTGGGCAGTGTAGAGTAGCACTTGTTTGTAGTTTCTCCAATCACAAATGCAGACATGATTTTATGTTTATGCAGCACGATAAGCAATGTGTAAAAACACAGTCCAAGTCATTATAATCAGTAATTATGACCCCACTGGATGCAACAAATGCCTCTTTTGTAATGGGTTTTATTGGTTTTATCTCATCATACCGGTAGACTGCATCACAGTATGGTAAGGGGCGTAACATTTCTGTCACACGCTTGAGGTATTTGGCCAATCACAAAGCACTGGATAGCTGGCCAATCAGCGTACACCTCGCTTTTTCAGAACGATGAGCTTCATAAAAATCAACGCGTTTCAGAAAGGCAGGGCATAGAGGGTAAACTATAATGTACATTATGTGGAAAATAATGTTTTTTTAACCTTAAATCGCATAAACACATTGCATTACACCAAATACACAACATAATGTTCTTTTTAGCAATGTCATATGACCCCTTTAATAAGTGTACTGCGAGTGATTTAAGATAAGAAAGCATCTGTAAATTGAATAATTATATTTTACCTGTGATGTCTGTCCTCCCGTACTCTTCAGACTCTTTTCCCAATAACCATCTTTGGGCCTCTCTAACTTCAGGAACATAGAAATCACCCTGCCGAGCCAGTGGACCCATATAGTGGATCATTCCCCCTCGGTAGATCTCTAGAAATGGATGTGCGCACAACTTTCTTTCCTAAGAGACAAATTAACAAAAGGATAAAAAGGAAAAACAACATTATAGTTTGAACTTCTTAGTCCAACCCCTTCATTTAACAAAAACTCAAAAAGAGAATGATCTAAACACTATTCCAAGCTGCAATACACATAAAAATATAGATATTTAAAAAAAAAATTTAATTAGAAATGAATACCTTTATTCAGCAAGGATGTGTTAAATTGGTCAAAAGTGAAAGTAAAGACATTTATAGTTTTATTCAAATTTTTAATGAATGCTGTTATTTTAAAGTGTCTATTAAATCAATCTTGAAAAAAAAAAAATCAAGGTCTCCACAAAAACATTGCACACACATACATACACAAATACAGTGCAAACCACTAATTTTGGCACCCTTGTGTATCTGTGGGCATGGGGTACTTTTTATCACTGTTTGCACTGGGTTTGCTTCTAAAAATGTCTTCTTTTTTTGTTTCATCTGATCTAATCTGTAAAATATTTAGTTGACTGGGTCTTCTTAATTATTGCCCCACTGGTGGAAATGGGGATTATGCTTTAGTTATTTCTTACAGCCACTTTCTATTTTGTGAAGCTCAGCAATCTTGTTCTGCACATAAGAGCTATATTCTTTGGTTTTACTCTTTGTGATAGTTGATTAAGGTAATTTGGCCTTTGTGTCCTTATATTTATAATTCTGTGGAACCAGAAGTCATAGATGGAGAATGTCATGCTCCTGGACACCCTGGTGTGCTAAAACAAATTGTAAATATGAATGGGAAAATACTTCAGAGATATTTTACTCATAAGAATTTCTAGGGGTGCCAATAACTGTGGCCAACATGAATCGGAGAAAAACATTTATTTCATAATGTGAGTTCACCCCCAATTTCAAGTGTTTTACTTCTATGATTGGTTAGAATTTTGAGAATTTTTTCAATGTAATATCAAAAAGATAAACAATGCAGATTTATTTAGACCATCACTTGTTCATCATCTTTTCTCATTTATCTTATTTCATCCCCATGTGGTCTACAGTATACTGGTGAGACTAATCACCAATTAGCGAGTAAAGGAGCTCTATCAGAAGCATGGATTGATGGATGGAAACGTTTGCCTTTTTTTATTCAGTAAATTTCTCATATTGCTTTCATCTCGCTTGTGACTTTTTGATGTTTGAGTGTGCAGACTTTTTTCAAGCTCTTCACTTTTTTGGGAAACTTTTTTTTGGTCTACGCACCTCAGTTGGATTATTTTGAAGGCTATTGAGTCTCTGGCTGCTTCTCATATTTCATACCAACAGCCTCTTTCTTTTCACATAATACAATCATTTCAACTCTAATATTTCATGTGCATTTATTTATTTATTTCAGTTCATGCTGGGATTTATTCTGAGCTGATTTAAGGGCCCTCAAGGCGATGGGTTAATAGAACATTTAATGTTGCTACATTTCCTCTGGAAGGTCTTACTTTAGGGCAGAGAAAAATAGATGGAAGAGAGGGAGAGCAAATAAAAGGGAAAGTTGAAAAGCTAAGAGCATGTTTTCCAGAGACACAAAGATTAGAGAACTGTGTCCACCCACTGACACTTCCTCTTCCTCCCTCTCTTCGGGTTTCTCCCGTTAATCACTGATTTTAACACTGATGAGGCCTGAACCATTGTAATACCCTCTATATTTCTTTACACATTATTCTGAACAGACTTCTTATCAAAGCTTGCTTCATTTCAACTATTTTACAGAGCCCCCAACAGAGTCGTTAAACCTCCAATTGAGACAAATCATGTCTTGTATTATTTTCATTCAAATCTTATGAGCGCTAAATCACACTAATTGAGTGTGTTTCTTTTTCGCTGTGGAAGTGTAAATGTGTTAAAGATATCCAAAAATGCATAATTTTGATAATTATATTCTTTTGAAACACCTGAAAGGCCCATTGCTGCATCCAGACTGCAGACTATGGGTTGCTTTCACTTCAGGCAGGGTGTAGTTAACAGTAGTCAAATGTTACATCAATATTCATTAAGTTGATGAATATTTTAAAGTGAAGTGTTGAATATGGAAATCAGAGTTGGTCTTATGTAAACGACTAAAGCGCGAGAAAACAAGATGAACACTTGCAGGTTGGACAGAAATTATATTTGAATAAATTAGTTTATTAAATTCACATCAGTACAAGCCAGACAACTGCTCCCCCCAAAAAAGAGACCCCCCAATGTTTAGTTGTCTACGTGTACTCAAACAGTCTGGGACATTAGGGATGTCTCTGTTCTTCAGCTTTTACTGAATATTCTACCACCATCTGTTTCTCACACCTGTATGACTCAGACAGGCTGTTAAGTCTAATCTAATTCTGATTGATTTTGGGCTAACTTATCTTAACTTAACTCTTATGATTATGAGTCTATATATAAAAAACCTATTCTTACCTGATTGACTCCTCATCACCTTGCCTTTAGCATTAGCATATATTCTGCTCCTACACTCTTAGAAATAAAGGTTCTTGACATGAAGAACCTTTAACATCCATGGAACCTTTACATTACAAAAAACCTTTTTGGAACCTTTAAACCATTGAACTCACAAACAAAGTCTGAAAAGGCAAAGGCCTGATCTGAAACTTTGATCTACCAGCCACAGACCTATTCTACTTCTGACAGATGATTGACGTGTGCTGCCGTAAACAGGGAAAGGAGACAGAAGGGACTGGAAGCTGGGGAATTACATAACGCTTTTAATATTCCAATATCATAAACAATGTATTCCTGCCATACTGTTTGAGATCCGGTCCCTCAAGACCTGAAAAAGGAAAATGCACAGATAAGCAAATTTAAACAATATCTGTTGATTCACTGATTCCTACTCTTAGGTCATAAAATCGATTGTTAGTGCAAGTAAAAAGAAAAACTTAGCTAATTTATCATTATTTGAAGTTGTGGCTTTTTCTGTCTAGTACAACTTAAAATGCTAATGCATAATCCATAAATGTATTGTCCTGTTCTCTCTGGTAGGATTTTGTAATTGGTTCATGGCTGAACTATTGATTCTAGATAATTAACCAGCTCACAGCCCCGTATGGCACTCTGCAATAAAAAAATAGAGCTGAAGGGCAAAAAGATTCATATACACCATCATCATCAGGTCAATAGTCTCTGATGTCATTCCTTTGCCTTAAAGAATCAGCCATTGTTGCTATATTTTACCCTATAAAGTAATCATTTTGTAGAAGCCTAGGTTTGTATTTATCTCCAAAGGCATTTCTAAAACTCCTTAACAACCAAATCAATCAACCTAAATAAAACTGTGAAAGAAGGTTCAAGATTGTGTACTTATGAGGGAATGAAAGAGCTACTGATGCCATAACGGAAGTATTTTTTTATACTTTTATAAAAATGTAAACTATTACACGCACACACACACACACAAATACAGAGATAGAATAAAAATATTTTAATAGGTAAGCTCTAGTGCTGGCAACTCTTCACTGTACAAAGAAAATGTGATTCAAAGGAATAGTTCAATCCAAAAATGAAAATGCAGTCATTAATCACCTCATTCCAAACTTTCTTTCTTCTGTAGAACACATAAGGTGATTTTTTGAAGAATACTAATATTTGAAAGAATTACTCTTTTCACTTTAATTAAATGAATGGAGGACTGAATCTGTCAAGAGCCAAAATGACAGAAAAAGGCACAAAAGAGTTGTAATATATTCACAAAAGTAATACATATAACTTTCAGGTAGTTTAAACTCATTTCCATTTGATTTTGGCCGTTAGCTGGTGGAAAATATGTACATGGCTTAAACACAACTGCCCTGAATGGCATCTCAAGGTGAGACACGGGATATTTGTGTATAAAATGTATAAAGCCAAATAATGACGCTGGAGAAGGTAGATATATACAGAAGCAAAAAAGGCTCCCTCGCAAACTTCAAGAAGAAAAGAAAGAGGACGGGGGTGTGGGGGGTGGCTATGTATGCCAGAGACGAAGATAAAAAGCTGTCAAAGTTTCTCATCCAAATTCAAGAGGAACGGTTCTATCTCACAGTGCTGTTCTTCTCTGTATATCCTTTTAATTAATGTTCCCTTGTATAGATTCAGCCTCGCTAGACTTGCGGAGATGGATAGAGAGAGAAAAACAGGGCATGGAAATTTCTCACGCCTTTCTTCTTCTCAACAATAGCAGAGGGGATGATAAGCCTGGATTGCCTTTCTACTCTCTGAAAAGAATCTTGAACTCCGTGATGCTCCAAGATCAGATTCCAAGCTTTTCTTCATTCAAAGAATCACAGGAATAACAATCCGGATGCAGTAAGGGACATAGTCCAATACAAAATGTGTCAAGCGTGATATTACTTCAATACACGTTTAATAAGACATTTAACATTTATGAGGCCGATGGCGGTTTCAGAATACAGTCTTAAAGAAATTGTGCTCTTTTTGGCCAGGTTATCAACATATGCACTCATTTCAAAGATCTCAATACAAACCCAAATACTTCATCAAATACTTCCATTAATACCTTAATAATAATGTGAAAAAGATAAAAAAGATTTAAAAAAAGATGTAAAAGATTTACTTGAATATATTTTAAAATAGAATTTACTTCTTTGATGGCAAAGCTGAATTTTCAGCATCATTACTCGTCTTCAGTGTCACATGATCCTTCAGAAATCATTCTAATACGCTTATTTGTTGATGAACAAAAATGAACAAAGCTTTTCAAGTTTGGAACGGCATGGCGTAAGTGATTAATCAAAAAAAAATTATTTTGGGGTGTAATAACCCTTTAATGGTGCAACCAGATCCACACTTTGACCCTGCAGCAAGAACAATTTTCTATCAAGTAAATAAAAAAATACCATATTGCTGCTTCAAGGCTAAAGGATCTTTCATAGTGACAGATTACTAACACAAAATATCCCTAATATCTTTAATATCAGCAGAGATGGCACATCTCATGAGAGAAAATAAAATTCAGAGAGAAGACTCCACACCATTTACGAAAAATATGCAATGACTGCTGGAGAAGCCTATCAAATATTTGGCTTGGTGACTGAGTAGTTTAAGATTGTCTGGGACGTCCCTCCATTGCAATTCAAACCAGCTCTGCATTTAGAAAATGTTTTTTTTCTACTGCAAAAGAAACAGTGACAGTGTCTTCAGGGTATAACAACATGTTGATCGCTGTGATTCAATATTATATATATTATAATTATTATTATTGCATGATAATAATTATATATATATAATAATTTTTTTACTTGTTCCATGATGTTTTGATACCAAATGCATATCACAATCTCTCTCATACAATAACAGAAAAGAAACAGAAAGTCAAAGCTGGCCACCACCAGCAGAGAATGCCCGTGAGAAATAAAACATTATTGATGTATTTGTACAACTTTATTCCTTTCACACACCAAAGGTTTTCATGTGAGAATGGATGAGTGTTTTCTTTTCTTTAGTAAGTTCCTTGCCTGGGGATAAACATCTGATTGAACGTCAGAGGAAAACCCTTTCCAAATATACCCTGTGTGGTTTCAGAAAAATCAACAAAAGTACCCTGGATAAATTTGGGACTAAACAAGACCTCATGGCCCAACGTACAAATGTACTGTTTCTAAACCCAGCATATCCTGTCACTAGTATCTCTTTCTCTCACACACACAATCACCCATAGGTTTTGTCTTGGGCAACCACAGAGGACTGAAAGTGTTATTAAGAGAACAGCACCAAACCACACATCTATGAAATAGGTCAGCACTTTTCTGAAGTGCTGATTCTGGACCAGTCTTTGTTATTAAAATCTATTATGTTGATAGGTGATCCCCTGATCTCCCGTAGTTCACAGATTTGTTGCTGTTTGAAACCCTAACTGTGTCTAAACTGCTTTACATAACTAATATCTTTCTCTGGTGTAGGAAATTACCAGCGGTGATATCATCTGAAGAAAAAGTGTCAAAGATCAATAAGGAAGAAATCTATCGGAGGTCTGAGATAAACAGTTAATAATGGTGCTGTCTAAAGCTTAAACCTAGGTTAGACTTGAACAAACCTGCAATCACTCAGAACACCCTGGCAACTGCCCACAACACACTAGAAACCACTTCTAGCAACTGCCCAGAAGACCAAGGTAACCACCTTGCAACCATGCAAAACTCTAGTTTTAGTATCCTCCCCTAGCAACTGCCCACAACACACTAGTAACCTCCTAGTAAGTTTCCCAGAACACTTTAGTATTCTCCAAGCAACCAGCCAAGAAATAACCTTGTAAGTAGTAAAACCGGTATTACTTAGTTATAATCAAATGTAACTCAACAATAATTTCATAAAGGGGTTTCAAAATGTTGCGTACAATATAATACAAGATTTGACTATTTTAAAGTGTATCATCTCAAAGGGTTCAGACATTCTGTGCTCACACAGACCTTACAGAGTCTAAAACAATCCTTAGCTTCAACATACACATCATATCCCGATATTCCATAATGGTCTGCTGATGTTCTGACACCTGCTCTTGTCCTCCTCCTCTAATGACAGTAATCTACAGGATTATGGGGTGGACAACTGTCAGACGTCACTGAATAAACAGGGGATGGACAACTAGTGTCTTTACCAACAGTAGACAACAATCACAATTATCCACCACTTAATCTCTAAAAATACATTTAGACTTTCCTATCATATATATATTTTACCCAAGATCAATGTAAATGTAAAAACTATTATTATTATTATTATTATTATTTTGCTTGTTGAATATACAAACAGCTGGGAAAGAGAAAACTTGTGTAGCAGTACACTGGATCCAGGCAGCTCTAGATGAATGAAAAATTATAATAGTGATGATTATTTTGGAATTAGCAACATATCAAATAATGTAGATTAAACCAGATTTAATGTAGAGCTCACGAACATGGTGTAAATTTCTTCCAGTACTTCCTGTACTGAAAGTCAATGCCACATTATCACAAAGACCCCATTATGAAACTTTGCGCACTTCATCCTCTTTCACACATAACTTTGTTCAAGAAACTTGCTTTCTCTGATTAGTGTGGCCTATTTGCGCCAGATAAATACATTCAATTGGTCTTCCCTTGTAAATCACTGACCCGAGAAAGACGTCCCTGTGTTTGGTCTTTTGTCAAAGCCATTTGCTTAAGCTAAATGGTTCTGGTCCTCCAATAAGCTCCTCCGAGCTCCTGAGACTCCAAAATCACAGTCGACTGCTCCTAAATTTCATTACACGTCTGGCTGAAAATCCCCTGGCAGGAAACAAAAAGGAAAGCTAAAATTTGCATGTGTTATCTTGAAGGAGAGGTTCACCCGGATTGGCAGGGTCCCCTTTGTTAATTCTTTAAAAAAGTACAACTCACAACTACCCTAGTAGTGAAAAATGGGCAGTATGACCAAGAAACGATTATGAAAAGTGTTTCAGACCATCTATAAAGTTCAAAAGAGACAATTTCTTATTTGCTGGGAAATGGCTACAGCCTGTCAGAATGGTAGTGGAAACACTCTCCATGATGAATGAAACATCCCAGGAGCTCTAGGGAACAACAGAAAGAATCAAAGAGAGAGAGAGAAAAAAACAGGTGTTCATATTTCACATAGGACAAGATAAAAGCACATTTTAGGTTACAGACTGGCATTTTGCTGTGAGACTTGACCAAAAACTCTCTGTAGATACCAATAATACTGACATTTTTTGTTCATTTTCATAAAGGCTACTTCACGAACTGTAACACTTTCCTCCAAGATAAGAGTTATAAATTAAAAAAAATTAAATAAGAAAATCTCATCCATGTGGAACTCAGCCTGGTTTCCAAGGAAACGTTCGGAAAGATTTCCACAGAGATTAGATCCTTTGATATTCCGAAGAGAAGAAGGATGGGAAAGAGGGAACCATTTGAAAACGGAGATCTGATGAGAAAATCCATCATTAGAGAGTTTCTTTTTTTTAATCTTCCTAGCGAAAGACAAGGAATCCCAATCAGTGCATATCTTTACAAGACGAACTCAGACTTCAACATGGGCTACTTAAACTCACAATAGCCTACTTAGTTAATGTGAAAGCCCTGCAATTAACCCCAGCAATTAAATTTCTCTTAACCATAGATGAAAGACAACTACCTCAAAGCTGCTTTGATTTGGATCTAAAAGTAGTTTATTTTGTATTTTTCACACAATAAAAAAAAAGTCAGATTTTGAGTAAAGGAAGGCTAGGCATGAAAGATCATGGCGACCTTACTCAGACAAAACAAAGCTGAGAATCTTAGATTCAACTCACACAAACACACAAATGTTTTTATTCAACTTTGGATGTACAAGAAACAACTAGTATGGCTTTGAAGTAAAAGACATCAAAGACATTATTAAATAAAGAAAAAGAAAAAAGGTGACATAACCGTGGAAGTTAATCAGCATGTCTGGAAAATGCCTTTGTTGAAATTAAATAAATATCTATCTATTCATCCTATTCATCTTTTAAAGGGGACTGACTATTGCAGTGCCTAAATAATGATTTGTTTACTACCTGAAATCATTATGGTTCCTCTCATCATTATCTGTAAGGCAAGAAACAAACCGGATGTTATTATCGGTAAAAATTTTTAAAGAGTTTCTTAGGCTGCATTTATTTGTTAAAAAATACAGTACAACTTCAATACTGTGAAATATTATTGCAATTAAAATAACAGTTTTTAGTTTTAAAATGTAATTTAGTCCTGTGATGCAAAGTTGAATTTTTAGCATCATTTCCCCAGTCTTCAGTATCAGATGATCCTTCAGAAATCAATCTTATATGCTGATTAGTTGATAATAAGCAACAAATAAAAAATCAGACTTGTAATATTAGTAATACATTGGATGGTGGTTGGGAAAACCAGGAGAATCCCAAAACCCTCTCAGCTCTTCCAAATGGATGTACAGAAATCCAGTCACTGCTCTAGAGGTGTGATTGATCCAGCTGGGATTTGGCTAAAGGAAACCAGACGGTGAAAGTACAAGAACGAAAACACAGACTATAGGACAAACCGAGAACTGCTAGTTAATTTTCACCTCATGGGTCAGAGATCGGTTTCATTTACACCTTGATGACCACACACACAATCCCACCTACACTCACTCCTCCAGCCACAGCTCGACTGCCTCCAGCAAGCTGCCTCGACACATATTACACAGCTCACTTCATCTTTTCTCACCTCACACAGATATCCAACAACACACTCGTCTAGCATTAAATAATTCATCTAATCAAAAGCTTTGACTCTCTCTAGGGTTTGTTCCATATCAGAATCTACTTTCTCAGTCACTGCAGATGTTACAAACACAAATCCTCTTTAATTCAGGGTTGATCATGTGTCCTGTAAAAGCTGATGGAAGATTACTGCTCTTATGCCTCGAGTCGCTTTGGTCCTGAATTATAACACTTCTTTCAGCTTGACTGTCACACACACACACAACACCCCCTGAGGGAAGCGGGACAGAAAATCAGCCCCCAGCCTTGAGTATAGAAAGATTATTATGATTTAATGCATGATAACAACACCATCAAGAACCATCTTGAATCTTCAAAAAACAAAAAATAATCAATTTCCAGCACCGCAACCATGCAAACCCCTTCCTGTACTAATTTTAGATTCATCTTATCTTAATTCTGAGCCACTTTCGCACAGAGGGCTGATCAATCATATTCAAATGTGACATTTACCTCTTGCAAATGTTCCTGGACTCCCCCAGGCTCTGGGACAAAAGTCATGTTTGAACTGCTGGAACGGAACAGGCCGGGCAGAGGGACGTCCCTCTTGTGGCTTGACCAGACATCCGCCACTCACCAATGTCCCATATCGCACAGTCCCGGCGGACACACACACACACACGCACCGCGTCTCTCTTCCAAACTGTGCCAGGAACACTTTTAGATAAGCTTTCTCAACTTTCCTAGTTTTTTAATTACATCTGACATATGTGAATGTCAGAGATTTGGAAAGAACTTCAAAGATGCTTCCACATCTGAGTATATTATTAAAATGTCAACATATTATATATGCAAAACATGTAGATAATCAACTATTATTATAATTATAATTATTTCATTTAGCAAGGATGCGTTAAATTGATGAAAAGTGACAGTAAAGACAATTATGTTACAAAAGATTTCACACTACTTTTCTGGGTGTGAAGTCCACCTGTATGATTTCAGTATTCAATGCTCTGGAGTAACGAGTGTTAATGATTCAGCAAGGAATATAAGGTGACAGAGGAAACAAACTAATGAATATTTCATGACATGGGGGGAACAGCTGAGCCACGGGTGGCAACAGCTGGAAAAAAGAATAGAAAACAAACAAACGATTCAAAGCACAAATTAGGAATTAGTGTCACCGTCTGCACCTGGAAGCAAAATATAAAAATACACTACTCTTTTAACGTGTGTGTTTGTGTGTGCTACATCTTCTCAGCCACTTCAGACAGTCTATTCATAGGTCACAAACAGCTTTGGCTTGTGGTCAGGAAGGCCATATGGTTGAGTGGGCAGTAGGCCGTCTAGAGAGGGAAACACACAAACACTGGCAGCGTTAAAGGCCAGCAATGTCAATACACACAGAACACATACACACCTACCATCCAGTCAACCTTTCAGGTTTTCCATGTATCCGTCTGTGCCCTTTACCAGCAATGATCTTGGCTAAAGCCTGCAGGGTGCTCAAAAATGTCCTCAAGTCCAACAGATGTGCAGCAGTCTCTGCGGATTCTGAGGGCACCTCTAACAATCATGTGAACAGCTTCTGAACAATGAAACTCAACAGACACTATTCAGTCAGAATAAATAGGAATATTGTATGAAATTCTGATGGACTACTTATCAATCATAAAGTCCTTCTGTAAATAAATATTAGTATGATGCTAGAAATCCAATGAATCTCATTCAAGAAAATTGGGAGGGATCATTACATATCTCTGCTGTAATGATAAATGAAGTAAATAAGATGTCTGTAACAAAAGAGTTAGAAATATATCTGTGTGTAGCGTGAATGTTTGGGTTTAAAAAAAAGAATCTCAAAGTCCACTCCAAAGTGAGATATTTTGTTTAAAAAAAAAGTTTTCAAGAACTACAATGAACCGCTTGTTGTTTTCACCAAGCATGAGAGCATGTTCTAGTACACCTGACAAAACAAAATCAAGACTTTGTAAAGAGTATAATAGGACCCCTTTATTATGCATTGTATGGATGTAACAAAGAGTCAACAAAAAAATTCTGAAGGTGGTCAGTTCCTCTCAGAGATACATTAATACCCCCACATATTTGTCTTCTACTATTTTGAGCATTGTATGAAGATTGAACTTGAGCTACCTGGTACAGTGTTTTCTCCTCTTTACAGACTTCATAAAAATTCCGGTTCCAATATATAGCCGGTCGACCAGTGCATCTCCAGAACCAGAAACTTTCCCACAATTCCATCTGAACTCATCATTCTTGTTTTGGGTCGGTGCGTGGATTGTCTCTTTTCTTCAGTTTCTATATATATTTATATAAAAAAAATTCAAAAACTGTAATTTCAAGTCATCAGAAAGATCTGTTCCAAGTTAATGAGCTTCAAAGGTTTTCCATTACTGATTTACAGTTGCTGTGATTTTGCCAAGTAAGATATGTTCCTGGAATAACATCTTCTGATGATCCTGGATCAACATTATTGTCCAAAAATATAGATTTAGCCCAATCCCTACCCATAAACCTAACCCTACCTATGATTTATTCCTAAAATCAGTGGGAAATGATAGCTGATTAACAAGGGTGTAGAAGCACCAAACCCGATATTTCCTGAAAAGTTATATCTCAATCTGATTGGTTGATTGGAATGTTGATCCTGGATCAACATCCTTGTTGTCAACATTCCACTGATTAACTGGTTAATGGTTTTAAGTCTATACAATACATTTACAGATTATGGCAATTTTAATATAGTAGTAGACTTCAATTTCGATTAAGTACAATGGCTTCAAGGCTTTCAATTATGCTGCTCAATACCAGCTGTGTTCAGGTTTATTATTAGAAACACATTAAGTGCATATTCTTCAATAAGATGGTCGAACGGCACTTAAAGGGGTAATTCACCCCTGGCAAAATGGTCTTTTAATAAAATTGAGCTATCTATGCAGTAGAAAGTCTTAATCTTTTTGAAATCGATGCAATATGACTAGGGGTGCAGGTAACATGGAAAAAGAGTACACATTGTTCATTAACATAAAATGCATGGCACAACAATACAAAGCTGGTAGAAAATCATCAAAGTCACCCTTTAATGGTTCTCTTTTTTGCTCTGAAGCATTATAAACCAACTAAGTCAAACAAACATTTACTTTTTCTTACTTATTTTACGTACTGAGGGAGAAATTCAGAGAGGCTAGACAAGTAGCTTGTGTAAAATTCATCATGCATTCTGCTAACATGACACCCTTTCACCTGAAATACCAAACAGCTAATTAAGAAACCAGGCAACTGAGACTGTGACAACACACAACGTGAGAGCTGGTTGTCGATTATATTTAAACTAGATGCCAATAAAATACCCTGAATAGGAATTTAATCTTAATTAAACTTTTCCTTGTAGATATTCACATTTTTCAGCATCTTTGTGTGGACTGAGGAGAGGCTACACAAAATATGCTGCATCTCTCCTGCAGCGTGACAATAGGAGATTATCAAACACGGAGCTTTTTCATGAGCAAACAGCAGGAAGGTTTGGTTCATGTTGTCATGCTTCTCCAATAATCTTTAGAGGGAGCTTTTGAGCTAAAATGTCACTGTGGCATTTGGAAGAGCATTTCTCCTGGTCCAAGAAGTTCATGGGCACTTTGATTGTTTGATTGTGGACTTTCAGCTTAATGCTGTGGGATAAAGAGAGGAGATAGAGAAAGACCAAGAGAGGCGGACACATCTATAAGGCATAAATTTGTGGTATAATGTGAACAATATCAAAATTCTGATCAGAGTAAAAGTATTTGACATTCCAGGTGCTGATGTACTGACTGTCAAGATACTGCAATAGCAATACATATTCTGAATGACAAGGCGGACAGTTGCCCACACGATCAAGAATTTTGAGTAGTTTGAGGTCTGAGTTCATGACAACCTACCAATCAAGCAGAAAACTGCAAACGACATTATATGCAACACCCGGTGTATTGTAGCTTTCAATTTGGTCTTTTTTCCGTAGTTGTCTTTTATAAAAAAATTTTGACTTGATTTTCAAAACACAGCAAAATTAAATTCTGTCATCATTTACTCACACATTGCTGGAATAGTGATTAAAGTGATTAATGAAATAGTGGCTTTTAATTTTATTTCATTAGAATCATATAATTTACAATTATTATTATTATTTTTTTTTTTTTTTACAAAATAAGATATTTGAAGAATGTGGGTATCCAAAAAGTCTCTGGTCCCCATTGACTTCCACAGTATGGAACAAATACTATGAAATCAGTGGTGACCTGAAACTGTTAGGTTACTCACATTCTTTTGTGTTCAACAGGAGAAATTGATTCAGATTTGGAACAACTTGAGGGTGAGAAAATGATGATTTTTGGGTAAACGATTCCTTTATCATTTGAGGCAAGTATGTAATGACTTAACATAGTTCAGGTAAAATTTTGGCTCATGTTGCAACAGTTGTTCTAGTTAGTCAAATGTCACCTGTGCACTAGATTTCTCAAATGGTGCCACAGATTTTGGAACTGGATTGGGAACATGGCTCTGAATGAGAGTCAGAATTCATCCAGTTTAAATAATGAACTTTTCCCCAAGTGTCATTTTTTTTCTTCTTCACTTGAATAATGATATTTTAACTGGTATAGTTAAGTCTAGGATATGTTGTGTTACTTTAAAACATTCCCATTATAGCAGGGACTATAACTGGAACGAGCCAATTTAACGACAGCTGTGTCCTTATTATAACTTCTGTAGCACGAGGAAAAAAAAATAAAAAATAGTTCATCAATTCAGAAGAACCTTATGAACATAAATAATGTCTAATTATTAATTTTAGTCTTTACGTATAAAACTATCCTAGAAACAAAACATCAACATGGAATAAAAAAAAAAGCACAATTAGTGAATTACACCAAACTTTTTGAAAGCACTGCAGTGAAGAGATAATTCTGACAAAAAGAATCTTCAAAACTGGTCTTAAAATAGAAGATTTTAAATCGGATCTGTCGATGAACTACCGTTGCGTCTCAAGAACAAATCAATTGCTGGACTGAGATTAGGAAAGACCAAGACATAATGAGCATGTTGTGTTATCTTAGCACAGGTAACCTGAACCTGCTGGATCAATACAGACCAACAGGAGAACAGAGAAGCAAACGGGGAGTCTAAAAAGCATGCTGCTTCACCCGTGTACTCACGTAAAAGAAAATGGAGGGTTAAGACTGACCAAATACTGATGCCATTCATTCAATCATGATCTCCAGACACTTTCTGCTGTCTCTGGCTCTTCCTGTCTATGATGAGGACCGCTGAGGTTCTGTGTGAAATATTTGAGTTATATGGGGCCGTCGCTGATGTGAAAGCTTGTTCCCTATGCTGTTAGGATGTGTGAGGGGTGTGATCATTCTCGGAAGTGCTAAACTCAGGTCAGCATATCAGAAACAATTGGTAATGAAAATATAAGCTTGAATTGAAATGGAACAAGTCACGCAGTCTAGTCATACCATCTGTGGTGAGTTTCACTATTAGCTAGTTTCTTTCAACCTTTCTGAAAAAAAATATAAAACACTTTAGGTGCTTGGATACTTCCTTCTAGCAATTGTGCTGTTTAAAGGAATAGTTCACCAAAAAATACAATTTGCTGAAAATCTACTCACCCTCAAGCCATCAAAGATGCAGATATTTTAATCGCAGCAGATTTGGAGAAATGTAGCATTACATCACTTGCTCATCAATGGATCCTCTGGAGTGAATGGGTGCCATCAGAATGAGAGTCCAAACAGCTGATAAATACAAACAATAATCCAGACAATAACAGTCCATGAATTAACATCCTGCGTATTGAAAAGTGACAAATTTGTAATAAACTTAATCATTTTAAATCACTTAAAATTAATCATTAAGACATTTTTAATTTCAAACCATTTGTTTTAGATAGAAGTCCTCTATCCATAATATTACTTTCTCCAGTTGTTTAAATCAGGAAAGAAATAAACACGTAGGTGTTTATGATGTGAGAGGACAACAGAGAAACTTTTGTTTTGTTTGCATGTTTTTTTTCTGACGGCACCCATTCACTGCAGGGGATCCATTGGCGAGCAAGTGATGCAATGTTATATTTCTCCAAATCTGTTAAACAAACACATCTACATCTTAAATGGGCTGAGGGAGTACATTTTCTTGTGTATATTTATTTACTTTGGAACTACACAAAATTAAGTAAATGAACTACATTTAAAATACGGTTATGTTTAATTCTTGCTATATGCCGGAAATAATATCCATAGTAAGAGAAAAATTAATAACTGTGATTAAAAAAAAGTGATAACTGTGACCGAAAAGCATGCGCAATTCTGTTAAACCTAGGTAGAGGTATTATATTTTGTGGTCATGAATGGTTGGGTAAGCAATACCGTAAAGTCACTTTAATGCACATTACGAACACAAAGAAAGCAGAACTATGTTTCCACTTGAACGACCTCCTCCAGGAATGGGTCTGGTTGCCATAGGGATTCCCTTCTACTGTCCTAGTCAGAATTTGAAGCGTCTCTGTGCAATCTGCCCACGAACAAGAGAGGACCAACCTTCCGTCTCACATCACAAACTGCATACAAATTACTCATTCTGACTACGCAAAGTTCAATCATCTGCAGCCCACACAAGCTACGGACAGACGGCCTTTGCAATGGATTATTCATGACGAGAAATATTTGCCTTTTGTTTGTGATGTACAAAGAGAGGGCTGTTTAAAATGGAAATTAGCTTCTAAAAGATATATTTAAGAGTGACTTTGAAAACGATGCCTGTGAAACATCGAGAGAGCAGAACGAATGTAGGCGCTAGAGAAAATGCTCTATTTGGCAGGCTCCTAGGTGTAGATTAGGGGCGGGTATCTGCAGGTTTCTCGCGAGGTGATGCATATGCAATGTGTCGATGGAACTGTAGGAATCGTGTTATGTAATGTAAACAAAGCCACGTTGAATCTGAATCTCAGGCTTGATGTGGAAGAGTTGTGGCTGAGATGTTTGATGTGATCAAAAAGAAAGTTATATATATATATATATATATATATATATATATATATATATACACACACACACACACACACACACACACACACACACACACAGTTGCTGTAGCTGTTCGAACACAACTGAACATGCCACATGGTAGCAAATCGAATAGAAGACATTCAAAGAGAAACAAATCATGCAACAACCAGCTTGTGCACGTGTGATCGACTAGTTGGTCTATTTGTTTTTCTTTTTTTTTTCTTTTACACTTTCTAGCTTATAACATGCTGACAGAAGGCTATGGACTATATACAGGGTAGATGGTGGTGTGGTGGTGTTAGCGCAGTGGATAAGACGCATGCCTTTGGTGTGAGAGTCCCAGGTTCGAATCCACTGTGAGACACCAATGTGTCCCTGAGCAAGACACTTAACCCCTAGTTGCTCCAGAGGCATGTGACCTCTGCCATATATAGCAATTGTAAGTCGCTTTGGATAAAAGCGTCAGCTAAATGAATAAATGTAAATGTAAATGTAGATGTGATTTGTATTTCATTAGTGTTAATCTTGAGTACTCCGAGTAGTATTGCATCCTTCATTATTTCGTTATTTGTCAGATTTATAAAAGCAAGATACAGCTTTATACTTCCTTCCGCAAACGGTCAGGCTTGTGGAGGCGTGCCGTTGCTTAAGAGTCATGAGCATGCACAGCTTTTGCATAACGATCGTCTGCATGATGTGACATTGACATAAATAATTCCCTTAATGCTGGATTCTTTGGGAAGCTGAACAAGGTTATCCTTTCTTCACAACCAAGAACACACTTATTTGGTGACTGTTGTGGTCAAAAACAAAACATAAAATTCTTCTCGAGCAAGACCTGTGCAGAGCTGCCAACATCTGTAAACCAAACGAAGCACATTGATGGGCATGCTCATTTTCTCTCTATGGTTGATGTGTGCTCACACACTTCCTGGGGAAGTGCCCATAAAAGGAATTCCACCATTTACGACATCACAAAGGGCCATACTCAAAAAATAATAATAATAAAAAACTTTCCGAAACTTATACGAACTATTAATATGTGTATTTGGTACAGAAATACTTCATCATACATCCAATAAATTTTTTGAGACTTTGGTCATGTTTAGCATGAGAATCCAACTCTTTAGTAGTGTAAATAAGTCAGAATGCATGAAATAGCATTAGACATTCCCTTTAAATATGAGGGCTGGGTACTTTTTAGGCACAGACTAAATTGCCTCGATACCATGGGGTATTGAAAAATATCTTGTCGTTTGGTACCAAGTTTCGATACCTAAGGGGTTGATATGGTCAACATCAAAGCTGCATGCTTGATGTGCCTAAATCAAGTTCTGGTGATTGGCTCTGGTGAGGCATCCAGGAAAAACACTAGTTTATGCCGGTTATGCTCAGAGACGTGGCTCACACGTGAGGCTGTAGTGTGTAAGCGTCAGACCCCCATAGATGTGGGGCTATGTATAACACCAATTTACCTACACGGATGTTCTTCAGACTTTCTTTAACCTAGAATTGCAAGTTGATGACAAAAAGATTTCTATAAGGGTCAGAAAGTAAACATGCATGAAAAGGGAAAGGTGAAGGACTCAAACAGGAGGTGATAATTTATCTACCAGCTGAGCAGACAGATCTTGAGGCTGGAGGAGGCAGGAGGCTGAGCCTGTTGGCTGCGTTCACACTGACGCTGCATCAGGGCAGATGGTGGAGAGAGTTGAGGGGGGCTCACACACACACAAATGATGCCAAAAAATATATACAGAAACTCTGATGGCCATCGATTAGGCTACCAAAATCACTTAAAAATATAAATATTTACTTATTTTTGGACTATTGGTCACTTATGTTAAAATGTACAGCATCGTGAGAGCACAAATTACAAGCAAAATCAAAGAACGGGTTATGTGATGTAATTTCAAACATGAGAGACATGAGTGCATTTTTTATACAGTAAAGCTGCTTGCTTCAAAGAAAACTATAGTATAAAGCACTATATACAGGTCCTTCTCAAAAATTAGCACATTGTGATAAAGTTAATTATTTTCCATAATGTAATAATAAAAATTTAACTTTCATATATTTTAGATTCATTGCACACCAACTGAAATATTTCAGGTCTTTTATTGTTTTAATACTGGTGATTTTGTCATACAGCTCATGAAAACCCAAAATTCCTATCTCAAAAAATTAGCATATCATGAAAAGGTTCTCTTAACTTAACCTAATCATCTGAATCAACTAATTAACTCTAAACACCTGCAAAAGATTCCTGAGGCTTTTAAAAACTCCTAGCCTGGTTCATTACTCAAAACCGCAATCATGGGTAAGACTGCCAACCTGAGAAGGCCATCATTGACACCCTCAAGCGAGAGGGTAAGACACAGAAAGAAATTTCTGAACGAATAGGCTGTTCCCAGAGTGCTGTATCAAGGCACCTCAGTGGGAAGTCTGTGGGAAGGAAAAAGTGTGGCAAAAAACGCTGCACAATGACAAGAGGTGACCAGATCCTGAGGAAGATTGTGGAGAAGGACCGATTCCAGACCTTGGGGGACCTGCGGAAGCAGTGGACTGAGTCTGGAGTAGAAACATCCAGAGCCACCGTGCACAGGCGTGTGCAGGAAATGGGCTACAGAGAAGCAGCACTGGACTGTTGCTACAAAGTACTTTTTTCGGATGAAAGCAAATTTTGCATGTCATTCGGAAATCAAGGTGCCAGAGTCTGGAGGAAGACTGGGGAGAAGGAAATGCCAAAATGCCTGAAGTCCAGTGTCAAGTACCCACAGTCAGTGATGGTCTGGGGTGCCATGTCAGCTGCTGGTGTTGGTCCACTGTGTTTTATCAAGGGCAGGGTCAATGCAGCTAGTTATCAGGAGATTTTGGAGCACTTCATGCTTCCATCTGCTGAAAAGCTTTATGGAGATTAAGATTTCGTTTTTCAGCACGACCTGGCACCTGCTCACAGTGCCAAAACCACTGGTAAATGGTTTACTGACCATGGTATTACTGTGCTCAATTGGCCTGCCAACTCTCCTGACCAGAACCCCATAGAGAATTTGTGGGATATTGTGAAGAGAAAGTTGAGACCCAACACTCTGGATGAGCTTAAGGCCGCTATCGAAGCATCCTGGGCCTCCATAACACCTCAGCAGTGCCACAGGCTGATTGCCTCCATGCCACGCCGCATTGAAGCAGTCATTTCTGCAAAAGGATTCCTGACCAAGTATTGAGTGCATAACTGAACATAATTTTTTGAAGGTTGACTTTTTTTGTATTAAAAACACTTTTCTTTTATTGATCGGATTAAATATGCTAATTTTTTGAGATTTTGGGTTTTCATGAGCTGTATGCCAAAATCATCAGTATCAAAACAATAAAAGACCTGAAATATTTCAGTTGGTGTGCAATGAATCAAAAATATATGAAAGTTTAATTTTTATCATTACATTATGGAAAATAATGAACTTTATCACAATATGCTAATTTTTTGAGAAGCACCTGTAAATAAATGTGACAGGACTTGATAGCACATCAGTATTGCAGAGCTTTCGCAAACATATCCACATCGTTATGATCACATGCTTTCTTAACTGCTGTTCTCAACTCATTTTTGTTGTGCATTTATTCTTTTATTGACAGTGCTGGGATGTTGACTAAAAATATAATACTGCAAAGTTAATCAAACTTAATTTTACCCCTAAAACAAAGAATAAAAATTAACATTGCTGTAAGTATATTGGGGTTTTAAGCCACAGCTTTAAAATCTTTTGAATGTGCATCTTTACTGCTTCCCTTCCACGCAAAATCTCTGCACTTTCCTCTACTTACCTCTTCCCAATTTGCAATCCTGCAACTCTCATTTGTTGCTTTCTTTGCCCTCATCCCCAGCTTTTCTTCTCTCTCTTTGTCCTTAATTGCTATGATTAAGTCTACTGCTTAATAATTACTGTCTGCATCCCTCCAGATAGTGGCCAAAAACACTGACAGACTAGGCGTTTGTTCCCTCATGAACTTTATGCATCAGTACACCAATCATGTCGAAGCAAACCCAAGCATGGAATCAATCACACTATGGCGACGTCTTGAATTGAACACAGCTGCACCAACCTTCAAGTTAAGTTGAAAAGCTAGAGAACAGACATTTGATAAATGTTGAAGGTGTTGATGTTACCTTGATGTAGCAGTTCAGCTGTGGATAGACTCTCTGCACCCCAAGGAAAATAGAGAGAGGGGTTCGGTGGGGGAAGGATGCTGTGACAACATGTGTGACCTCTGGGAAAGAAAAAACCCGGAAGCCGTTCTTCACATACAGCTGCTGCTGTTCCTCGTTGGGTCTGTCCTCGCCTTCACTCAAAATACTACCCACTGCATAGCGACACTTCTGTGCTGGAATCTACAACACACATAAACATTTTGTACTGAAGAACCAATTACTGTCAAAAAAGGTTTTCATCACTTAAGACAATCATAAAAAAAGATTTTTACAATAATTTAATGATTTAAACTAAAACACTGCTGAAGAAAAGGAACAAAAAATTAAATCCAATCAGTTAACCAGTCCACTTAAACATATTCTTTTTAAGAATTTTTTTTTTTTAATGAATACTTTTATTCACCAAGAATGCATGAAATTGATCAAAAGATACATTTTTTATGTTATACTTATTAAAAATATTTGTATTTCAATTGAGCGAAAATGAAACAAAAATAATAAAAAAAAACGTTTCATGATTTCTTCTAAAATATGAGGGACCACAACTTTTTAACAGTGATAATAATAAGACCAGCAAACACTGATCTTCCCAAACTGATCCTCAAACAACATACCCACAATAAAAACTTTCCCAGCCCTATTAAAACCCATCAGCTGCCTACAGTAATAACCAAAAGGAGCCTTACACATCTCACAATGCTTATCTTATGCAACAAATAAGCAGGAAGGTGTCCCTCACTCTTGCGAGTGCAGTTATGTTCAAAGACAACAGGGAGCGTCTACGATTCGGTGATTCACAGAGGAAAAGCTAGCTTAATGAGAATAAACAAAGCCACGGCTGAAAAAAGCATATAAATGTATTAGATGGAGTTGCATGAGCAGGTGGCATTATGTGGTGAAAATACAACAGCAATGAAGCTGTAGTTTTGAGAAGACTGTGCCTAGTTGCCACATGTCGTCTGGTAGCTTCGAGACCGGTGTGGACGGATGCCCAACTGTCACTTTTCATGCACGCCTCTAACTTTTACCAACCGAAGGCATATTCTTGCAAATGAGGGCACCGGGGAAGTATGAGATGGATTGTACGACCCAAACTAGGCATGGGGTTCAGGTCTCTCGAGCATTTGGAGAGAAAAGGGGTAGGTTGCTGAAGCTAGACTGTGACAGATGAAGATCTGTTTAGAAAAGAGTCTGCAACAGTGCCCAGAACATCCATCCATTAAATTGGAGGAAAGTATCCATTCATCTCATAGTCTTCTGGGTCACTTTCGGTCTCCAGCCAGGCCCTCCAGGAATAGATTGCACCACCAGTCAGAAAAGCAGATAAATAAACAGGTTAAATTGACCATCAAGACTGTTTGTTGTTTACATTATAACCATACAGTCCTAATCAGTTCTGATCCTTGTAGCATCGCATAATTCTTCAAGTAGTCTGCTCACATCTGTATCATTCTGAGGCCATGGTCTACGGGAGGTCTGGTTTCCCAGTGCGCTTCCAGCAGGTGTTGTTCCCAGGAAGTGTGTTTTAACAGACTGTCCTGTCACTAAGCCTTCATTTGCTCAGAGCCTTTGACAGAAATTCTGAAAGTCTCTTCCAACATGGCATTAGATTATAAATAAATGAGATCAGCTACAACAAAACCTTAGGGAAGAGACAAAAGACCCTGTTTTGTGAACAGTTTAGTCAACTGAACATCTTTTTTTTCTGTAACTCTGAAATATTACAGGGTATTGGTGCATTTTATTCCAAAAATTTATTATTATTAATATACTAAAATATATTTTTGTTATTTTTAATCTTGACAAAAATTTATTTGACTTCAAATTTAGTTCATATTTCACCATGTCAGAGTTATTACTATCGTACTCAATTTTGCAATTACAGAAATGGCTTATTTATTTGACACTTGACATTTAGTAGATGAAAATTTTAACAAACTTAAAAGTATATACATTTGTAACAAACCAAAGCAATTTTTATTTTATTTTTTTATTTCAATCATGAAATATGTATAAACATTAAGTACAGTAATTTAAAGGTATTTAACTAAAAATACTTGTGAAAACTGAGCTATAATATCATATAATAAGAACACTATTATTAGTTATTCTGTAAGTAGGATCATAAATGTTTATTAAGGATATTAATATAATACAACAACACCAACACAAAAAGTCTTGGCCAATTAATACATCACAATAATCAGGTAGGTTGACTAAATATAGACCATAAAGTAAAACCAATCACCAAACCAGTTTAGATTAAAAACATGTATTTTACATTCCAATGATCACTGATGCCCCTACATAGTTTTTCTCTGAGTATACTGTTTTGCTCTAAAAAACATAGTACTGCCATTTCATGTTGACTTTTAGTGTCAGTTTATAGACAAAATGGTGATAGTTTATGGTGACTTTCAGTCTTCACTGAGCCTTAACTACTACATCACACCACGCCATACAATAAACAACTAATAAAAATACCAGTAAGTCATACCACAATAATCATATATACTTTAACTGACAACTGGAAAAGCTCACACGGACTCTGAAAATTGGGTTTAAAGGAGTTGCAATACGTGTACAGGAAGCAGGGTTAACTTTGAGGTGGCATGTTTAGTCACGACTGAGGTAAACGTCTGAAAAGAGAAGCTTGTAGACATTGAAATATGGCGAGAAAAGATCATTCAAGACACTGAACTGACAGAGAGAAAGAAGTACTGATGAGCATATGTAACTGTCAGCGTAGCGGTTCTGTTTTACATTTGTCGTTTTACTTGTTAAGTAGCAGTCAAATCCATTTCAGGCAAATTTGCTAAATGTCACTGAGGTTACGAAGCTGCAGCAGTCCTTTGGGAAATCGACTCCAAAATACCTTGGAAAGCAGACTCATTTATTCATCACTTCAGACGCGCTTTTAAAAGCTCTTGCATCTTCCCTCCCCCCTCGCTGTCACTGCCGCTATCCGCATCTTCACAGTGGACTGCCTTTTCATGTTCCTGCCATCCTCAGACAGCTAGGATGCTGCGAAAATACTAATAGTTGTGATGGCGAGAGCCAGTTGGAATTCTGTTCCAAGACATTTGTTGACAACAGGATGCTTAAGTTCCTTCCCGAAAATGGCAGTTTGTTGATATTATCTTTTCTGTCACTAGTCAATGGTTGATGGGTCATGAAGATGATCAGATTAAGCTTTCAAGCTCATCAAATCATTCTCAGTTCTTTAGAACAGAAAACACTCAAATAAGGGCCTGTTTGAGTTGATGGCCTTTGTTTTTCTAGCATCTTTTGCATATTTGAACCCTTTCCAGCAGTGATTGTATGATTTTGAGATTCATCTTTTCACACTGAGAACAAATGAGGGACCCATACACAACTATTACAAAAGGTAAGAACATTCACTGATGCTCCAGAAGGAAAGACAATGCATTAAGAGCGAAGGGGTTGAAAACTTTTGAACAGGATGATTAAGTTTTTCTTATTTAAATATCATATTTTTACGTACCAAAAAGTACCTATAATAGTTTTAGTTTACAATAACATCACTGTTTGGAATTACATGAAGTTGAGTACATGATAACAGAATTTTCATTTTCAGACAAATTATCCCATTTAGGATACTAAAACGCACCATTAAGTGGAATATTAGTTAAGAAATACCCCAAAATGTAAACATTTTGGACATTTTGGAGTGCAGTATCGGGATATGATATCTGAAATTACAAACCTTTTTGTTTCATAGTTAGTACATTTGCATCAAAGAACCATACAACATTACCCACAAAAAAGCATGCAAATACTTCAAAAAGTGCATTTTTGCCAACAGTCATCATCACCTAATAGCAGCCTTCGCCGCAAGTGTCTACTGTGCCTATTTTTCTTTCCATCTTTTAGACTGACTCGCAAATGGCCGATGTGGGGAACATAGAAAGAGCAAACCCTAAAACTCTCAGTCACTTAGGGACTGGAATGCCTTTCATGGCCCTTCACAGAATCCGGCATGTGAAGAAGTCTTCCCAGCTCCTCTTATCCATGGCAACCATCTTCAGACCCAAGGGCTTTCACTTCCACTCCATTGTTTGACCTGATGAGAGAAAGTTCCCAAAAGCTCGTGGGCTTGCAGACTACAGTAGCAGTCAGTGAATTAAAAAATAGAGGGACCATGGTGGTCATGCCAATCCTTGTGGTAAAATCCTTCATCCCTGAGGAGTCCATTGTTTTCCAGTCCTGTTACCGCCTCTCTCTACTTTCTATCGGCATCCTTTGGGAGCTTTTGACCTCCGGATTTAGCACCCCAGGCTCCTCTTAATGAGCTGAGATCATTATGACAATTAGCTGAACTGGATCAGGACTTGGCCATGGCTGTATGCGTGGATCTTTGGACAGTTGCTAATTGGGGACTTGGGGAAAGAAAAACAGTCTGTCATTGACAATGAGCCTTTGAAAGTAAGACCGAGCTGTCAATCAAGAGTCGGACTCCATTCCAGTAGGTCTTTCTGGTGTTAGGTTGAATACACAACATTAATGCTATGAAAACCGTTTTGACTGGTCAAGAAGGAGGTGGGCAGGAAGTGTGAGAAATCAGATGATGCAAGTTCTGCATCAAAGAAAGTCACAGGAAAACTAAGAGGCTTTCTTTGCCAAAACGAGTCAAGAAGTAATTCACCGTGAGCCTACACAAAATTATTACGAGCATTGTCTCGAACAGGACTGTTGGTTTCTGCTCTTCCTCTGCTGTAGAAATGGTGGTTATTTTTAGATAATAGATAAATAAATACATAAATAGGTCAATATAAATACACTCCTAAATGCCAAATAAAAAGACCCTGTTTCAAACTTTGTAAGAACTAAATAACTGAAAAGTGATTCAACCCATAAGGCAACTGGAGCCACTGAAGGTCTGACAAACAGTCACAGAATGTCTGGTATGAGCTCATTTATATTCCATAAAAGTGTAACGGCAATCGAAGTAGGTACAGGGCACCAACATTTGTCCTTTTTATGACATTCTGAGATCAAGTTCAGCCTAGGCTAGGGTTCATGAAATAATAACCTCGATGCCTTTCTCTAAATTCAGACCATAGATCGCTTCAGTTGTCTACTTATGCTTCCTCTCGTCTACATTCTCTACTGAATTGAATCTGAACTAAATCCAAACAACATCAGAATGTAGCTCCTAGGACTTTAATGTATATAACAATATCCTGTACATCAAATCTTTTGATCTGTTTTGTCTTGTATATAACATTGAAACACCAATGGGAATATTTGTATAATTTATGAGCTGATCTTTTCTTGGAACATAAAAGAGAATTTGAATTATATGCTTTTCCCCATGCAATTAGAAAGAATTTCCAACTTTTAAACTGCAACTTTCAAAGATTTATGAACGAATTAATCTTTTGAATCAGCTCTTGGCAGTGAATCAGTTGATTGGATTGACAGAACTGGTCTGAAAGATTTGTTCCCGAGTCAAACTGATCGGCTGTATAACTTAAACTTGGGTCATTTTATCATAAAACTATTTCTTTCAAAATATATATTTTATGAGAGAAAGTCATACAGGTTGGGACTACATGAAGATGAAAATTTAAAGAATGCATTTCTTTCTGTTCCTTTATCGCTTCTTTGGTAAGAACAACACTGTTACAGATAAATGTAAATGTAATCAGTCCAAACTAATTTTATAATGTAATGGCCGTGAATAATTATCTGGCTTTAGCAATAATGCATTTACATTGCGAGAGGCATTTTGCAATAATGAATATGGAAAATGTGTACAGCAGGAACATTTTAAAATTGAACACCATTTATCATGATTATATATGATCAAATGAGATAATAAGTGATAAGAGCCGCTCAATAATAGATAATCTAATTATATCAAAATCAGATCAAATCAGAACATACAAACACATTCCATACCTACTGTACATGGTTAACTGCATAATCAACATTAGTGCACAACATGACTATATCAACACCTCCATCTAGTGGTGTATGAGGATCAACAACTCATCAACACACATTAAAATGAATAAAGAATATTAATTAAGAAATAACCCTGAATAGAACACATATCACAATACAGATTTAGTGTGCATAACATCTCTAATGAAAAGCCCTCTTGTAAGACCTTTGTATGAGACCTTTAAATGAACTGACTAAAGCAATTTACTTTCATGAGAGAATTGAAGTTTAATGCATGTGTAATGTGTCTGATGTGCTGAGCGATGCATACCGAGTATTCAGTAAACAGGAAATAGCACAGGCAACTCTAAAGCCACAGCTTACACTTCACAGCTACTAATATAATTAAGTTATTCACACAAGATGTATAACTTAGTTAGCTATAATGAGAGTGATGATGGCTGGGGGAATTAGAATTTAAAGTACATTCTAAATAGATAAACAGATTACATTCTGCATAGATTCTGCAGGTTTTTCTGCAGCTTTTCTATTGTCTGTGCAATATATAGTGCAAATAAAATTATATATGGAATGTATATGGAACATATATATGGAATGTCTAATGGAAATTAAGTAAAAAGTACAGAACAAATCACATTATGCCTTTCATTTGCAGTATTTTGTTCTAAATGTAATGTGGACCATGTAATGAGGGTAGTTTTAGCTCAATATATATTGTGCTCCATGGAGTTGCATATGCAGAGCATAACAACAATGTGCTTTACTTAAAGGGACAGTATTTCTTTAAAAGTTAAAATAGTTTGGGCTTATTATTCAATATGACCATTCAAGTATTGTGATAGTACTTCTATTATTTGTTACCCAAGTTAACATGGATTAAAAAGTAAAGAATAATTTTAGTAAAAAAATTATAATTAAAAAAAAAGTGCTAGATATGTCTGAAGGCTGAAGTTCTATGTAATGTGGGCCACCTTGATTAGAACGGAACTGAACTTTCATTAATTCCACTAAATCGTTAAAATAAAACTGACATTAAATCACTATTTTATAGTTGAAATTTGACTAGAAAACAGAAAAGAGTGTGCAGTCAGAAAATTCAAGTCAGATATGGATAAAAGAAAAGAGAGCAGAAAGGAAGGCAAGGCATGAAGTTGAATCTGGAGTGAAAAAAGATGAGAGGAGCAAAATAGATGCATAATATAAAGCTTTAAAATATAGTCATAATTAAAGTTAATTTAAAGTTTTAAGAGAAAACAGACAGAGAAAAAGTTTTACATTTTGTTGTGTGTTATAGTCAAATTTTTTATATTCTCACTTATTTTCAGAAAATTTCAGTTATATTTCATCTTTTTTCTAATATATGCATTAAGTGAAGTGAAGTGACATTCAGCCAAGTATGGTGGCCCATACTCAGAATTTGTGCTCTGAATTTAACCCATCCGAAATGCACACACACAGAGCAGTGAACACACACACACACACTGTGAGCACACACCCGGAGCAGTGGGCAGCCATTTATGCTGCGGCGCCCGGGGAGCAGTTGGGGGTTCAATGCCTTGCTCAAGGGAACCTAAGTCGTGGTATTGAAGGTGGAGAGAGAGCTGTTCATGCACTACCGCCACCCACAATTCCGTCCGGAACCGAGACTAGAACTCACAACCCTTCGATTGGGAGTCCAACCCTCTAACCATTAGGCCTCTAACCATTAGGCCACGACTTCCCCCCATTAATTGAGTCAATGTACAAGTTTTATTCATAGTCATGGCTGAATCTGTATTAATGCAGATGCTAATGCATTAACAAACATACAAAATGAATTAATAAATAAATGTGTTTTTATAAATTCTTATTATGACACCAGATCATTTTTGATAAATCAGAGGTGGTGCACTTTACCTGAAAATACATTAGTCTGGAGTGCATAATCTTAAAATGTTTATTGGCAAATAACATGATGTCATATGAACTCAATTTAAATGAAAATATTACAGGACCTTAAAGTTAACAAAGGTAATTAAAAAATGAAATGACAAGTGGCCCAGTTTACCTGAATTCAGCCTTCATATACAGCTAGATATACTGTAGATATACACAAACAGTGAAAGGTCTGGAAATATGTTTAAATATTTAATACTAATAAGTAATTAAATAATTCAAACTATTTATTGTAAATGTGTATTTTCATTTATTTATGTAATGAGAAACTGACTCAAACCATTACTCCTTTCTTCAGTGTCACATGATCCATCAGAAATCACTCAAAAAAATGTTATATAATAATATAATATATTATATAATAATATAATATATTATATATTAATATATTATATATTAATATATATATATATTATATTAATATATATATATATATATATATATATATATATATATATATATATATATATATATATATATATATATATATAATGGAAATAAAGCATTGTTTAAAATGTAATAAATAAACTTTTCTATAATAAGATACAGCCGAAAATCAATCACTGATCCACCTGTCACACTAAGTAACACACCAGTTGTCCTCGTTCATTCAAAGGTCTACTCACCTTCTTTGGATCATCATAAAATATCCCAATGCATGACAGCTTGGGTCCAATGCTGCAGCTCTCTCTGAACAGTGACCCACAGTCTTTATAAGGTCCACATTTGTATTTATAGGCTATAGTAATGCTCCTGACTGGGGCTAAACCAGTCCTGATGTTGATTTTAGTGATCAGTCCAGAGTATAAAATGTAACATACAGCTATGAGAAAAAGAACTAAAGAGATAAAGGCAGTGACACTCAAAATCTGCCATTCCCACATGTCAGCTGAATGTTGTGAGGTTAAAGAGCAAAAGAACAACCGAGAGCTGCTTTTATCGAGGATAAAAGTCTCACTCGTTCATTCATTCAAAACTCAGCCAGGCTGTGGGGGGTTAATGAGCGACTGCATTAGTTGAAGGAAAAATGGTCTCATATTACAGGATTCATGAATAGAAATCAGAAGTTAGTTGAAGATGGTGCAGAGAAAATCACTTCCCTAAACACAACACAGAACAGAGCTTCCTGGACGGAACCATTCGCTTGAAATAGGGGTGAGAGCTATTTATCACTACTGAAAGACTGTCATGTTTCTTTTCTAAACACTTATAATTCACTGTCACTGAAAACTCTCGTTTAATACAGATTTTTTTTCTAAATAGTTCAAGGGTTTTGCTTATGTACACTGAAGGGTTGATTGGATTTGATTAGGAATGTCACAATTAAAAACTAAAACTGCGCACAGAACACACAAAGTTGTCAGCTGTGAAATCTTTTATTAAGTTTTTATAATTTAATTAACCTTCAGACAATCATTTGTTTGTATTGCACATTTGTATGTTTCACTTAATACACAGAAGAGATTCGCGATGAATCGTTAGTTGTGGTTGGATCATTTTAATGAACAGACTGAATCAGTTCACAAGACCGCATTGAACTAAACTTTTACTGTCAATGAACTTAACTGAATTCGAGAACTGATCAGTCATTGGCTGATGTTGAGTGTTACTTCAATATCCAATATCCAATACAAATCATTAATAACATATGTAATGCAGCAGCTTACACAAATTGCATCGGGTATTAAAAGGACCAGATCGGGACTCGGAATCAGCAGACAATCAATATTCAATGACTCTGATCCAATCGGGAAAAAAAATCCTTGATCTGAACATATCTATTAATACATTTTTAAATATATTACATTTAAAATATATATATATATTTAGGTTCTAAACTACTTGATTTTTATTAGTTATTTAGTTTTTTTCCCCCCTCTTATTATTATTTTAATTAAAGGGTTAGTTCAGCCAAAAATGAAAATTAACCCTTTCTTCTTTCAGACGAATTCAGTCAGAGTTATTTTAAAAATTATCTTTGATCTTTCAAGCTGTTTGATGCCACTCAGCGGGTGTTGCACTGCATCGGTCCATACGAAGTTTAATAAAAAGCGCATCCATTAAAAAAAGTGTCTCACATGGCTCCGGGGGTTGAACAAATGCCTTCTGTAGCGAATCTCTGCGTTTTTGTATGAAAAATATCCATGTAATAATCACTTTAATCTCGCTTGCATGCACTGTTGTAAATGAAGCAGTTCCAGAGGAATGAGGTATGAGGTCAGCGCTGTACATCGGTGAGTCTCGTGAAAACTAATGTTTGTTAACAGGAGCAAAGGAAGCAAAGTTTGTTTACTTTAGCAGAGGAAAACCAGTCTCCTATTGGCTTGTTGAAATCCTACGACATTCTTTTTTACAAATCCTCTCCCCTGCGTTTCCACCAGCGTCACTTCTGAGCAGTGCATGCAAAGCTGACCACATACGGAACTGCTTCATTTACAACTGTGAGCGCATGCTAGATTAAAGTGATTATTACATTTTGAATATGGATATTTTTCTTACAAAAATGCATGGATTCGCTATAGAAGCCGAATGCAGTGCAACACCTGTTGAGTGGCATCAAACAGCTTGAAAGATCAAAGACAGTTTTTTTTTTTAAATCACTCCAACTGAATTTGTCTGAAAGAAGAAAGTCATATAGGATGACTTCATGGTGAGTAATTTATGGGTTAATTTTAATTTTGGCTGAACTAACCCTTAAACTGTTTTAATAACTACTAAGCAGGGATATGCAGGGCTTAGAATGCAATACTCCCTTTTTAAAGAAGATGACAGTGTTTACAAGTATTTACCTCTTGCTGATCGCCTCTACCACGTCCATGATACGCGCCTCCCCTCCCTTTGCATTCTAAGGTAGGCCTATTACGAATATATCAATCGTTAATACAAAGATCAAGAGATAGAATATTAAATATTTTACAGGGAGGTTTTAGTCAAGCCATTTTATTTTTAATTTCTATAATGTATTTACTTACTTTTTTACTTGTTCAAATAACTAAATTTTTTTGCATTTTATATGATTATTATTATTTTACACTGAAGTATTTGTTTGTAGCCTAAATCAAGATTCGAAAAACGATTCGCTTATTTGGGTATAATTTCATATGGTCCGTGGTACTCGGTAGAATGAGGATCCAGTTTGAAGTGTGTGTGTGTGTGTGTGTGTGTGTGTGTGTGTGTGTGTGTGTGTGTGTGTGTTTGTCCATTAGGGGGCGCTGCTCCTTCCTCACACACAACACTCGGCGGCTAACGCTAACTAGCTCACGATGGCCGGACAGGAGGATCCAGTGCAAAGGGAAATTCACCAAGACTGGGCGAACCGTGAATATATCGAGGTGATCACCAGCAGCATTAAGAAGATAGCCGATTTCCTCAATTCCTTCGGTAAGATGGAGAAGCTCCGACTTGTTGTTTATTTTTATACAATTATTACGCCATTTCTTCACGCTAGCATGCTAATCGAGAGCAGTGGGTCATTAGAATGCATAATTTGCGGAAAAGTATGTGGGCTACATCATGTGTTTTGGTTTTAAATGTTGTTTAGAACCAAATGATATCATGATAAAGGAGTGTATTTGTTGAAGACATGGTTTATTAGACATACTTTATTAGACACACAGGCAGTGTAATGACCAGGAAAAACAAACAGGCGTTAGGTTGGGTTGGTCTGGTCGTATCGTTCTTTTTTTTTTTTCAGATTCTTTTTTTTTTTTTTTACAATAAATAAAATGTTAATATGATTATTTAAGTTAAATGTATTTCAATAGCTATATACACATTTAATATCTTTGCTGATGGTCAAAGAGTCAAACAGGGTGAAATAATGTTAATTCTAATGCAGTTTGTTTTGATAAATCAGCCCCAATTTTAGTGCTAGCAATGTCAATAATTTAACAAAAAGGTCACTTATAACTTTTATATATATATATATATATATATATATATATATATATATATATATATATATATATATAATAACTTGATTTCTTATATATTATATTTATATAAGTATTAATGATAACTATTTATAATTGCATTAATATATAGATTGTTAATATAACATTTATATTATTAATAATTATGTTAATAACTTATTTTTGTCATTTTATTTTTTAATGTATGCATTCTTATTATTGGCTATTTTGAAATATTTGTAATATTATTGCAACATATTTAATTATGACAATAAATAGGGCCTTTCTCTCGTTTGTGTCCTAATACAGAAATGTTTCTGATTTTCTTTCCTCAGATATGTCCTGCAGGTCCCGTTTAGCCACTTTGAATGAGAAGCTTACTGCTTTGGAGAGGAGGATTGAGTACATTGAAGCCAGAGTATGTTTTAAGTTGTTAACAAGAGTTTGCAGGACCTTCTTGTTTTAAATCGTTTGAAATAAACACCTGATTTGTTTTCCGTTTGGTTTCTTAAGGTCACAAAAGGGGAAACCTTGACTTAGACATCATCCCCGGGACAACACCAGAGTCAAGAAGATGGCTTCAAACACTCACCTCCTGACTTTTAGATTTTTTTTTTTTTTAATTATTCAAGCTAATTTTTGTTAGTTGGCTGTTGTAGATCAGTTCATTTCTGTAAGGGACCATTGTGATGATGCGTATGCTATAAACAGATATGTGTTTTACTTATTTCATGCCTGATTATGGCTGAGGTTATGCTTTATCTGGTCCTTTATTTTAATTTTATTTTTATGTGTCAGACGACCTTTTAATGTCTCTGTGGTGCTTGTTCATGCAAACAGCCCAATGTCGCTTGGTTGTGACCTGCTTTTAAATAACTTTGAGACTCCATGCAATACATTAACAGTCCTGCAAATTTAGACTAAAATCAACATGGAGAAACAGATTTTATGCCTTTTTTTATTTTAATGAATAGCTAATAATTTTTTGAGTTTTGATTTGCCCTTCTGTGTTTTACTGTCAATTCTTTTATTTGTGTTTGAAATACATTTCTGCCTGCTGTACATTTATCATGCAACAAACATCTGCACAGAGAGATGCCAGTTAGAGGTGGGAGTAGATGGAGAGCACTAAAGTGCCAATCAGACTGTTTTAAAAGTGTTTAGTGCTTTTTCTCCAGTAACACAATTTTATGTCTTAGTGTCTGTTACTAAGATGTTTTTGTGGTTAAATATTAAATAAAAAAACTCTTAAATGGTCATGATTGTGCTAATATTAATTAGTTAAATGTATTAAATATATCTTAAATTTGAATATAGGTTTAATATGATTAATTGTGTGTATATATATAGAGAGAGAGAGGGAACAGAATTATAGGATATTGACTTGTGGACTAATTATATACGTTTAGCCAATGGGAATGACATAATGGGACTATCTGAAGTTGTTTTAGTTGGTTACGTTTTTCAGTTGCATTGATTGTCAGATTTAACAAAACTGAAACTAGTTTTCATGCATGAATTTATATAAACATGAATTTCTTACAAGACGTCATGTAATTTTGCTAACATTTTGCGAGCAAGTAACGTGTAACACATTATTAAAATAAATTTAGTTTTAATCCTACGCATGCCAACAGTTGCTGAAAGCAGAATAAAACTCTTTAAAGTATGGGTTACAACTATATTCAGTAGTATCTCACTTTATTATAACAAATAATTATTTCTGTCAGACTTAGCATTCTAGCCATTATTTTTCATAAAACATCTGCATGAAAAACATGATTTACATAACAAATAGCATCCTAGAAACGTCTCCAAGGAAGATAGTTATGAATTCTTCAGTCTAAAAGGTGAACAGAACGCCGGACTTTTATTTTGCTTCAACGTCGAGTGTTTCTTTTTATACTTTCCGCTTCCGTTTTCGTTTATTACATAGATTCATCCATGCATCTATATTCGACACAAGCCACAAGTTAATAATGTTCTCTTTCACATCTTTATGAGACAGAAATTTACAAAGAAGACATGATGCGATCATACAGCCAGGATATGAGTGGCGGACTCGAGAATGTTCCTGTTTTGATTGAGAACAGTGTTCCCAAAGAGGCTTTTTCCAACTTTCAGGTAATTACATAATATTTTACTCGCCTAACATTAAAATCTTTATAGACTCCACTTTGAAGTCTAATAGTGTTTTTAAACAGCGCTTAATTTTATTTTAATGACGATATTGATATTTACATGGCGTGAAAACCCTCACCACCACTAGATGGCAGCACTTTCATATACTTTCGCACTCATTTACATTTTACAATATGTCTTAATCTGACACCATTCTTTAGTATGTACTAGAAAGTGTACAAGGACCAGGCTGTGACATTGATCCTAGTGTGGTGACCCTCCCTGGCTGCTCATGTCGTGTCCAGTCCTGCCTGCCCAACAGCTGCCCCTGTTTGAGGTTTGGCCAGACGTATGACAGCAAGGGACGTCTGAACCAACAGCAAGAGGACGGCGACTTCAGCAGGCCTGTATTTGAGTGCAATGCCTTATGTGCCTGCAGTGAGTCCTGCCAGAACCGTGTCGTTCAAAAGGGGGTCGAGGTTCGTCTGGGTGTTTTCAGCACAGACGACAGGGGTTTGGGGGTGGAGGCTTTAGAGCGCATCCCTTGTGGCCGTTTCGTATGCGAGTACGCCGGGGAAATAATCGGGTCTCAAGAGGCCCGCAACCGCCAGCTCTCCCAGACTCCACTAGATATGAACTACATCATTGCTTTGCAGGAGCACAGCGGAGAGGACAGGATCACGCAGACGTTCGTGGACCCCGTGACCATTGGCAATGTGGGAAGATTCATCAACCACTCCTGCAAACCCAACCTGGTCATGGTGCCCGTCCGAGTGCACTCACTGCTGCCCAGACTTGCTCTGTTTGCAAATCTTGATATAGAAAGGTACGAAGAACTGACTTTTGACTATGCTGGTGGGCAAAACAGCAGCACAGACACACGGAAATGGGATAAAGCACCAACCGGGACACTCACAGGGGCTGATGTTGATAAAATACCACTGAGAAAAGTCTGTCACTGTGGGGCTTCAAACTGCACAGGATTTTTACCATTAGATATGTCAGTTCTCCATTAAATAAAGTGTTTTATGTCTCCTAATGAGTTGGCATTATAAATGTTTTGTTATTGTATTATAAACCTCCTGAATAAATTCCTATTTAATATTATAACTTTTTGTGAAAGTGTTATAAAGCGTAATCAATCAAAACAGGTGTACATTCAGCAATAAATAAAATGCTTTTAGCTTACCTTAGTTTAATACACAGTGTATTAACTAAAAATGAAAAATATTTTTTACAGCATTTAAAAATCTTTATTATATATTTTAACATTTTAAAGATTTAGAAAATAACATTTAAGATTTAAGAACATTATTAAAGCCACTAAAAAAAAAAAACCTACATTAATAAACGCAGTAAAATTGCTTTTCATTGTTAGTTGTTTTTGTTAACTAAAACCGAAACTAACAATCATTTTCAAAATCTAAATTAATCTGAAATTAAATAAAATATAAGACTTGGAAAAAATATTTAAGTATTTAAAAACGGTAAATGGAAATATTTAAAAACAAACAAAAACGAATAACAGTGAGAAAATGTACAAAACCAAACTACTTAAAATTTAAAATGAAAAATAATATACTATATAATATAAAACTATAATAGAAGAAAGTGAACATAAATAAAATGTTGTTTATTGGTTTCTGTTTACTTATTTTTCCAAATGGTCAAACGTTATTGACACGATATTTGAGAATCCATTGTAAAGTTGACAACATTATTTATTAGCAGAAAGAATACTCTACTTGGTACCTCAAAACAAGAGTCCAACTGCTACAGTGTTCACAGGTTGATATATTGATCATTATTGTAAACCCTAAACCTAACAAATTCTAGCAGTTAGTCCAAAATGTCCAGCAAGAGCATCTTGTTTATTTCACCATAAAAGTCTGCTTTAAGATCACTGTATCTTAGTGGGCAATGACTCTGAGCAATTAAAAAGGGCCCATGGGTGTTTTAAAATAGTAACAGCCTTTAGTCTCCTGTCACACCCGGGTGGGAGTGACCCATTTCACTCCGACGCCACCCTTAAATCTGCCCCCTCTCCTCTCCATCTGCCCCATTTCCACCCCAGCCCCACTTTCATCTCCACCGCAATATTAATATCCACATCTGGGTTAATTAGCACAGAGACTGGAAACCAGAGCAAAGCACAAGGCATGCTGGGTAGAAGCAGATAGATTCCATCTGTATCTGTGACATTTTACACATCAAGCTTGGTTACATCGCCTTTGAATTTTGGATTTTACTTCCTACTTCTTATGAAAATCTCTGTGAATAGGCATTTTAGAATGGTGTTTTATTAAATTTTTTTATTTATACGTTGTTATTTATAAAACTAAATAATTTTAATATTATCATAAATGTCTTTTTTAAATATAATAATTTAGGATATCATGCACTGACAGGGATCGGAATTTCTAATTAATAACAGAAATAAATATTTTATAAGTTTTACAATTAGCAAAAATATGAACATAATATTATTTATTACATAATATTAAATAATATTTTACCTATATATATATATATATATATAAAATGATATTATTATATTATTGTATAAATTATTATAATATTTAAGAGTCTGATTCTGACATCTGATGGCCATATTTTTGTTAAAATTTAAGCCAGTGTTCAAGAATGTGAGGATCAAGATCTTTTCTGCAAATCAAATATTGAAGAGGACACCCCCTCTTCAGTGTGTCTGATGGTTCTTGTCATTGTGCAGTGATTGTTGTTCCTTGCACTCCGATCGGCTGAGAAATTGAGGATTGTGGCAAACTCTATGAATCCAGTTTTTGTCTCATGAGTCATTGGGTTTGGTGAGTGAGCACATTCCCGGGTCTCTATGGTAACGGGATGTGTGATATCGACTGGACGGCGCGTGTAGGCTGGAGTGTTCAGCAATGACTGTTGAAGAGTGAAATCAGTTAGAACGTGTCAGCTGTGCCTCTGGAGGTGTATACTTAGGGTCTGACTGACACAGGAGGGCATGTGAGGTCTCACTGGTGTCTTTTCATGGTGAGACACATTTCTCCTTAGACTGAGAGAAATTGAGCGGCACTGATGACTGCAACGTTGAGAGGGACACCGCACCGGACCCCGAGGAGGGAGGGAGGGGGAAAAATCAAATTACTATAGAACGTTTTTATTATTGTTATTATTATTATTATTTCGGATTATGCTTATGTTTTTATTATTTTCCTTTATTATTATATTACATAACGTATTTTAACATATTAATATTTATAATTTCTTAGTAAAGATTCAAATGTGAAATACTTTTATAACTTTATAACATTAACAACCATTATTATTTTTCATTTGATAATTAATTAACACGCAGCAATACTCCTAAAAATGTAATAATTATTTTTGCTAAAAAATATTTATCTTTATTAGAGTTCAGATATTTAAATAATTAAACAATATTTGAGAAAACGACAGAAAAATCTAATAGCCGAATATTTAAGTTTTTATTATTATCATTATTCTTTGCTTAATATTATTCAGTGTTTTTTATATATATTTTCATTATTATTATTATGATTTATGTTTAAAATATTTTAACAGTTATTATATGTCATATGATTCATATTATTCGATGAATGATACTGGTAAACTTGTGATCCCCCAAGAAATTATATTTTGCATTTCTATTTGTCGACTGGCCTTTTTTTCTCTGGCTTGAGATCCTCAGGAGAAAGTAGGGCAGTGTTTTATTAAACAAGTGTGTCCCTCAAGACTCGGTTAATGTCCACGCTGCTGGTGTTCAGTGCAGATGAGTTAAAAACCGTGTTGCCTTGAATTTTTATATAGAGCATTGTCAGGAGAGTTTCAAATATTCCAGTGGCCCAGATAAAGATGGGACTTTTAGGCCATTATAGTAACATCAACTGCTGTGATGTATGAGTATACACTATATACATAACAGAGACATCCTCCTGGAAACTCCATGGGATTTAAAATGTAAAATATGACATTTGTACTGTGTGAAAAATCAATAAAATGTAAAAAAAAAAAAAAAAAAAAACACATTCCGGGGTATAATGATAATAATTGTGCATCCTCCACACGGTGAACCATAAAAGAGTTAAACCGATTGCCTAATTGTTACTATAATCTCTTTATAGTTTTATTGAAAGTGATCCCTCCCAATTTTATTCCCATCTTACGTGCCTCAAATGCTTGTAGAGTGACAAAATGGGTTTATTATCCTGAGGTAAAATGCATGAATGAAACCCTGTAAGCTTCCAATCATCAAGTTCTCATATTTTTGTGTTAAAAGCAAACCAATCTCTGCTTTCTTTGCGTTTCCTCACCTGTTTAACATTCTCTAATTCTTAGTTTGCAGAAACACACTGAGCCTAGTTTCCTCTCATCTGTCATGCCTGTCCTCCACGCTGCCATTAGTGACAGTCAAATTGCAGTAGTGGCTTAATGAAGCAGCTCGGCTTTCAAAGCTCAAACCCCCTAATCGGCCCTTATTACTGAACACAGACCACCAAGGGTCCTGTCATCCAGGAATGGAGAGAGATAGTGACGTTAAACTCAGCTGTCTGTATTGTGTAAGAGCTCCCAGCACAAGATTACAGGCCTGCTACGATGAGGGAAATTGAGAGAACATGCCTTTTTTTATTTCAAGAGGCTTCCACTGGATCTCTCTCTCTCTCTGAAGAGTCTGTCTGCGCTGCATCCTCAGATATCATATCTCAGATGAGTACAAATGATTCATTTCCATAGTTACCACATACTAGAGCATGCAGAATTTTTGATCTGGCGATGTGCATCTCTTGGACCACTGTTTGAAACAGTGCCACACAAAATAATGTAGCTTATCAATGACAATTTAGGCTTACAGAAGAATCAGCCACAAGACCCATTTAGAGTAACGATTTAGCTCGTTTAATAAGACTATTTCCTTTGGGAAAACCAGAGCCATTATCACCGTATAATTGTCTTTTATTTTTAGTGAGGAAGAACTTTGTCTTGTAGGGTGGAACAAGACACATAATCATTTGCATCTGTATATGTGTTGTGATATGGTGGTGGGTTCAATACGTCTGGTTGAAATTATAATCAGATTAGAGGTGGTTCACATACATCATAGAACACAAACTGAAGATCTTTTTATCACTGGTTTCAGTCGGATGTGAGGCATGACAGCCTGTACAGAAACTAACCACATCACAATCTGCCTTCTGTTTTACACAAACACTACTGTTTAACAGAATAAAGAAGAACTCTTATTGACCCCAGTGAATTTCTGATTCATTTATTCTTATACTTTCTTTCTTTGTTGGTGAACTTCCGAGACCCAGATGAGACCTTCAGAGCCTGAACGCAGACAAAGCTGTCCATTCAAATCAGCTGAAATTTGGATTCAATCCAAACACTAAGCAACAGTGGCTTTTCAGAGGAATATAATTCTCCTTAACAGTAAAGATACCGTGTCGACTAGTAGTTAAGGTGACTATATGTGGTCTTGACTGAGACAGATTAAGACTGATTCAAAATCAGAATCAAAACTGACCCTTGATTCTTCATCTTTTTGTGAATTATTCACTGTGCACATTATCCTAAATATAAAAAGTAGTTTTGCCTACTTTTCAGCATACAATCATTTCCCAATGGAAAATAATCACATTTTCCTCATTGAACGTCCTGTGTCATTTGAAAATGCATGACATTTTGGGAATAAATTGGGTTGCGATTGCTATTTCATGCTAACATGGAAAACTATCCAAAACTGTAATCATTTTAGTTTTAAACACATCATTTATAATTTCACCAATTCTGTTTTTGGTTCTAAACACTAACAGCTGTTCTAGAATGAGATTTGTCATGTCTTATAGTCTACTGTGTTTCTCCACAGATAATAGTTGTTTTTGTGGGTTAGCTGTCGCATCCATCAGCAGATCAAAAGGACGGATTGTATGGCCACTTTCAGTTTAAGCAGCTGTAGCTGCAGATATTTCCATCTCAAAGGCTCGCTCAATGCTCTCTTCCACTCAACACAAATGCACACAGGTGGAGCATAAGGTGAGAGCACAACTCAAGATGCTCAACGTAGTATGATAATAGTGACTTGAGCCCACCTACACTCATGGCCCCTCTTACTCATCCTGCTTTTCAGAAAGCGGCACATCATGAACGACAAGCTGTGTGTTGTCAGGCACAGATATCATTCTCAGGATGTGAGCACACTGGGTTGCTAGGTGATCTACCTTCTTGTGAGTGATGGTTATGCTGGGGAAGCAGGAAGGCATTTTTTGGTATGCTGCTGTGGTAAAAAATGTTGTGTAACTGGCCATAACTTTTAAAAATCAGATCATATACTATTGTTCAAAGGTTTGTGATCATTAAGATTTTTAAAATTCCTGCTCACCAATGCTTCATGTAATTAAAAGTACAGTAAAAGTTATTTCAAAATTTCTATTTTAATACATTTTAAAATGTAATTCATTCCTGTGATGGCTATATATATATCTCTCAATGAATCGATTTTACTGCTGCTAAAAGCATTATGCTAGAGAAAGCGTTTGTATCTATATTACAGCAGCACATAATACTTCATAAACAAAATGAGATTATATATTGGTATAAACTGGAAAAAAAAGTATTTTTTTTTCTGTTCCATCACATCAGCACACACAGGATTGTGGGATATTTCAGATATTGATGGACACATCTATGCTGCCTTTAAAAATAAAACATATGAAGCCATCTTTGTGACATGACGTGATACCCTGATGTGCTCTATATAGAAAAAGCAGCATTTTTTTCAGGTATCAGATACAGCCTTGGGGTCTAATGATTACTGATAACTGTAACAACCTCTTAAATGGACACACCAGTATTAATATGACCCATTAAAAATATTTCAATACTGTTAAAACTTATTGCAATGATCATCTCACCGCAACCTGTTATAAAGTGCATTCACATGTGAGTTTGGTGTATTTCATAAACAACCCAGAGTATAAATAGTCTGTGACTGTCTATCAAGGGAACACGGTTAAAAGCCAATGCCAAAGCACATCAAAAATGTGTTCCAATTCGACTGATGAACATGAGGAATGTTTTAGTAGGCCAAATGCAAAAAAAGAAAAAAAGTAGATCACCAACTTGATTTGTGGGTCAGACTTTTAAAAAGTGCATATGAAAACCAGAACTGGAGGACAGAAGTAGAATCACATGGAAGTAGTCCATCGCACCACCAGTTTAACCTGATGCAAACCTGTTTTGCTTGATTCCTAAGGGCAAGTATGCATATGATGCCACTTACCAAGTATCATGTTTCTGAAACACCATCTAAAAATTAGGGGCATTTTTTTGGACTTTCTAAACTCGAAATTCAATGAGATTACACCATTCCATTATTACAATAAGGAAGACTTTGCAAATGCAATAATTAAGAATTATACGCTTAAATTAATATTGTTAAATAAAATACACTTCACAAAGAAACAGCTCCTTTGTTTTTTTTGTTTTTGTTTTTTTGACAGTCAGCGACCTCATGAACTCAAAAGCTCCTCCCCATTCCTTTTAAGGACACACTGTTCGGCCTTTAGAAAAAAGAAAGAACATATGCTTGTTTTTGGAAAAATAGTATGTGTAACTCTATCTATCTATCTATCTATCTATCTATCTATCTATCTATCTATCTATCTATCTATCTATCTATCTATCTATCTATCTATCTATCTATCTATCTATCTATCTATCTATCTATCTATTTATCTATCTATCTCTCTCTCTCTCTCTCTCTCTCTCTCTCTCTCTCTATTGGTTGTGTATAGATTCAGAACTCCATTACCCATCATCTCTCACTCCCGATGCGCGTTCAGTTATGGGGGTGGAGCTTCAGGGCTCATGTGGAGGTGGTGAGAAAGCGGACAAGTGCGGACAGAATCCAACTGGCAACTAGACGCCGCGATTTTCAATTGGGGGACATCCACATATCATGGAATTACACGAGGAATCCCGGCCGGAGCAGTTGTGCCGCTGACCACACCGCCCGTGTTTTATTCCCGCCACGGTGTTCTTCTGAAGAAGGTAAAGTTCGGCTGAAGTCTTGCTGTTACTGTACCGCGAAAGGAGACCTCAGCGTCAGGCAAGGGATAACGTTATATGACTGATGCATCCATCAGTGAGAGCAGAACGGAAGTTTGACAGCGTGTTACAGTGTATCAATGAAGACGTTCGGTGAATTGATTGATGTTGTCGCAGTAACAATGTAACAATATTACAATGTTTCCATGTAACTGTCAAGTGCTGCTGGAGGAGGCAGGTGGACCGCAGACATCCTCGAGATAGTCGATAAAGTCGTTTAAAATATATTATTCTGCAGTCGGCTTCACCGTGTAAGTGTTTATAGTGTCTTTCTGGATTGAAGCTGTTCGTTTAGCAAAAACTGCACCGCTAGGGAGGCTGATTATTATCATCACCTGTCGATGTAAGGTTTTCTGTTTGATCTCATTGTCAATATTGATGTCTCACCTGTAGCCTTTATGTCTGTGTAAAACTATTTTCCATACATAGGAACTATAGTTTGAAAAATCGGACAAATCCGGCCTCCACAATTAAATCCCCTTACAGTAAAAAGAAGCGACTCCAGTCAGTTTTTTACAGGCCACATACTGTTTAACTTTTTAATGTGGAGGTTTTCACAGATTTTTAAGATTCCCAGATAGCATGCTTTACAGTTGACAGGAAAATGACATGTTTTTAAGGAGAATGTAAAAGGCAGAAACCGCTGGAGTAAATCGTTTGGCCAGTTGCACTGCGTTTCACCTTCCTTGTTTTTACAGCAAGAATTCTTGTATAAACTTGAAAATTGGTTAGTTTTGATTAGCTTTTCATCATACAATTATTCAACATGTTTACTATGCCATTAAACATATGTGGTATTTGAAAATATGTAAATAAATTTATATGAAATATTGTTGAGAGTATTAATTTGTTCCTTTTAGAGATGAATACACACACACATGATAATATCATAAACATTTGATTGCTTAATGTCATTACTGACCAATCAGAATTCCAGAAAGCTGTGTGATAAAATAAAGTAAACATCTGCATTATACACTTGTCTAATATTTGAATTTCAAACAGAGCATGAGTGCATGATGTGGTTTATCAATGGAAATTTCACCGGAAGAGCATGTTTACTGTTCAAATAATAATTAGTCTTTAGTCTTTGTAATCGGATAAAGAAAACAAAGTTCCATTCTTTTGCCAATAGTGCATAAACTGTCAGTTTAGATAAAGGCAGATATTATATCAACACTGTCAACAATGGATTTGTTTGTATTGCTCTGATAGGCCTATATTGAGCATATGTGCAGCCTGCCCTGTTCCTTATTGATGTTCTCTGGTCTTGTCTTCATTGATTGAACTTCATCTCAATCTGAATGTAGCGTTGACTCAATGTACTATCACTGAGGAGAAATGGATTAGCTGCAAGTGAATTATACATCATCTGAGTACATATTTGTTAATTTGATCTATTGCTTGTGCTATATGATCCATTAGCCTAAACATAAAGTGATACATATTGCTGATATTTTCTATGCCCCCAAAAATCTGCACTTATATGAGAACAAAGTAGTTCTAACGGATGCTTTGTTATACACTATTTGATGCTTTATATCTTAGAGCATATTTCAGTCTTCTAATCAGTGCTTCATTATAATGTATAATAAATACTATGAATGCAACAACGCATAGAAAACCAAATCTTTAATTTTGCATTGCATAAAACATGTGTTCAATGAAGGGCATTGAATTTTAGCCTTCTAGAAAGGTACAGACAGTGCATTGCAAAGAATCCACAAAATGTGTACGTAATTAAGTGTCTTTTCAGCACATAGCACAGCTGTATTTTCTAGTGCTTTTCTCATTATCCACCCATACAGCGGAAGGACCTTGAATTCCTTTCAAAAACTAGGCCATCTGTAAAAGGCACATTCTCATTTTCTCGAATGCATCCCCATGGCCCTCCCGCTATTATTGTCTCGCTATCTCCATGTCTGATGATAACCTATATGTCTAAATAAGATGAATAAAGGACAAATTGGTATTACTGTATGCTGATTTTATTGCACCTTAATCTGTTTATTATCTCTTCCACAGACACACCGAAAAGTTGAGCCAAATGTCCGACAAAATGTCCAGCTTCCTCCACATCGGGGACATCTGCTCCCTGTATGCGGAGGGATCCACCAATGGATTTATCAGCACTTTAGGGTAAGACAACCACCGTCATGTCATCACCCCACTGTGTAAATATCAGCGTTTTAAATAAGAGGAACTTGATGAAAAAACAGGAGTGCAAGAGGAAGGAGAAAATGAATGTACAACACTCAGAAATGAGAAGTAACTGAGAAGAGAAATGATGTGGGTTTTTTTTTTTTCTTGTACTTTTTCTTTTTTAGAGTGATGATTTCTGATGTGCAATGGTATGATGAATGACAGTTGCATATACTGTAGGTGGTTACTCTCTATTCAAAGGCAAAAGTCTCTGTTCTGGGTCTTAAAAGTCAGATCGCTTACATTTTGTTTCAGGGTTGGCACATATTTGGTCTCAATACAAATATGTGAAGCGTTTTCTTCTGAAACGGTAACCGCAACAGATCATTACTGCCATATTGTGATGTACATCCAAGTGTAACAGAACAATATGTGTGGCAGAGACTTGGTTCATTTCATTGGTTGTTGATTTTTATTTTGAGATGTGGGCACTGCACTTTTAAAGTGGAGGCGGAAGGATGTGAGCCTGCAGGGACAGGTTTAAAGGGTTAGTTCACCCAAATATTAAAATTATGTAATTAATGACTCACCCTCATGTCGTTCCAAACCCGTAAGACCTCTGTTCATCTTCGGAATACAGTTTAAGATATTTTATATATAGTCCGAGAGCTCTCTGTCCCTACATTGAAAACGTATGTATGGTATACTGTCCATGTCCAGAAAGTTAATAAAAACATCATCAAAGTAGTCCATGTGACATCAGAGGGTCAGTTAGAATTTGTTGAAGCATCGAAAATACATTTTGGTACAAAAATAACGACTTTATTCAGCATTGTCTTCTATTCCCATACTCATAATTCGTGGTCTGCATTTAACCCATCCAAAGTGCACACACACAGCAGTGAACACACACCTGGAGCAGTGGGCAGCCATTTATGCTGCGGCGCACGGGGAGCAGTTTGGGGTTCGGTGCCTTGCTCGAGGACACCTTAGTCGTGTTATTGCCGACCCGGGACTCGAACCCACAACCCTAGGTTTAGGAGTCATACTCTCTAACCACTAGGCCGCGATTTCTCTCTGAATTTCTCTCTCTGAATAGCTCAGATCTATTAAACATAAACAGACACAGCTTTTGATTTTAATAAAATAATAGTACATTTTGAAATTAATATTAAGTATATTTTAATGTTGGTTCATGTTAACTAATGAGGTTAATAACTAAAAACTAACGTTAACAAATAAGTTGTATTGTTAAATGTTACCAATTGCACATATGCATAAATAAATAATTCACAATAAGATCAATGACATGTACTTAGAAAATAGTTTATATGAATACATGTGATGAGCTTGAACATGAGCTAAATCTCATGGGAATACCAATCAAGCAGGTTTTTAATGAAATGAAAGTTTTGCCCCTGGAATTTTGGTTAATGTGACCGCACCTTTGTATGGTTGAATTTTATGTCAACTTTAAAAGTTAAGTCAGAATTATTTTGATATGCAAGGAGGGGGCACATTACAGATTACACAGATACTCATTGAAATGACTGGATTTCACCAACAAAATTTCACTAATTATGCATTTTAATATTTCTATATAGCATCATATTTCCTTACTGCTAACGACCTGTGACCCCTTTTTGCTTCGTGACCCCCAATAAGAGATAGTGTATTAATACAGGACAAAAAAATGATTGTAGTTGCTGTCTCCTCCATTCATGTTTCTGTATTCTGCTCCCACACTTCACATAAATGAAGCCAAGCCTCAACGCTGCCCTCCTCACGTCCTTCCCCTGGAAATGAGATTATGCCATCTTCGCATAATCACAGCCAGCCACCTCCTGGCAATCAGCTCCCTTTGCCAGCCTGTGTGATGTGACCACACACACACACACACACACACACACACGGCTGCCCCACGTCACCCATCCATGCCAACAAAAGCAATCTTGTGTCTTTGAAAAACAGAACATTGATAGATCTCATCTGTTTCCGCTGTGCAGTTGTTGTGCATTGTAATCACTTTCTCTGCCCTGCTACTGTGTGCACATACTCATGAGCCACGGCTATATTTAGCTTCACTGGCATACGTAGTGTGTAGTGTTTGTCTCCGTGCCACCGAGTGACCTTACCACGGATGGGATAATGAGCCACCTGGCCTACAGCTGGGCACAGGGAACCAGAAAGGACACAACGCTGGTGTGATGAGTACTGACAGTCAGTCAGGTGCAAACGGAACGAAAGACCAAAGCCACCTGTACATTAGTGACTGGAGAGTGTGAAATTCACCTGTCAGGCAATGGATGAAAACAATATGCAAATTACATAGACTTGTTGCTGGTGCATTTGAATACTTTTGACAATATCAAGTGTTTTAAAGCCTCTGAATACTTTTAGACTACTTATACTGAAATGTACTAGCATATAATATTTTTTCATGCTTTAAAACTCTAGTAAGTTACCTGGACTGCATTTTTGTTTTCAAAGGCCAATTGTATCTAAAATTGACATTATGTGCAAATTCAATTTAGATGTTCGAATACACCTGTGATGATCACAGTTCTGTGTAGCTTCCTTTCATTACCATTCAAAACGATTAAAATGTTTTTTGACATAAGTCTCTTATGTTCATCAATGCTGCATTTATTTGATTTAAAATGAGTTAAATCAATAATACTCTGAAATATTACAAATTAAAAGAACGGTTTTCTATTTGAATATATTTTACAATGTAATTTATCCTCGTGATGCAGAGTTGAATTTTCATCAGCCATTACCGCAGTCTCCAGTGTCACACGATCCTTCAGAAATCATTATAATATGCTTATTTGTTGCTTTAGAAACATGTATTGCAATGAAACGTCTAATTTAGAAGCATGAAATATTATGATTACCAGAAATGCAGTGTTAGTTTGAATTAGTATTTTTAAATTTTCTTATGATGCTCAAAAATGCTGTGTAGGTTCAATTCCAATTCAACATTTATATAGAAATACTGTATTAATATATAGTGCTTTTGTGTGTATATATATATTATATTTCTTTTTTTATGTTTGATGGCAAAAAATGTAGTGTAGGTTTGATTTACACATTCAGATGCTATTTGAAGCCCAGAAATTCTGTGCAGGTTTATTTTTTCTCTCGAATGCATGTATGATGCCCAGAAATTGCAGATCTGGCTTGCAGCTTACTAAATTTTGAAATGCTGCCAATAATATACAGTATAAGGGTATGACCAGACTCTTGCTTAGAGTTGCTGTCAAAGATTTATTTTTATTGGATTTTAACTTTTAAATATTGAGTTGGATATTTCAACAGAATAAAAAATCCCTCCACCATATCTCTCTTTTCTGTAATATTTTTTTTTTAATAAGTTGAGAGAAGTTGATGACCAAAACAAATTACTGATAGCTAGAAAATACAATGAAGATCAAAATGACCAATGCATTTCAACAAAATAATTTATTTTGGAAAACATTGTGATCAAAAATAGAGAACAGTTACCACTGTAGCACTGTAGAATGAAGGGTTACAGCTGTCAAAAATGAGCAGGAATTGTAGAGGCCACTGCTTTAAATGACCACAGGACCTCACTAGTTTCTCACACTGCGCGGTCCACTCTTCTTTCAGTCTCGTCCACAGTTCTGTGACTCTAGTGGGTTTCTTAACCATAACTTCTTTGCTAATGATTTGGAGAAATTTTTAGTTGATTAGTGGTGTGTTGATTAGATTAGTTCAGGACTCTGGGCCGGTCATTTCATTATTTTAGTGTTCTTAGCCTCAATGAACCCACTTTGCAGTGTGACGGGAGTATTGTCTTGCATAGCCGGCAGCCATATCACCCTGGAGCCCAAGACCGGTTGCCCACTGAAGCTAAGCAGGGCTGAGCCTGGTCAGTACCTGGATGGGAGACCTCCTGGGAAAACTAGGTTGCTGCTGGAAGAGGTGCTAGTTAGGCAAGCAGGGGGTGCTCACCCTGTGGTCTCAGTGGGTTCTAGCGCCCCAGTGTAGTGATGGGGACACTATGTCAACAAGCACGGTCCTTCGGATGAGACGTTAAACCGAGGTCATGACTCTGTGGGCATTAAAAATCCAAGGATGTCTTTCGAAAAAAGGGTAGAGGTATGACCTCGGCATCCTGGCTAAATTCGCCCATTGGCCTCTGACCATCATGGCCTCCTAACAGTCCCCATATCCACTGATTGGCTTTTCTCTTAAAGGTGCAGAGACTGATTCATACCCTTTTTACTTTGGAACTGGCGAGCAATTCCAGTTGCAGTGTTGAGCCAATTCCCCATTAAGAGTCTCTGCATTATCCTGCCTTCTCTTGCATTGGTTTTACCTGGATGACCAGCCTATTTGTGGTGCTTAAATTAATTAGTGTCATTGTAAAGATGCAATATTCTAGAAATTAAAGATCTGAAATGAAGCTTCTCTTGCAATGGCTGAAAAGGTCGTCCCTTTGGCCTTCACCTGGACTGCTTCCTGTTGCAGGGTTTCAGTAACCTTAGAGCAATCATCTTGCAATCTCAGTGAAAATTAGAGGAATGCTGTCAGTTAAAATAAGGTTTGTCATGTAATTAAGGAAATTAACATCAGTTGCCAGATTAACACCAATAACTTGTAGGTCTGAGTAGGTGTGAGAGTTCTTTTTCAAATATCTCAAATAGTTTTTTTATACTGTGCTGCAGAATACAATTAAATTATGAAATATGCTTAAAAACTGCTCTTCTACTCCTGATAGGATAACTTCACAAGGACTAAGCACTGGCCTTGAAATTTAGGAAATTGAAGGTTGCTCTCTAATTTTGATCTCCACTGTACAATAATGTCTGCTGCGGTTCTGTTCATATAGCCACTGACTCGCTTTGGTTATAAAATGTGTTTGTCACTGTTTCCATAACTAAACAGAAGTGTATTTAACTACTGTGTGAAATAAGAATTAGATTAGCAGTGACTCACTGTGGATCTTAAGAGCTATAGAAGAGAAGGTATGATGAGAGGCAAATTTTGGTGTCATTACATTATCACTGAATGATTTTATCATTATAAATTGACATTTGCTGCTCATAATGAGCATACAAGATAACACCCTGGCACTTACACTGAAGCAGACTTTCAGGAAACACAAAGGCCTCTTGATGTGACAATTGTTTATTTTTCTGTACAGTAATACTGTAATACTTCACATGTAAGATAAAGCATTTTTCTAACACAATATTCCTTACTGATTTACCCTGAGCAAAGGGCTGTTTTAGTATGTCCCTGTGCTGGACTAACTAAAAAACAAAACATTATAAACGAATGTGTATTATATATTTGAATTTAATTATAATTTTTGTGTCTGCTGGACAAATTCATTCTAGATCCTAATGTCTGATCAAATAGTGTAAGGTTTGCAGAATAATTCCTTATTTAGTATTATAGTAAATATCCTTCTTTAGTATCCTTGGTAATTTTCTATTACATTATTTAATTTAATTTATATAATTTATTAATATTTAATATTTTAGGTTGTTTATGTGTTTTCCATTTTCCAGATAAAAAGACTGTAAATGATAAATTTGCCAACTTTCATGGGTATGCTAGCTAATTGATGACCTCTATACTAACAGAAGTCTAATTTGATTGCATGTTATTTTAAATAGTGTTTTTTGTCATGCTGTTAGCTACAAATAGCACTGTAGAACTCTGAACTCTTGAAGTTTCTTACCCCACGATCAGTGCAGAAAATGTGATAATTAGCTGAATAAAAATAGAGATACTCAGTATGCTGCCTCCAGAGAAGTTCTCTGACTCATGTCTCTCATCTCTGCAGTTTGGTGGATGACCGCTGTGTGGTACAACCAGAATCTGGGGACCTAAACAACCCTCCTAAGAAATTTCGAGGTAAGGCCACATTTGTGTCTCTGCATCTTCGGAATCTTAGGTGCTATACAGAAATGTTTTGGAGATCTCGGTGGAAGATATGTCAGACCTGTTGAATAACATTTTTGGTTTCTTTTATGCCTTTATTTAAAGGATTTTTAGGGATGCACAGTATTATCAACAAAATATTAAAACGATTTGGAAAAAAAGTTGAAATGCCTTGACGATAAGACGAATAGCTCATGTGCTCAGGCAGGGTGTGCTAGCAATGAGGTCACATCAGCATTGTGGTCATTCTTGAAGATAACTTTTGCCAGAATGATTCACTGTTCAACACATTTAATCTGAGAATGCACGTACAGAACGATGTGTCTAGTGTGCGATAGAGTCAACAGTTACTAGTATGTGCAGTAGCAGCAGCAGCAGCAGCAGCAGCCTCCCCAGGGTCCTAATGCCTGTCTAGTAAAGTGTTTTATTTACTTGAAGGTTGCTGTTGGCCAACTTGTAATAAAATACAAAATACAAAAATATCATTAAGATACTTGTGTTTTGGAATAAATAAAGCAGTTATTGATGTTATAAAATCACAAGTAGATTCGCCTGTGTGGGTCACACATTAGGATCGGTTCCCCTTGTCAGCTGCAAGTGGCTTGATTTTAGGAGGAAGCTGTCGTAGATGGATCCATGTCATTAATGGCTTTAGATGCTGAAGAATGGGTGTGTTCCGGCAAAGAGCCCTGCCTCTGACACAAACAAAATGGCCAAGCATTGACAGCGAGCTGATCCGCATTCTAACTAAGTGTCCAGAAGAGCCCACCCATGGCCTCCTTGACGAGTGGTCAACATCCTTCGCACCAATGGCCCTCTCCGCTCCTGCCAGCAGTTCACAAGGAACTTACCTGGATGTGGCACACCACCTACTTGTGTTAATCCCTCTATTTTCACTGCTCTCACTAGGGATGCACCGGTTCACCAGCCAGAAATCGGAACCAGACGTTTTTTGCTTAAAATGCGCTTTCGGCAATTGGCCGGAAGTGCTCCTGCGTGCACAGACTCTGCTCTACCCTAGGCTTCAGCCTCACCCCGGATGCCAAATGCTACCCATTTTTTGAAGCACCAAGCTCAAATTAGGGACTTCACTTCCCCTCACGGCTTTCCAGAGGATGCTCTGCTTCATATCGGTCACTTCCTCTGTGATTCCTCTGTTTAGACACTCAGAGCAGCTCTTTGTGTGCTTTGGAGGCTGCTCTAAATTGCTGCCCAGTCACATAGAAGATACACTATCTCAATGGATTGTGAATTCTGTAGGCTTGTGTTACGCCTCAGCAGGCTTGCGGTACCTTTCAGTGAGAGGGCCCACTCCACCAGAGAAGTGGCCTCCTCCTGGGCTTGGTCCAAAGGGACTTCTATTGTTGATATTTGTGTGGCGCTGGATGGTTGTCGCAGTCTACCTTCACCAGGTTTTATAACTTGGAAGTCAAGGTACAGATTTTGTTGGGTCTTGGGCTTGGGTCTCATTATTGGCCCATGCTTACAGGAACCCTCAGTACGAGTTTCCCGAGGCTGTGCTTGCAGAGCAGATTCGTTCAACACTTACTTATTGCATGGCGCGATTGGGCATGTTCCCCATAAGCATGTCAATTTGAAATTTGTCAATTTTCGGGTTACTAACACAACCTCAGTTCCCTGAGATAACGGAATGAGCATTGCGTATGCTGCCATGCTATAAGGTTGCATGCGAATCGATGACTCTTGCTTTAGACAAAAAAATTCGGATGAAATGGCACTCAGAGCTGATTTATACAGATTTCAGTTCCTCTCCTTTTGGTGGTTTAAAGCGCCATTGGGGTGTGCAGCAAAACAAACATGACCACATCAGGCTTCAGTATCAGAGTAAACAGGAGTTTCTCCAAAAGCATTTTAACACAACACTCATTCTCTTATCTCAGGAAACAATGGTAACATTAGTAACCTGAGTGTTTCTGTAGTAGTAAAATTGCTTGGTAGCTTACCTAGTACACTTGCAATTTGTGTTTCATGAATCCTGTGATTCATGAAACATTTCTGTCCCATGTTTGCTTTCTTAAAGATATAGTTTACCCAAAAATTATGTCATCATTCATTTGCCCTCAGGTTGTTCTAAACCTGTATGAGTTTCTTTCTTTTGTTGAGCACAAAAGATATTTTGAAGAATGTTGTTAACCAAAATGTTGATGGTAGCTATAGACGTCCATAGTATTTTTTTATTTCCATACTATGTCAGTCAGTGGTTACCATCAATATACCTCAAAATATCTAAAGAAGAAACTCATACTTATCAGGCTTGGAATAAACTTGAGGGTGAGTTTTCCCATAAGCCTGGGTTGTGTGTTTTTATTTTATTTTAATTGTTTTAACCTAAGCAAGGTAGTTGTTAAACAGTAGACCACACAGGAATCCCAGGTGCTATAATAATACATTGTGCAACACTTTCAAAAGGTGCTATACAAAAATGCTTTTACTTGTGTTTTCACTAAAGGGGTCTCACCCAATTTTGGCAAAATAGAGGTGGTCAAAGATAGTTTTATATTAAGTGTAGTGCAACTGAGAATGATGCAATGAAATGTGATGCATTTTACTGTTGGGGAAAAGCTCATAAAGATTAGTTCCAGCAGTAACACACCTATCTGTCATTTTCCAGTGAACTTGAAGACCATGATTAGCTGGTTCAGGTGTGGCTGATGGAGATGCAAATAAACAAAATATTATGAAGCTCTTCAGGAGCAAGATGAAATTGTTATTTCTCTTATTTAAAACATTAAACTTATGAAATTATTCATGCATTTGCAATTTTGCGGTATTAATGCATTTGTCACATCAGCTTCATCAAACAGTCTGTGTAAATACATCTAATGCCAGTTCAGATGCAGCTTCTGTATTTCTTGAAATGGAAAATAGAGGTTGCTGATACTTATTTAATTTGAATTGCAACAACTCTACAGTTTCTTATTATTCTAACTGAATTAATTGAAACAATATAAGACTTTAATGTGAAATATGACACATTTAAGGTTTGGGAAATGGATTTTTTTTTTAAACAGTGAACAGTTATTATGGCCATTTCTACCCTTTTCCAGTCACAGAGCACATTTTTTGAGTTGTTTAAATGAGAGAACATCTGTAACCTAGTCCAGATTAGGGGAATTGTAATGTTTAATAATTTATTTTATTATGTATTTTTGTATGTAAATGCTATCAAAGCAAATCGGAATCGATTGGAAAATTGGAAATCTGAATTGGCCAAGAAAATTGCTGTCGGTGTATCTCTAGTGTAACCTGAGCCTAAGGCATGCTGGGAGAAACCTCTGAGCCCCTTCTGCTCATATAGCGCTAAATGACAGCATGTCACATTCTAGCATGATGTGCTGTCTCACTTTTTTACCAGTTGGTGTGTTTATTTAGTGAATTATTTTCCCACTTGTCTCCAAGGTCTCAGTCAGTCTTAAACCAAGAGGCAAAAGCTAGTGATGCTCAGATTAGAGTTTTACAGCTAATTAATGATTTATGAAGTCCAGATTTCTTAAAGGAGGCTTGCATCTTTGCCTAATAGAAATTTTATTGTTTACATTATGGGAAGTGTTTGGTAAAGTTACTTTTAAATGTAATACATTACAATATTTTGTTACTAAAATAGCTAATTGCATTACTTGTTTACTTTTTATGGAAAGTAATGCATTAGGTTACTTTTGTGTTTTATATATATATATATATATAATTTTTTTTTTTTTTTTTTTTGTTACCTGGGCTAGGCATTCTTATTTGTTTTTATAACAAATAATTCGAAAAGTTATATTTTTAGGCAACTGTAAAGGTCCTTTAACACCAAAAGTGAAATTTATAAGCTTCAGGCTGAAGGAGGTAACAATATATATTATAACAGTAATTAATGATTTCATATAACCAGCCCAAACGTCTCATAATATTTGTTTTGATTAATTTCCCATTTCTACTGTATATACTGTATGCAAAAGACAGCTGGTATAAAGACAGCCAGGGATTGCCACTGAAATGGTATTGGCTGAAACACAAACATGCAAACAGGATTTGAAACGTGTCTGTGTGAACTGGTAAAGTTAACTGTCATTGCCAGCTGTTGGAGGTTTTTGCATGTGAAATGTTCAAGCTCTTGCCAGTGACTCTGCTGCTCAATTCTTGCTGTTTAGTGTCTGGAGTCTTTGCCCAATCTAAGGGGTTTCTTTCTGTGACGTTGATGTTTTAACATGCTTCACACTGTTATATTACCTTTTAAGTGCAGCTGAGGGGCTTGTGCGCAAGTAGCGTATGTAGAATAGTTTTTCTTTACACTCCTTACATTTTTGGGGGCTGTTTATATCCCTCATAATTGCAATAAAACTGGCATTTGGCTTCTAATCAGGTATTCTTTTTTGACCAAGTTTGTCTTGCTACAGCATGAAGCTGCTGAGGCCGTGGCGTCCTCCTCCTCAGAGAACTGAGGCTTTCTGCATATTTGGCTTGAGGAGTTGGAGAGAGTGATAAAATATTCTGCACTTCTGTATCATTTTTTCCCCCCTGAAGTCCATTTTGAACATTAGTCAAAGCTTCTTAAATCAAAAACAGTCGTAATTTAGTGTGACATTTTTCATCCGTTCTCTGACCCCTAAAATTAAACTGCCTGTTTTTGCTACTGTGCCTTTAAAAAAACAAGTTCATCAAGAAAACAAATTCTGCCATCATTTACTCGCTCTCATGTTTTATGGGTTTCTTTTTGTGATGCTTACGTTTATGTTCTAGCTGTTGTTTCTCTCAAATGAAAGTGAATGGGTTAGTAAGATTTCAGGATGACAAAAAAAGCAACATAACTATTCATGAATGTGGTGCATATGTTGATAATTTTATGTTTTGTTTTTTTTAAATCTTCTGCCGATGTAGCTTTAAAATCTCACTTGCATATACATACACTTCTGTTTATTGTTTTTTGTTTACTAAGGCTGCATTTATGAAATATTACAATTTAAAATGAAAATTTATAAATGCTTTTAAATAGAAAACAGTTGTGTATTCCTGTGATGTCAAAGCATCATTACTCCAGTCTTCAGTGTCACATGATCCTTCAGAAATCATTCTAATATGCCGATTATCATATTATTATCAGTGTTCAAAACAGTTGTGCTGCTTATATTTTTTTTTTTTTCATGTAAAAGTCTTTAATTAACTCCAAACAGCAAATCAGTCGCTCCGACACAGATCTGTGGTTGTTCATGAGGATGAGTGAATGTGGCAGGTGGATGAGGCTCTGTCAGCTTGTTTTGTATGGCTGCGTGTTGGTTTGTCTGGAGTTCATTGTGTGTATCTTAACATATCTATCTATGTCTGCATGTATATTTTGTTTGTGTCAGCTTCATTAAACACAGATGGATGGGAAGCCGAATTGTCCATTACTCTTGCTTCAGTGTGACAGACTTTGATGGACAGGTGTTGTGTTTTTATAGGGACTGATGGATGAAGCTGAGAGCCAGACAGCTCTAGTTAGAGCTAGTACTCCCTTTCCAGTGTAATATATATATATATATATATATATATATATATATATATTATATATATTTTCTAGATTTTTAGTGTTGGTTGAAGCAAAAAGTACTCTTTATTGAGAATACTCTAGAGATGTTTCTCTTTAACAAACACAACCCCTGTATTTCTATTTTATTTAATTTTATTATTTTTGTGAATAGATCTTTTTTAATTACAGTTTTTGTCAAGGAAATATACAATTTATTTACATATATTGACATTAGTCATGAACAAAATAAATTAATAAACTAATCAACAACTGAACAGACAATGTTCTACTCTCAGCAGCTTTTATGTTTAACGTTTTAGCATATTTGAAACTATTATCTTTAGCGGGATTAGAAGATATGACGAAGAAAATGGATTTTATTTGATAGAACAGTTATAACTGGGTAGGTAAAATCCTCCAGAAGTCACTTTTGAATGTGATGGAGTATTTCCTAAACCAGTTTCCTTACACTGTTCTTTATTGATGTCTCCGTGGTAGCTAACCAGTCATGTTTCTTCATGCTAACAATAAGATGGCCATCTCCTTCAGCTGTACTCCACCCAGCTACTGTTTCAGGCTGTTGTCATCTTTCAGCTAAACTTCTCTCGTCTGCCCTCTTCTGCTACTTGACACCCTGAGCTTAATCGAAATGACTTCAGTCTGCCGAAATTGAGTCTCAAAATCCTCACATATGCTTATGTATTTATGAAGATCATTTCATAAGCTGTAAGATTAAAGAACATTTCGGGCCTAGAGTTGAGAAAATGACTGGCTCAAGTAAAGCAGAATTTCATAAAGGGCTATTTAAATAAATACATTAATATACAATTTCTATCATTAGTGCCTGCATAGGTTTACGTTTTTTTTTTTTTTTTTGGCAAATTATTCTTTTAACTTTACTCTTGTTAAAATAAATAAATTAATTAATTAAAATAACCTAAAAGACACAATCCAATACATTAACGCTGAATCTTTCAGACCATGAGCAACGCAGGTTTAAGGCTGCAGAGGCAAAACATTCTGCTGTGCCACTGATGGAAATGAGACTTAATTGGATGTATCTAAGTAAATGCAAAGTGCCTTGATGAGCTCGTGATATAGCAAGGTCATGTTTGCTCTGCTCATGACTCGAGCTCTTCTGTACTGTCAGCTGTGGCTGCAGCAGATGGCTGTCACATTATTACTGATACCATATTCAAATATTAGGGAAAGTACTCATTTCATGACTGGCTTTGAATAACACTAGCTGCACTAACGCAGTCAGATGTGCACATACAGTTTTACCGTAACCGGCTGCGGGTGTTACAGTTATAAACTTGTGGTGGAGCATTTGAATAGAAAATGTTTTTCTTGAACTGAAAGTGTAGCTGGTAGCTAGTTCACAAATGCTGTTCACAAGGAAGCACTGTTTCCCCACTAACTGCATTATTTTTCAGTAGTGTGACAGAATGTTTTCACAGTGTAGCTTTGTTATACCAATTATAGGTTCATGTAAAAAGAAAATGATTAAATGGATTATTCTAATTATTTTAAGTCTATTTTTAAATGATTGTTTTATTAAATTTATTTATCATAATTTTGTTAAAATTGCTTTATATAAAATTATTTTAAATCGGTATCTTGAGTAGTGTAGTTACTTAAAGAAAAATGCTTTTTAATAACGCTTCACTTTTTAGGGTTATATAATGAAATCGCTTTTTAAATAAAAGTGTAATTTTTTTTTAAAGGGCTGATGTCTCAACACAGCTGCCACACACACACACACACCTCTGAACAGACATACGCTGATGCACTTCCTGTTTGATCGATGACAGCTGTGACAGCTGTGTAGGTGGACAGACACATCAGGCCTGGCTTCTACCGCAGCTTTCTCATACAGGATAAGCTGTGCTTACCAAACAAACAAAGTGAAAACTATAGACAGTGGCCTCAACCTAGATTATAAGTTTTTTTTTTGTATTTGTAATAGATAAAAGACCTCCTCGAGACAAGTGTTGCAATTTAGCTTCAGCTACAAGCAGCATGATACATGCATGGGGTGACTCTTATTTCAGTTTCATCTATGTTTATTGTATCTGTCCCTAAACAATTAAAACATTAAGTAAAAAAAAAAAAGTCAACTTACATAAACGTTTTTTACATAACTGTTTGGAATAGTATTATGGCATTACAAGTACATTGTTAACACTTTATTTCATTACATTATGATACTGCTATTATGAGCAAGGCTTAGGCTACCATGGGGGAAACACCTGAGCCTTTTCTGAAATAATACAGTATCTTTTGAACTCCCTTGTCTCCTGCTCTCTGTAGGTAGATGTAGCAGAACAACAGTGGTAGGGCTTTGCTCACTGCGCTTCTGCTTTGAGAGATTGCCTCGACTAAATCTTTAGATCCCTCATGGTATTAATAGGCTGCTTAAGCTGTTTAAAAGGCCTGGTTTCCAGAGAGCCTTGCAGTGTCATTTAAAAGTTTGCCCTTCCTTTCTGATCCTGGGTCACGGCCACAAACGTAGATCCAGGGTCCTGTGAGGAGCAGCAGCCCTCTTTAGCATACTGCCAAGAAACACCCATTCAGTTTATATCCTGTGAATTTTAGCAGTGACCATGGGCAACAAGATAGTGATCATTTTGGTATCTGTGAGTGTCTCTGAAACTTTGGCTAGCAAATACATGTCCAGCATGTGAGTTTTGATGCTGTTGTTCAGTTAAAATGGATGGTAAAATAGACCAAATCTGTAAATCTGACCAAAACTTTTTCTACAAAAGTAAAGTGCCTAAAGCTAAATGTCAGTTTCAGAACGTTAAACATTTCCCTCAAGGAATTTTTTCATTCCTCTTATTGTAATCATCTCAGATAGGGCTTTGAATTTCAGACCGGTTTTGCTTACTACAGAAAAAAAAACATGAAGAACATGAACGGCTGTGTTTAGCCGCGTTTCCCACCTAAATTACCCTGAACATTTTTCCCCCCAGACCTGTTACTTTCTGCGTTTCCACCGCGGTGTAAAGTACCAGGAAGATTAGGTAAATAGACTGTTGACAAAGGTTTGCGCGCGTTTCTCAATACAAAGTACACTGATTTTGGACGTGCATCTTTGCGCATTCAACTCGGGAGTGTGATGTCCGCGACGACGCAAGTTCGGTAAAACAGCAGCGTACTTGATAACTTCATTCAGCTCGTCTTGGCTACTGCAATTTTCCTATCTGTATATTTACATAAAAACAAAATAGGATATCTAATACCACTGCCTCCTTTGGTTTTCATTTAAACATAATAACAGCTGCAGAAATGTACTTAGTTCAGAGAAATGTGTATATACATTACAGTGCAACTAATTATTATATAAATTTGCCTTTTTTATTTTCATTTTAACATATAAATAAATTGAATACAGATCAAAGATTACCTGTAAGATTTACCCAAAACAAATTATATTTTATGTTTAACCACTAAAGAGACATCAGAGCCAGCACTTATCAGAAGGTCTAGCCGAGGTGAGGGTGCTCTTGGCGGATACATGATCACGTGGAGCTGACAGTCTCCGAACATTTTTAAATAGGCTCTGTTTTTATAAATTTAAATAACTACATTCTCGCTTGAAATACTTTTAAAATTACATTTCATGACACAATAACATTAATATTTTGAAAATGATCCGAATAAATGGTGGTTGAACCCAGCCAATGCTGCCTGAACTCAACCAATCAGCATGTTTAGCGCTAAAGTCTCGCCCCCGAAAGTTCCCTCTCCAGCAGGGACTTTCTGAGGGGCTTTTTTTAACCTGGAACTTTATTTAGTTCCTGGTTCCTGCAGTGGAAAAACACCGAATACCAGCCCAAAGTCCCTAGTTCCTGGGTAAAGTTCCTGCGGTGGAAACGCGGCATTTGTTGGCTCTGGAACAGTCGTGTGATTCCTATCGTAGCATTATGTCTAATGCCTTTGACATCTCCTGACAGTAATTTGCTCAGCATTCATGTGAATTTGTGAAAGTCTGTATGTAGATAGTATTTCAGTACATTTATGCACATTTAGTACATTTTGTGTGAGCAGGCCTTCAGGGTACACAGATAACTATAAGGTAGATCTCTATTAAGATAACTATATTAGCATCCACGTGTACACACAATAACATTATATTTATTATAATTGCGCAAAAACTGCATTGCTGTAATATCAGCTGTTATTGTATATATTAGTGGAGAAATATATTTGTTTTATTTTTACCTTTATGGTTATTTAATTCCTAACTGGAAGTTGAGTTTAAACCACTAATAATTTATAATATTAACACTGGTAAATGTAATTGTAACAAACAAATCTCCATATTCATCGGGAAGAAGGAGGCGGGAACCGGCGCACAATCAAAACTCATTTTAATAATCAGAAATAAACACAAAACGGCGCGTCAGCCCCTCACGGCGACTGACGCGCACAAATAAAAGCCAAAACCTAAAATAATGTCCCAGGCCTGGTCCTCTCTCGTCCTTCACGGTCGTCACTCCAGTTTTATATCCTTCCATCTCCTACGTGGGACTCGATACTAGCGGTGGGGCTCAGGTGTAGCTCATCTCCAATCACTACACCTGGCCTCACTCCTCGTTCCCACGCCTCTCGGCCCCGCCCCACTCGCCACATACCCCCATCGCCCCTCGCAGGCCGGGGGGTACCCTCGAGACTGCGCTCTACTCCCCCCCCCCCCCTTCCCTCCGGGGGGGACCGCTCACGGGGACCTGCAGGAACCTGGGGGTAGGACAGACGAGGCGAGAGAAAAGGAGATGGAAGGAGGAGCGACAAGGACGAGAGAGGGGAGAGAGGAAAAAAAAAAAAAAAAAAAATCCGGTTCCCAGACGCACTGCTGCTCGGCCCTCCACCAGCTGGGTGATCTCCTCCGCGGTGCCCGGCGGTGGCACTGGACGGCCCTCGGCGGACGGCGCGACACTCCTCCGCCGCCCGATGGACGGCGACGGCTCCTCCGATTTTGGGCAGCGGCAGGAGTCCCCCGTTCCCTGCCCCTCCGGATTCCGTCACGGAGGCGGCAGGCTCCGGCCCCCTGGCGAACGGCGCCGACTCCTCCGCTCCCTCACGGACGGCAGCCGCCCCTCCTTGTCGTGGGCGGTCGGCAGCGAGCTCGCCCGTCCCCGGCAACTCGCTCCAGCCCACCGCCTCGAGCGTCCCTGGCGGCACATACCTCGCCTGCTCGAGGGCACCGCGGATTCACCACAGCGGCGAGGGATCTTCAGCAGCGCGTCCCTCCTTCTCCCGGGTTTCGGCACCACTGTAACAAACAAATCTCCATATTCATCGGGAAGAAGGAGGCGGGAACCGGCGCACAATCAAAACTCATTTTAATAATCAGAAATAAACACAAAACGGCGCGTCAGCCCCTCACGGCGACTGACGCGCACAAATAAAAGCCAAAACCTAAAATAATGTCCCAGGCCTGGTCCTCTCTCGTCCTTCACGGTCGTCACTCCAGTTTTATATCCTTCCATCTCCTACGTGGGACTCGATACTAGCGGTGGGGCTCAGGTGTAGCTCATCTCCAATCACTACACCTGGCCTCACTCCTCGTTCCCACGCCTCTCGGCCCCGCCCCACTCGCCACAGTAATCCTTAGAAAATTTCAGATTATATGTATTTTTTTAATGCTGTACATAATTCATAAATGCATAAATTCAGCATTTAAAGTGAGTGATTTTTATTAATTTATTTTTGATCTTTCAAACAAATAGTATAGCATTTTAAAATGTGCCATTTATCTGTTTTCTGCCATTATATTATTTGGCTTAGAGCTGAAGATTTTTGCCCGAACCCGATGGGACCCGTCGGGACCCGACGGGTTCGGTCGGGTTCGGGCTTGCACTCCGATTTGTGAGGTAAATATCATGTGATGTGTTTCGATTAGCGCGAGAATGATGCGAAAATGAATGCTGAGCAGGTGTAACGGAGGCTTGCCTCTGGTGATTACGTTTTGGTTGCACCAGCAACTAAAGCAAAGTCTGAGGTGTGGAAAAGTTTTGACCACTCGTTTTTATTAGTGCTTTGGTCTATTTATAGGTTAAATGAGCCTATGTCTAGAATGCTGATATGTTACGATGTCACAGAGGACTTATTTTATTTCTTTATTCCAACTTCCAAGCGGTCTAGTCTACGTTAGTTATGAGTAAATTATGTTAAAACATGAATAAATTACTCATTGTTGACAAAAGGCAAAAGAGCTGTGTGCGCGCCACATTTGAATAATGTCGGGCTGTAGACGGGTTCGGGCTTTAAAAAAGCTGTCAATCAAAATGTACTTGTCGGGCTCGGGCCGAAACCTGTCGGGCTCGGGTCCTGTCGGGCCTAAGTTTTAAGGCTCGATTACAGCTCTAATTTGGCTCATCAGTATTGGCTGTAATGTTAATATTTCTGGTCAAGATACCGTACAATTAGTGTTATTATTGCAAAATCATGGTAAATGTTTTTAAATGGAGTGGCGATACAGTGTAAAAAAACATTAATTTAATGGTAAAAGACTGTAAAAAGGCTAAAGTAAAAACCTGTTAAATGGTTAATGGTAAATTCCCCTACTATATATGGTTAAAAGCTGTATTGGACGTTACATGTAGTTTTGAGGTAGCATACTGTTTTTGGAAGTGAAAATAACTGTAAATTGACATTCCCAGAATTCCCTGCATGTGTTGTTGAAATGCCTATGTTTCCTAGTTTTTTCCTATCAATTTTGTATATTATGATTGTGTGTTACACATAATGTTGTTAAATGAATGTTTATTGCATTATTTCATGTATTCTTTTTTTATTTCCACAGCTGCCTTTCTTTTTTTCTTTTTTTTTTCACAGTGTAGGGGTTTCTTTTAAAACTGTGCATTCTTCTGTAAGTTTGTGTCCATAACTGTTTGACAGCCTGTAGTGTTTGTTTTGGTGTGGTCTGTCTGACTCTCTGTGGTTTAGCATGCTTACTCTTTCTCATCTCTTAGTTTAACCTAGCATTGCCCTTTGGCACCATCAACCTACATTTCTTTCCATCATTCCTTCTCATCGCCATCCTCTGTCGCACGTTCCCCTCAAATGCTCCTCTCCTAACTTTCCACTTAAGTACCCCCCCCCCCCCCCCCCCCAGTTCCCTGGCCGCTAATCCCTGAGCGTTAGCGTTAGCGGTGGCCGCATTTCTCCATGCGCTCTGCGGTCCTAGTGCTATTTTTACCCGTCACACTTTATCATGTCCTCTTGGGTGTCTTCCCTCCCTTCCTGTTAGTCTTTCCTTCCTTTTACACACTGTCAGGTTCCCAGCACTCAGTGCAGTCCTGTCCAATCATGATAAGATAAGAGTGTAACTGGTTCTCAAGGATCATAACCTGCTGGTTAACATCATGAAGATAGTATCTCATCCTCAGAGTTTATATGTGTGTTCCCTACAATGCGCAAGGGATGTTTCACCTGATAAAAAGTGTATTAATAATGATCTTTATTATTATTATACATATAAATATGTATATTATTAGAATTTAATATGTAATCGTGATCATTCTATTTATTTTGGCATTGCAAGTGCATCAAACTCTGTATTGTATAAGACTGTTAGAACATTTACTGGTTCTCGGCATAATTTGCTTTTCGGCATAATTTGCTTCTCAGCATAAAATGCTTGTGTTCTCTGTGGTTTTTCTAAATTGTTTTGGCTTGCTGCTTCTTGGCTGAACACATTGAGAGAGCATTTTTTTATCACCCCAAATATCATAAATCCTACCACTAGTAATATAAGGCAAAATAAGTAAATATCATTTGAGGCATCATTCATGACTATAGCACAAACAACATTTTGCTCAATAAATCGACTAATAACTTTTTTAAAGAAAGTGTTGCATTTTCAGTCTAATTTCAGTTTTAGTAAAAATTTGTAAATGAATAATTTTTATGCTGATTAATAAAAATGATTTAATATTCTCACTGTTTAATTATTTTTATTTAAAATGGGACACATTTGTCGGTGCCGATAGCCTTTTGTGTAGCGCGCTGACATACTGCACTGCTGCGCTTCGGGCGTCCCGTGTCCGAATCACGACTCGAGGACCTTTTCCAAACCTGCCCCTCTCTCTCTCTCTCACTTCACTTCCTGTCATGTCTTATCTGTCCTATGTCACAATAAAGGTAAAAATGCCCCCCAAAAACATGGGACACATTTATTTGAATAAGCTTTTACAATTACTAATTTGCTTTTACCTTACCATTTCACCTCATTTTAGCATTTTCACGAAATATTTTGAATTTTGAACAGCTGTTGGACCTTTGCTTGGGTATAAACTGGCATAGTTGTCACTATGGTTCTGGTGTGTTTAATCTACATTACTTTCCTTTTATGACTTAAACTGGCAAAGTGTCCCAGTCATTAAACTAATGTGCCAAACTTGAATCCCGTTAGAAACTAAATGAATTGTTCTAGACAGTTGTGCCTGCAGTCAAAGGTACCCTCATGATTTCATTGAATAATAAAGTGTACCATTAAGTGGGTCACAGTGTCCCAGAGATTAACCTGATTATATCCTTTCTAAAAATGGCTAAATACGGCTTTATGATTCAGTACTGATGGATATATGGCAGTCTTTGTTTTGTGTCTGGAAGGTCAGTTAGTCCAGTAATTCCCAACAACTAGGGGGGCTTGAAAAGATTTACCTCTAAAAGATAAATAATAATGTATTAAAGGCATATTCATGATTCTTGTAGATAATTTTTTTTTTGAAGAAAGAAAATAAAAATATAAAAAATATATTTATATAAGTAGTTAATACTCTACATAATTTACAGTGATGTGTAAGTTAAAGAGAACACATTTCTGGTTTGGCGTTGATGAAGTGGTAGCCCTGAGCCTTGGGATGAAGTTGGGCCTTACTGTAGGTGTACTTTACATACTTTCAAAAAAAAAAAAAAAAAAAAAAAAATATATATATATATATATATATATATATTTCTGCACAGTATAAAGGCAGATAAAAATGTTTGTGTGAACTTAAGTTGTTTTTGTGCATTTTCTGCTTTTCCTTCCAGACTGTCAGTTCAAGTTGTGTCCAATGAACAGGTACTCAGCCCAGAAACAGTTCTGGAAAGCTGCAAAACCTGGTGGAAACAACACCACAGACACTGTACTCCTCAACAAATTACATGTGAGTTCAAAATGTGCCACATTTTGGTTTTGTGGATCCAGGCTTAAATGCCTCTTATGGAAGCTTGTTTTTACCAAGGGATACAAAAAAAAAAAAAAAAAAAAATAGTGAGATGTAACTTAGAATTCTGATATATATTTTTTATAGCCTGTTGGGAACCATACCCCTCATTATGAATCTTATTGAATCTTTAATTTTTGAATCTTTAATTTAAATTTTACATAAATTAAGTGTATTTTTTGTATAAAATATGACATATAACATATGGTTCATTTTCATTACATATATATCAAATAATTCATTTAAATTTTATTTTATAAACTTGTCTAGACCTATCATTTATGTGAATTTATATAAAGTATTTGTTGTCATTTTATTCTGCATTTTCACCTTTGTTTTTCAGCATGCTGCTGATCTAGAGAAGAAACAGAATGAATCAGAAAACCGGAAGCTGCTGGGAACGGTGATACAGTACGGAAATGTTATTCAGGTAGGTCGGCCAGCTGGCAGATGGGAGGTAGAGGGACTTCACTGTGCCATTGAGGTCTTGGCAGGACAGAAATCCATTGTTTAGTGTTATTTTAGTGTGTGTGTCATTGAGCTTGCATTCATAATTGTTCTACATAATTTATCATAATGTAAAACTGTGCCATGTGACCTTGAGTATGTTCATGTGTATAGCTAAATGGGTTCCATGGGTTTACCAGCTTTTTTACATAATGTTCCTTGCACTATAAAAATCGGACATTTGTGTGGTTTCCATTTTGCAGCTGTTGCATTTAAAAAGCAATAAGTACCTTACGGTGAATAAACGACTGCCTGCTTTGCTGGAAAAGAACGCCATGCGTGTGACCCTGGACTCGGCTGGAAATGAAGGCTCCTGGTTCTACATACAGCCCTTTTACAAACTCCGCTCCATAGGAGACAGTGTAAGTGAAAAAAAAACACACACAGTTCAAACCGTTCTGATAAACTGGGGTCAGTTAAAAAACAAAAAGAAAAAGATAAAAGAAGTACTCTCCCTCCAGGCGTATTTTCCATTATAGTGTGGTAACAATTCTAGGTGGTAATTTTGCAAAGCCTTGTTTACTTAAATGTATTAATGTTTTCTAGCTTACATTTTTACTGCTCAAAGCTAACATGCTTTTAGAGCATTTTTTTTCATGAATATATGTAGATAAACTACCGTTAAAAAGTTTAGGGTCTGTAAGTATTCAAATCTCTTTTTCAGCCACCAAGGCTGCATTCATTTAAATAAATATATATTTTAAAATGTAATTTATTCCTGTGATGCAAAGCTGAATTTTTTAGCATCATTACTCCAGTCTTCAGTATCACATGGTCCTTCAGACATCATTGTAATTTTATGATTTACTGCTCAAGAAACATTTTTTATTATTATCGATGTTGTGCTGTTTACTATTTTATGGAAACTGTAATAGATTTTTTCCCATTATCTTTGATGAATAGAAAGTTTAAAAGAACAATTTCAAATATAAATATTTTAGATTTTTTCTGTTTAGAAAATGCTTTTACTGTCATCCCTGCTGAAAAGTGTTAAGTTATGACACTATTGTGGATAATGCAGTCAGGGACTTATGTTAAACTCCTGTTTGTGGACTTCATTTCGGCTTTCAATACAATCATCCCAGTGCTCTGTCAGTGGATCACCAAGCTTTCTGACAGAAAGGCAGCAGCTAGTGAGACTGCAGAAATTCATGTCAAACAGCCTCACCATCAGCACTGGTGTCCCTCAGGGATGTGTTCTCTGCCCACTGCTCTTCTCTTTTTACACTTTACGAATGCACCTCTACTTACTCCTCTGTCAAGCTCCTGAAGTTTGCAGACGACACCACAGTCATCTGCGTCATCCAGGACAGTGACAAGTCTGCATATACTGTAGAAGCGAGGTTGCGCAGTCTTAACAACCTGGAGTTCAACATGGTCAAAACAGTGCTGATGATTGTAGACTTCAGGAAAAGTCATTCAAAAAACTTTTTTTTTAAATTACTGACATCAGAGTTTTTAGCAGCTGCGTATGTATCGTGGTATTTACTGCCAAAAGACAACTTCTACAGAGGTGAGCAGCAATGAGAAATGTTGTCCTGAAAATTGTGCCAAATTATATAAATGCAGAACCCTACATGTGTTTTCAAGCAGTCTTAGTCAATTTCTTGGTGTAAGGCTGAATTTAGAACTTAATAAATGGAACTTGGATTGTCAAATGTACTATGCTATGTACCAGGGCTCTTAATGGCCTGAGCTGTAGCTTTTAACTTTTAACCATCTGGAAAAGATGTAATCTAAACAGAACCAGACATAAAACAGTCTTCGTTTGCTCCATTAGATGTTTTTGTATGGGGGCCATGGGGTGTCATCCGCTGCTGATCTCTGGGGTAAAGCGTGTTTTTACATCAGCTTCCAGTGACCATTACATGATGTCAGAGCTCACAGCATTGAATTCCCCTGCTAATGCCATTAAAATGGCCTCTGTGGCAGAACATCACTGACACAGAGCCTCCGTAACGAAAAGCCTCTACAATAGTTTGAAACTAAATGGAGCCTGGTCTTATATAAATAAATGCAAACCTGTGGCACTACTTAAATTTGTTTGTCTTGAGCTATACAGTTTAAAAGCAGTTAGTGAAATGAGTTTAAATACAGTATATTACAATTGCTTTATTTTAAGCTTAGTAGATTTCAGTATACATCAAAATCTGTTGTATAGATGCGTTATTGAATTTTTGTGTGTGTGTGCACCAGTCTGCTAGACTGCTATGCAGTAATTTAGTTATAAAGTTAAAGTTTCACTGTCTTCTAGGTTAGGGTGGTAGAAAAACACAATCATTTAGTTTAAAAAAATAAACAATTTATTTAATATAAAATAATATATTTAATAAATTGTTTATTAATAAACAATTAATTAATTAATGGATGATCTTAATAAATTACAAATTAATTACAATACATTGTATATTATCCTTGTTTTTATACATTGTCTTATGATTTTTTATTATATTTTCTACATTATTGAACATTCTATTTCTGATGTTTTTATTTCTGAATTAATTTTTTAATTTAATTCTACTTTCAGAAGGTCATAAAAAGCATAGTGTATGCTTGTGAGTTTGACCAAAAAATAAAATTAATTTAATAAATGTATTAATTTTATTCAAATCTGTTCAGTTTATTTAGATGCTTGCTTTCATATTTATTTACTTACTTTTTTTTAATTGCGAGGGACAGCCTGTCAATGCTCATGCTACAACTACAAACAATTTCTTCACAAAATATGTTCTAATTTTGAGCTTTTTTTCTCATTTAGGTTGTTATTGGGGACAAAGTGGTTCTGAATCCAGTAAATGCAGGCCAGCCTCTACATGCCAGCAGCCATCAGTTGGTAGACAATCCTGGCTGCAACGAGGTTTATCTGCTTTTTCTATTAGTTTTATCCTTTTGTGCATTACACCATGAAGTGTGAATGTATGTAATAACACTATTAGTACAATTCTGCTCTTAATGGTTTTGCAATAAATGCTTTAAATGGAAACGTACTGTCTGTAAACCATCGCTAAATTAACTTCTGCTGCATAAAACTGGAATGAATGTCTATGCAATTAAAACATCTTGAACACAGTGTTAGTGTGAAAGCTGTTATGCTATGATAACACGAATTTAAGAGCCACTTTCGCTGCCAGAATGTCTCTGCATTGTGAATGATTGTTTTTAGTAAGTGCTCATGCTCAAAAAATACCATAGTTTGTCTTATGACGCCCCCTCCTCCCTTTGTCCTCTCCGTTCTCCTCAGGTGAACTCTGTGAACTGCAACACTAGCTGGAAGATTGTTTTATTTATGAAATGGAGTGACAACAAGGAAGCCATTCTTAAAGGAGTAGGTGCCTCACAGACACATGATCTATGTTAGAATGTGATGTTGCTAATAACTTCTTTCTGGTTGCTAAGGGTGACGTGGTTCGGCTGTTTCATGCCGAGCAGGAGAAGTTTCTCACTTGCGATGAACACAGGAAGAACCAATATGTGTTCCTGCGAACCACCGGCCGCCAGTCCGCTACCTCTGCCACTAGCAGCAAAGCATTGTGGGAAGTGGAGGTGAGTTGCATGTGTTGTCGAGATAAGTGTGTTGTTAAGATAATCTTCACAAATTAACCCGAGTTCATTAAATGGCCTAAATACTATCGCCAGAAATAAAAACTAAAATAAGGTTACAAACTGACTACAACACAGTCACTTGACTTATGTCACCAACAATATGCTTCCCCCAACTCTATTAATCTTAAATTCAGTCAAAATTCTTTATTTAAAATCTACAAGTTGAAAAGTTTGTGTTTGCAAGAGTCCGAGTATAAACAATGAGGCTGTGAAAGCGGACTAGTGAGAAGTCCTAGAACTTTCCTCTTTGGCTTTATAATGTTTATTCACTTTTTTGTGTTATTTAGCGATTGTGGAACAACAAAATAATGCAGTTTTTTTTGTGATCTCTCATAACTCAACATTTAACTACAAAATAATCACAAAAACTGTGTCTGTGCATTAGGTCTTACGCCTGTTTCACACATACTTCATCTGCAGTGCGTATGCGTTGCGTATTTTTTTACACACCCATGTTAACGGATTCCAGTGTTCACACTGTACGTGGTTGCGGTCCGTCAATGCGTTCCGTGAGCAGTGCGTCTGCAGCAGTGCAGCGATCGTTTACGTACCGAGTCTATCTTTGCTGTGCTGCACGCGCTGAATTAAAGTGACAGTGCATTGTTCGCGGTAAAAATTAACATGGATTGACATGGAAATTTCACAATAAATGTATACTATTTAAAGCCTACTGTGTTTCACACACAACACATGGGTTTTTGGCTAGGTTAAAAACAAGAAAAAGAGCAACTTTAAATAAACAAGGCAACCTAATATATGCACTTTTATAGAGGCAGGAAAACAAAGTTATTTGAGACCCGTTGGATTGCTTGTAATAAAGATTTAAATGCAAAAGGCACGAGAGTCGACTGTTTCTGTCAGTGGTGAGTTTTAATATTAAATGTTTGTGATAGCCTAACAAGAAAAGTAGGTTAAATGTTGTGTTTAAATGTTTTGCCGCTTGCTTCAGCAACTTATTATACAAACCTATCAGTCAAATGCATGAGTTATACGTTGTTTATATTTGAATTTAAATTAATTTCTATGAAAGATTGTTAATGTACTGTGATAAAAGAGTATCACAATGCTTGAAATCAAAATAATGGACAAATGTTGTGTTTGTGGCATAAACAGCCACGGATCAGTAGCGGACTGCAAACGCGTCCTGTGTGAAAGCACAATGATTCCGTGCTGCTTCTGCACCACATACGTAACGCACACGGACTGCATACGGAGTATGTGTGAAACAGGCTTTTTTTATTATTTATTATTTGTCTTATGAAGTAGTTTTTTTAATATTAGCCAAACTCATCACAATTGAAAGAACCAAAGGCTTAAACTACTTCAGTCTGTATGCATTGAATTTTATACACTAGTTTCAAAATTTTAGTTGAATTACTGAAATTAACTTTTCAACGACAATTTAATTGATTGAAATGCACCCGTAAATAGAGTATGTGCCTTCCATACATGATAAAACGTAACTTTGTTGGAAAAACATAGAAACATCTTGTATTTACTATATTTATTTGCTTTGTCAGTATCGTTGTGGGTTGTAATTCTTTTGCTGTTGTGGGCTGTAAGGACCTTTTGAAATAACAAATAATTTGGCGAAGTGATATGGACTTGTAATGTGGTCAAGACCTGCCTGGAACTATTTTAGCTGTGTGTTTCCCTGAAAATAATTGCACACCTTCGAACATTCATCAGCCAATCAGATTAAAGCATTCAACAGCTCCATAGTGTGTATATATATATCTGTCTAATCGCTAACCGTGATATTCCTCCCAATCTCATGTTTCAGGTGGTTCATCATGACCCGTGTCGTGGTGGCGCCGGTTACTGGAATAGTCTTTTCAGGTTCAAACACTTGGCCACAGGACACTACCTGGCAGCAGAGGTGAGTGAGGTGTGTTCTACTAGCCTGGGACCCTCCCTCAGCTGTTCCCAGATCAGCACTAACCTCTCCCACTGGGTAGGGAACCTTACTAACTTCCTCTAGATTTTCTCAGGCTAAAAACTGCAGTCTGTAAGATTTTCAGCATCACGCCTCAAACCTGACTTGAGCTGATTTTTGCTCCGTAAGATGCCAAATTGGTTAAATCTTACGTAGTACAGCTTTAATCACTTCTGTGGTGCTGTTCTTTGAATGTGACTGGCTAGCTTGGGTAGCCAGAAATGTTTAAGGATATTTTGACATAAACCAGAAAGAAAAGGGATCAATCAATTTCCTGTCAATTAAAATAATCTGATTCCTTTAGCATTTTGAGGACATTTTTGGTGCTTTATCTGCCCACAGGTTAATCCTGACTATGAGGAAGAGTCACAGGAATCACGTTCATCTGTAAGTAGTTATATTTCTGTTGAATAGATGGCATACAATTTGGGTGTATTATCATCTTATCTAAACTGCTGTCTGAATTTTTGATTTCTTTTCCAGGTGGCAGATTTTTCACCCTTTAACTTCCAGGTACTGTCAGACCTGCTTCATCTTCATGTCAAAGGCCTTAAGTTGTTCCCTATAATTCTCTTTGCATTTTTCTATACAGTATATGTTTGTGTTTTGTGCAGTTTTGTTTGATATTATTGCTCATTATAGATTTGAAATGTGGTTCTGTACATGTTATGATATATTAACAGCATTTGTGGGCAAAATTCAGTCAGTGTTATTTTAGTTTTATCTATAGACTATTTTAGAATTTATAAATATTTCAAATTGGCTTTTATTTTTTATTTTAATTATGTTTTTATTTCATTTTTAGTCTTAGTAATTTTATGTTAGTTTTTTCTTTCTTTTTGATATTTCTAGATAGTTGTCATACATTTTTTATTTTCGTTTTAGTTTTAATAGTTAATACTTGAACTTGATATTAATTAATATTTGTCATTTCCGATAAATTTTCATCAGCCTTATTTAAATTACAGATTTTTTTTATATAGTTTAGTTTTGGTTTTAGTTTGAATACACATCAAATTAAATGTTAAAACACACATTGTTTTGAAAGTTTAGCTACAAAACATGAAATGTAAATGTAAAATCCCTACCAGCATTGTCTGTGCAAAATTTAAATATCAGATATTAAAACTGTTATGATTATAGGAAGTAAACCCTGTAACTTTTGCATTATTCGTGCATGAATACAGAATGGTGACCATTTACATCCAAAGAAAAATGTACTGTACAGACATATTTTAATGAACAAATAATGCAGTTATTTTAACATAGATACAAGCTTCACATTTCTATTTTTAAAACCTAAAAATGCATTACAGATTTATTTATTTTTTTAAATTAGAAAATCCGGTCAAAATAATAATGATAATTAAAAAAAATGATTTTATGACATAAATGCATTGAATCTAACTTGAATTGAACCCACTAGAATATTACTTTGGGGGAAAAAAAATATTAGTTTTATTTCAGAAATAAAAAGCACTATTTAACTTAAAACAAATAAATAAAAAGGAAGAAATAAAAAAAATATTTTGATCATTTGTTTAGCTGTTTTTTTTTCTATTGAATTTATCATTTTATTCAACAGTTTGGGTTATCATTTCTAGAATGTATTCTTTAACCATCCACAAGGCGGCACTATAGTTAAAGGAAAGCAGTTTGAGCAGTGCAGCTTGTGATCTGTAGGTGGCAGTATAACACCACGACTCGTTTTAAGCGCTCCCTCCTGTCGCTCGTGTGCATGACTTACTAAGCTTTGCTCACAGTTCTCAATTTAATCATTGTTTCTTGATAACAGACCCTTTGAACAGGTTTGTGAAATTTTGTGACGGTCTAGTGAAAATTTCCCCCGAGTTTCCCTGAAATGAACCAAGCACAGGAGTTAGCACTATTGTTGTCTAAGAAAAAAATGGTAGACTTGTTTTGCTGGAACCCACATACACTTCACTGTGAGACTGATCAAGAGATTTCATATTCTTGGAAGCTCTGAGGAATTGCAGGTCACATGCGAACTTGTAAACATGGATGTATTATTTCATTTATTAAACATCTGCTAATGGCATCACTTAAGACCGGTTTTATCTCAGTAACATAACAAGAAGCCGAGCGAAGTGTTGTGTCTTCATGGTTATGTGTTCTCCTCTCTCCTCTAGCTTGACTCAGAACATGAAGCTCTGCGAGCACGTCTGCGAACGCCCAACGAGAAGGTCATGTACACCCTCGTGTCGGTCCCCGATGGCAATGACATCTCCTCCATATTTGAGCTGGATCCCACCACCCTCAGAGGAGGAGACTCCCTGGTACCCAGGTACACACTGGACCGTTTTTGGTTCATACCAGTGAAGTCACTCAAGGTATAACCATCTCTAAATCCTGTACAGGTTTAAATGGTACAGTTCAAAACTTGATATGTCATTAATTGATGTAGTGATTCTATACAAACCTACCTGACAGTCTTAATGTGCTTTTTAGAAGGCTGTATGATGAATTAGGAATTAATTATTGAATGTTGCGTGAGCCCTGGATTTTAAACAGGGGGGGTAACACAATTGAAAAAAAAATTAATACGTGTATGTGTGTGTATATTTATACACACACACATATACACACACATATATACACACATACACACACATACAGTACAGACCAAAAGTTTAGAAACATTACTATTTTTAATCTTTTGAAAGAAGTTTATTCTGCTCAACAAGCCCGCATTTATTTGATCTAAAATACAGAAAAAAATGTAATGTATAATGTAATTACAATTTAAAATAATTGTTTTTAAATTTATTATACTTTAAATTATCATTTATTTCTGTGATGCAAAGCTCAATTTTTAGGATCATTATCACATGATCATTTAGAAATCATTCTAATATGATGATTCATTATCAAAAAAAAAAAGAAGAAGAAAAAAAAAGAAGAAGCTATGTTTTTAAAATATAAATATTTTGTAATAACAATATACACTACTGGTCAGTAATTTGGGGTCAGTATTTTTTTTTTCTTTTTTTTTTTAAATAAAATCAATAACTTTTTTAAGCAAGGATGTGTTAAATTGATAAAAAGTGATAGTAAAGAAAATATATTATTAGAATATATATTATTAGAATTTCTTTTTTTGAATAAATGCAGTTCTTTTTAACCTTTTATTCATCGAATATATTAGACAGCAGAACTGTTTCCAACACTCATAATAAATCGTCATATTAGAATGATTTCTAAATGATCATGTGATCGACTGGATGTTACATGTGACACTGAAGGCTGGAGTAATGATGCTGAAAATTCAGCTTTGCATCACAGGAATAAATTATTTTTAAAGTATATTCAAATAAAAAACTATTATTTTAAGTTGTAATAATATTTCACAATATTACAGTTTTTTTTCTGTATTTTTGATCAAATAAATGCAGGCTTGACGAGCAGAAGAAACTTCTTTCAAAAACATTAAAAATAGTTATGTTTGCAAACTTTTTGTCTGTATATACACACACATAGCATATACACAAGTAAGCAACAAACCAAACCACCAATGTATGAATTATAATTTACTGGAAAAAAAATTGTCAAGTATAACACAATTTGCTGAGACACTGATTTAAATAATGTAAAACTGCAAAAATGTTTTTTTTTAAAAGTGTCCTTTTTATGCAAAATCTAGTCTTTTCAGGAGAAAATCTGATCTGTAAACACAGCAATTTACCCCACTAGATGACAAAATACAATGGTATATGATTTATTGGTGCATGCAGAGACTGTGATGGCAGGTCAGGGTTAATCAGTCTTTGAGTTGGAGTGGCAGGCTTGCTGCTGTCAGTTTGAGCTCAGAGTAATGTGAGATTCCTGTTTATGACCATTTCATGCCTCTTTCTCTGATTCCCTCACTTTCTGTTGCCTGAAAAAGTTGTGTACAGTGAAACATGATCAGACTTAAGATTTTGCCCCTGACTGTGGACATGAAAGCCCATCCAAAATACATGCAGCAGCTGGTTATGTTTTTAGGCCTGTAGGATATTTGAATTAAGTAGAAAACAACACTAAATGAACCAAATGAGAAAACAGACTTGTGTGTCTGATTCTTGCAGCTATGGATATAAGTCACAGGACATCTGTCGTTTTGCAAACACATTTCCTGGTTCTGAAAGTCACCTATATCTCATGATGTCTTGGATCTCTTGAGGTCTGGCGACTCTTTTTGTTTGTTTTTAACTCTTTTGTCTCAGTGAATCATGTGTGTTGGAACAAGAGAGATGGCAAACTTGGGAAAATGCACACATGCGATCACGTCTACTCACGCATCCGTCACACTCTTTGTCCACATTCCACAAAACCCAAAAGCTTCAAGGGTGGAGCGTGCATGTGTCACATTTTGGTGTGTTTTCCTCATTTATGTACCTGTAAATTCTGATTTTTCTTTCTGAAAATAGCCAGGAAAGTCCCCAACAGGGTGAGGAGGCAGGAAATCAGGGTGACCGTGCACCTTGCCAGCGTGATATCTTTCCATGTTGTTGAAACATGTTGCTAAAACAGAAGCCAGATTTTGCGTAACCATCCACCCCCAGATTCCCTTATTTATATAACCAATCACTTGGAAAGTGGTTTTTATGAAGTAATCTTCCTTACAGCACAGAATCAGAACATAATGGGGGATATTCAGTTTTGAGATTTAATGAGTGAATCGCACGAAGATGTCCAGATTATAGTTAACTGCAGTATGTAATTGTGTGTATATGTAATTTAAATGTACAAAACTGATTTAACATACATAGAAAGAATATTAAATGCAAGTAAAGTGTCTACTTTACTGTTTCAGATAACTTTTGAGATTATTATGTTCCTTCGTCATTCAGCATTTTCAAAAATAAAAAATTGTACTGACCCAAAACTTTTGGAGTTGACCGCATGTTTTAGAGATGACACTCTCTCTCTCACACACATGCACCAAAGGAAAAAAAATGGCCAAATCATGTCCTGGGTGGAGTATTTCTTTACGTCAGTATTGGTCTTTGTACCATTATTAAAAAAAATGTTTTTAATTGCTTCCTCTCATGCAATTTGTCACAGTCCTCCACTGAGTATAAACTTGACTCATTGTCTCTCTCGCTCTCTTTTTTTAAATACATATTTCTGATTAAGCCACAGTGTTTTTACACATGCTGCTCAGTTTAGAAGCATTGCCTGTTTAAACCAGTGCAGCATTTAAAATATCATGTTAACAATCTTGTGGAAAACATATTAGATTGCAGTGTGAATACGGTGGAATGCATTGTGAACATTGTCTTAGTGTGCAAGAGAGTAATGTGAACAGGTGCATTGTGCTTTAGGCGATTTAGTAGAGCAAGAGTGAATTAACAATCTGGCCTGACAGGTATTGAACTTGCTCGTACACACACTTACACACTAAGAACAATAGAGGCTTTGATAGTCATAAGGTGTGTGTGTGTGTGTGTGTGTGTAACTACCATAGCTTCCCGCAAGCACGGTTGGAGTCAGCGGCATGAACTGAGGAAAGGTTAATTTTTGGATTGAGCAATACAACCAGAACAACTTAAGTCTGCGAATACACAACATTAAAGAGTTCATTCACCCAAGAATGAAAACGAGGCTGCGTTTTACTCCGCCCCAAGGCATCCTGGGTGTATATCACTTTCTTCTCTTAGACGAATCCAGTCGGAGTTATATAAAAAATTGTCTTTGATCTTTGAAGCTCTCAGTCAGCAGATTTTGCATTCCTTCAGTCCAAAAGAAGTTAAATAAAAAGAGCACCTTCCATAAAAAAAGTAGCTTGCATTGGCTCCGGGGGGTGAACAAAGGTCTCCTGTAGCTAATCTATGTGTTTTTGTACGAAAAATATCCATATTCAAAACGTAATACTTTAATCTAGCTTGTGCCAACAGTTGTACACAGAAGCAGTTCTGGGGGAATGACGTTACGCATGCCCCTGTGAGTCGTGTGAAAACTAACATTTGTTTACAGGATCAAAAGAAGCAAAGTTTCTTTACTTTAGCAAAGGAAAACCAGTGTCCTCTTGGCTTTTATCGAAATCCTCTGACATTCTTCTTTACAAATCCTGATACTTCTAATTAGCGATCGTTGTTTTACTGTGATATCTCCGCTGCGTTTCTGTGTTTCTTACTTATGAACAGCGCATGCACTAAGCTGACCTCATACATCATTCCCCCGGAACTGTTTCGTTTACAACAGAACAATGAATTCTGAATTACATCTGCAAATTCTAAAGGAAAATATCAGGACACTTTTTTTGAGAACGCAGTTTGAGAACTGAATCTCAAGAGAAAGTGGGTCATGCAGCAAGACAACAACCCAAAGCACACCTGTCGTTCTACCAAAGCAGTATTAACTTCATTAACGAAGATGACGATGCAAAATATTCGTTAACAAACATTTTTTTCTGTGACTAAAACGAGACGATGACGAGCTAAAAATAATATCTGATGACGAAATCATGATGAAATTTATGCCGCGTCTTCGTTAATTACACGAGACTGGACTATAATGTTATTTGAGGACTACCGGAAATTCAAAATGCATCCTATAGGCTATTGTCATTGCATTGCGATTGAATAAGGGCCGCAGTGGACGGATTGACTAATAAAACATGAACTAGCGATCTGAAACAATGACCTCAGCACCCAAAGGGGTAGGGATAAGGTAACCAGATGTCCCGTTTTTCCCGGGAGTCACAATTCGTTGTCGATTAACTTAAAGTTAGTGAAGGCAGGCGGGATAGGCGACATCACCCTGTTAGAAGTGCTTTCTTGCGCGCGCACACACGCACGCTCCACTTCTTCAGTTCTCATATACAACGAGTATATCACGTAAATACAGTACAGTAAGTTATGGATTAAGTGAACGTGAAAAGGTGTCTGAAAATTGAATGTGTGTCAGTATTTCATGCATACCTTCCGTCTTAAAAGGATGGCATTCTAAATTAAATACCTATGTCATTAATTTTAACCAACAAAGGATGTTAAATAAATGTGTTCATGTTAAATAAAACCTACAGTATCTGAAACAAGAGTTTAATTTGTATCTCTATTGTATTTGTCTTTCTATTTCTTTATATATATATGAAAATGAAAATTGTCATAATTTATTCAAGATTTTCCAAATTCAGTCCTTGATTTAAATTTCTCATAAGCTTAATTGATTTGGTCTAAGAGAAGAATTAATGATTATTTTAATTTGAAAACTACATATAAAATAGCTACCAAAATAAATTTTGGTAACTACAGTTTGGCTAAAACTATTGACTAAAAGTAGTGACTTAAAGTTGACAAAAATGACTTTTCGTCGACTAAAACTATGAAATACTCAAATGACTAAAATGTGACTAAGACTATTAAGCATTTTCATCTCAAGACTAAGACTAATACTAAATCAAAAATGCCTGCCAAAATTAACACTGTACCAAAGAATGGTTAAAGAAGAGCAAATTTTATGTTTTGGAATGACTGAATCAAAGTCCGGACCTTAATCCAATTGAAATGTTATGGAAGGACATGGGAGGAAACCCACCAACATCGCAGAGTTGAAGCGGTTTTGTACAGAGGAATGGGCTAAAATTCCTACAAGCCGTTGTGCAGCACTGATCAGCAGTTATAAGAAACATTTAGCTGCAGTTATTGCTGCAAAAGGGGGCCACACCAGATATTGAAAGCAAAGATTTGCATACTTTTGCAAATAACAGATATGTAACACTGGATAATTTTCTCAAAAATAGTAATTCTAAGTATATATGAGCACCTATGTGTCATAGCAGGTCATATATTATTAAGCAGGTCGTACATTTTGATCCTCTCTAATGTGTGTTATTGTTATTGAGTCTTTTATCAATTGTTTCATCCTCAGGAACTCCTATGTGAGACTGAGGCACTTGTGCACCAATACATGGGTCCACAGCACCAACAACCCCATCGACAAAGAGGAGGAGAAGCCGGTTATGTTACGGGTGGGTTTTAAGTAATTCACCAAAACCACTTCTCATGCAATTTAATTTGATTTATTAAGACTTCGTATTAGTGTTGCACTAAATTGCATTTCGTTTTCCATTTCAGATTGGCACATCACCTATCAAAGAAGATAAAGAAGCCTTCGCCATTGTGCCAGTCCCTCCTGCGGAGGTGAGGGACCTAGACTTTGCCAATGATGCCAGTAAAGTGTTGGCATCCATCGCTGGCAAGCTGGAGAAGGGCACAATCACTCAGAATGAAAGAAGGTATGACCCTTGAGAGTATTGCTTGGAAAGTGCATCAGTCCTTTAGTGACCCCTGACTAAATGCTTTTGCTTTGACCTCGTTTAATGAATGTAGAACATTTCCCACCAAGGTTTTTGTCCTTGATTAGGGCCTGTTAAGAGTTTAACATGACATTACAATCAACATGACCTTCTTTTCTCCGTGTGTTTTGTAGGTTTGTCACTAAGCTTCTGGAGGACCTTGTGTTTTTTGTGGTGGACATTCCAAACAATGGGCAGGATGTTTTGGAGATCATGGTCAATAAACCCGACCGTGAACGGCAGAAACTCATGAGAGAGCAGAATATCTTGAAACAAGTAGGATGCTCTTCAATACCTCACACTTCACCACTTGTAGTGCCTAAAATACACGTCCTTCACTTTAAAAAGAGCATTTAGAAGAGCCAAATGTGCACTGAATAGTCTAAAATAAGAAACCCTCAGTAGACACTGCATATGAGATCCGTTGAAAATACTTAAATTATGAATCAAATAATTCTAGATACCTTATTAACTAAGTTGTTCTTATTTTATTTTCCATCGAACAGTTAAAATTTCACATTGAGGGCAACAAATCATCAGGGTTGAATGAAAATGCTAAATCACTCTTGGACAGCAGGTGGCGCATTTGGGAAAGCAGAAATATAATTGTTAGCAAGGTTACCTTTTGCTATTAAACACTATTTGTACTGAGATAACAACAAAATTTCATCCAAACCTGAAGAAAGTCAATTCCCTTTCATTAGTTTAGAACAACTTAAACTTAAACGTTTTGATCAGAATTAATTTTGTTTCCATAGACCATAATGAAGATTCCAAAAGGGTTTTTTTCCACAAAAGAACCATTTTTGGTTCTACAACGAACTTTTCAGCGAACGGTTCTTAAAATATTATTTTTTTCTTGGTGTTAAGAATATTTAAATAATCTAAAGAACCTTTTTCTACTACAGAACCTTCTGTGCAATGTAAAAGCTTATAAGCATGGTGACCGTTCTTCATGGAACCATAGATGCCAAGAGTGTAGATACACCAGATGTAGTGTTCATTCCAGTCTCCTCACTTTCTCCATCAACAGATCTTCAAGCTGCTTCAGGCCCCATTCACAGACAGTGGTGATGGGCCCATGTTGCGTCTGGAGGAGCTGAGTGACCAGAGACACGCACCCTTCAGGCACATCTGCAGGCTGTGCTACCGTGTGCTGCGGCATTCACAGCAGGACTACAGGAAGAACCAGGTGGGTCTGCAGGAACACAATCAGAGCATCTCTGCTTCAACCTTAAACCTCACAGACCTCATAAAATGATTCATATTATACAATATTTAATGAGAGTTTCATAATTGCTTTTTCTCTTGAAAAAAAAAATCATATTGCGAAAAAAGAACCCAAAGTTTGTTTATGTTCTCGAAAGCCATGCTGATACGACTCAATTCAGCTTGCCTTCGTTTTGATTCTCTCAGCTATATTCATAAACTTCAAGATGATATCTGTGTCTGCAGGCATGAGTGTGACTTCCTGTGGTTTCCAACATTACAGATGTCTAATGAATATTTTTTTAACCCTTGAAATCATTCTAAAAACTATATGTAATACCATCTAAACGTCTGGATCATATATCCATCTGTGATAATGTATTGATCAATATGATTTATTAAACATTTAATAATTTTTTAGCATGGTTTATTAATTTATTAATTTGTTGGCAGCGGAAGTTCCCGTTCTCTCTCTCTCTCTCTCTCTCTCACATACACACACATACGCACACACATATGCACTCACAAAGTCGCTACCAGAGCAAAACATCTCATTGAATGCAGAAAGACAGTCTTTATGAATAACAAATTGACTTAAATCATATGGGATGTTTAACTAAAGTAATCTGCATTCTTCATATGGTGAAACTGAATTAGAATCAAAGTGTCATACCAACCACAAACCCGGTCATTTATAGAGATATTGATGCAAACATTTTAAGAGGCCACTGGCTGAAAATATAGCCACAAACTGCTTGATATGGATGAATTCATTTATTTATTTTCTGTCTTTAAAAAGAGATTAGATGTAAATAAATTGTGATTTAAATATTTTAATGGCTTGATAACAGTTTGTGTTATTGATATACTATTATACTTTTTGTTAATATTTTGAATATTATTTTTAGTGATTTAATTTGGATATTTTTAAGGTTGTCTATGTAGTATTTATTAGGTTTTAGTTATTCAATTTAAACTACACAACGAGAAACTTATGTAGTTCATTTATATAATTTTTATTTATATAAGTATGTTTTTGATTGTTTTTGATTTTAGTATTAGTTAACTATAATAAACTTATTCGACAGAATATTTTAAGAATTTGTAAATTGTCATTTAGCTGGCACTTCTATCCAAAGCCAACAGTACATGTGCCTTGATCAGGGGCTTAATGGCGAGCCTTGTGGGGTCTAAACCTATTAACTTGCCAACACACTATACCATCCCTACAATTGGATTCATGCTTTATCCTCATATAAACGTGTTTTTTCTCTATAAGAGAATGGGTGGCGGGTCTGATGAATGAAAGAACAGAAACTTTGTCTCTTTGTGCCCCTTGTCCAGGAATACATTGCCAAGCAGTTCCGCTTCATGCAGAAACAGATCGGCTACGACGTGTTGGCTGAAGATACAATAACGGCCCTCCTCCACAACAACCGCAAGCTCTTAGAGAAGCACATCACGGCGGCAGAAATTGACACGTTTGTCAGCCTTGTGAGGAAAAACCGTGAACCAAGGTGGGAGAGAGTGTACTGCAAAGACAAAAGAGCTTTTCCTAAAGTTTGAGAGCAATACCAAAACGTTGTTGCTCACAGTATATAAGTGCCAAGAAAGAGAGAGAGAAGTCTGACATGTTTCCATGTGCTGTTTATGTTTAGGTTTTTGGACTACCTGTCTGATCTGTGTGTGTCCATGAACAAGTCCATCCCGGTGACTCAGGAGCTGATCTGTAATGCGGTGCTGAATCCTGCCAATGCTGATATCCTGATAGAGACCAAGTGAGACATTTTTGAAAACCATGAACAAAACAAAAAAGCAGAATATGACTCAAACTACTGTAAATGAAATATGGCTTCAGTGGCAATATTGCTTTATGTAGTGAAGTATGAGATGCTCAGATTATTTTATTATTATTTTTGTTTAATATATGGTCATATGAACAACCTTTCCAAAATTTGTGGCCGGTGACATTATCAGGTTAAATGGAGCTTATCAGGCGCCGTTTAATTTGATACAAAATACAGTAAAAACAGTAATATTTAAAAATATTGTTTAATATTTTTGTTGAAAGTTGAAAGAGAAAATAGTATTTATTTGAAAAATAATTTATTTTAACATTATTAATGTCTTCACTGTCACTTTTGATCAATTTAATGCATCTGAATATTAATTTCAATTAAAGTATTAATTTATTTCTTTCTCTCTTTACTGAACCCAAACTTTTAAAACACTAGTAATTAATATTAATAAATTTATTTATTTTTATTTATTTATTTTTTTGTTAAGTGGCACATTTGAAAAGTAAAAGGATTGCTCTGAAATGCGAGTGACCTGCTCTAAGTAAATTAAAGGCAGTGATGGGCATTATCTGTCTCTGACTGTATGGCTAAGAGCATGTAATAGTGTTCACATGATAAAAATGTGTTTTCAAAGAAGAAAAACATCTTGAAAATCAGCACTGACACATTGTAGATGTACAAAATGTTCCTAATTATTTTTGCCTGTTTGTCATGCTAGGATATAATGAGTTGTTTGTTGCCGGTTCCATTTGAAGTCTGTATTTCTCTGTCCGGTCCCAGACTGGTGTTGTCTCGGTTTGAGGTTGAGTCTGGAGAGGGTCCTGTGGAGTCGGAGGAGGATGAGGAGGAGGTGTGGTTGTTTTGGAAGGACCGTGCTAAGGTGATCAAGAGTAAGAGCATCAGAGAGCTGGCACAAGATGCTAAAGAAGGCCAGAAAGATGACCTGGACGTCATTAGCTACTACAGGTCAGCCAACAGGAAATAAGCCAAGGGTCAAAGTTAATTAGGGCAAAAGCCGACATGGCTCTCAGTAACATGGTCTCCTGGTTCTTTTTCTTTCTCAGGTACCAGCTGAACCTGTTTGCACGGATGTGTTTGGACCGCCAGTACTTGGCCATTGAGAAGATATCAGGCCAGCTGGATGTGGACCTGATCCTGCGCTGCATGTCCGATGAAGACCTGCCCTATGACCTCCGTGCCTCCTTCTGCCGGCTGATGCTTCACATGCATGTAGACCGTGACCCGCAGGAGCAGGTCATGCCTGTGAAATACGCCAGGCTGTGGTCCGAGATCCCATCCAAAATCGCCATTGATGAGTATGTTGAAGTGTTTTTTAAAGGGGTCATCGGATGCCAATTTTCAAATGATTCTTTTACGGTCTTAATGCAAAGTCTGTAACACAATTTCTCAATGGTCGTGTAAAACAACACCATGTTTACCTTGCCAAAAACAGCTCTTTTCAGAGCAAGCTGTCCAGTCCAGTCCAGTCTGTGCTGAAACACCACTGTCAATCAAGCTATCGTGGGAGGGGCCTGTCTGCTCGATTTGAGAAAGGGAAAAGATTTAACAAGATAAAAAAAAAACACTGGGTGGATTTTTATCATTATAGGCTAGTTGTGTACACACATTTCAGTTCAGACAACTTGTAAAAGTGCATGTCGCATCCAATGACGTCTTTAAACATTTTTTTTTTGTATTCTTCCATTTGTAGGTGTAAGTATTGGTTTGTCTATGTTGTCGTTTGTTTTTAGTTATGATAATGATGGAACCAGTAGAGACGAGATAAAAGAGCGCTTTGCACTCACTATGGATTTTGTGGAGAACTACCTCAGAGATGTGGTCTGTCAAAATATTCCTTTTTCTGATAAAGAGAAAAACAAACTTACTTTTGAGGTAAGTCTCCCGTCCAACATGTTGCGAGAGTGACAAATGCGGGCTGTTTTGGCCGGGACTAACTCTGCTGTTTCTTTTTGTGTTTCTAAGGTTGTGAATTTAGCAAGAAACCTTATTTACTTTGGCTTTTACAACTTCAGTGACTTGCTGCGTTTGACGAAGATCTTGTTGGCAATTCTGGACTGTGTTCATGTCAGCACCATCTATCCTGTCAACAAAATGGAAAAAGGAGACGAGTCCAAAAGTAAAGAACTGCTTCTTGATCTTTTTCTCATGTTATAAGAGTTTGAGTTTCTAGAAGCTCAACATGGTCCTGTGAATGATGTTTAAACAGTCGTTAACACTTGTACAAGTAGATGTGATTCATTAGAGAATTTAAAAAAATGTGTTGGTTTTGTTTCTCACAGGTAGCAATGTAATGAAATCCATCCATGGCGTTGGGGAGCTGATGACGCAGGTGGTCCTAAGAGGAGGTGGATTCTTACCCATAAACCCCACAACACCCCCAGATGGTGACGTGGTGAAGACCCAGACAGAACCAGAGAAGGAAGACATCCTGGTGATGGACACCAAACTGAAGATCATAGAGATCCTACAGGTGATTAAAAACCCATCATTTAAGAAGAAAACAGGAAATGAAAAACATTTAATTAGCTTAAAATATTTGATTTGATTTTATTGTATTTTATCGGAGGAACCATAATTTCAACCGAACAGCCGTTTAGCTTCAAAATGTTTAATGCAAGTAAAAACAGGGTTCATATCTGGTGTTTTTTTGTTGTTCAGTTTATTCTGAACGTGCGACTGGACTACAGGATCTCCTGCCTCCTCTGCATCTTCAAACGTGAGTTCGACGAGAGCAACACCCAAACGGATGCAGTGCCAGCAGCAAATGCAGACGGGCCCAACAGTATCCCAGGTATGCATTGTCTCCCGCTCGCTATCACCTGTGAGTTATTCTACAGTCCATGTGAGTGTTTCTGTGTGTTCCACAGCTTTGGACTTTGAGAACATTGAAGAACAAGCAGAAGGAATATTTGGGGGAAGGTACGGATTCATTTATTGAATAAGAAAGTTTAAGAATCTCTGTAAGAGAACGTAAGTGTGTAACTGTAATTTTTTTTTTCCTGAACTCAGTGAGGAGAACTCTCCTCTGGATCTTGATGACCATGGCGGCAGAACGTTTTTGCGGGTTCTTCTGCATCTCACCATGCACGACTACCCACCGCTTGTGTCTGGAGCACTTCATTTGCTCTTCAGACACTTCAGTCAGAGACAAGAAGTGCTCATGGCTTTCAAACAGGTATTTAACACCATGATATAGGTTTGTAAGGTACTTTAGTGAATGGGATTGACATGAAACACTTTTAAGGCCGTTTATGGCTGTTGATTTGTTTGTATTTTAATTCTTCATGCAGTCCTCCTTCTTTTTCACTATAGGTTCAACTTCTAGTGACCAGTCAGGATGTTGACAACTACAAGCAGATCAAATCAGACCTTGACCAGCTGCGATCTAATGTGGAAAAATCTGAGCTCTGGGTGTACAAGCGACAGGGTGATGAAGGCATGGATGCAGGAGATGGACTCCCAGCAGAGTCCGACCACAAAAAGAAGGTGACAACATTTAATATTTAAGACAGAGGTGTTCACAGAGACCCCCAGTTACATGTTTACATATTTATGTCGGCTGGCCTATATTAATGTATTGTCAGTTTGTATGATGCTTACATAACATCATTATGTTTTTTGAGCAATGTACAATATAGCTGAACTTTAGCTTGTTTGCTAACAAAAAGCTTTGTAGGCCTCATATATATCAGATATGTGAAAAAAGGGGATCATTTTTACCTTTTTTCTCATAATTGAAACCTTATAGCTTGCTTCTGTTTCTCGCTTTCTGTTTTTTTAAACTTATTTCTCAATTACCTTTTTTTTTCCTGAGGCGCTCTTCCATACATAATAGCCATTATTATTTGAATGGAATACAACATTCATGCTTTATTTAGTCTGTGTCTGCTCTTTATGTTGAAGGACTCTGGTTCAGGCAAAAAGAAGACAGACGGAAATGGAAGTGACAATTATAGAGATGTGAAGGAGGTAAAGTGACGTTCACATACTTCACACACACGCACGCACGCACACACACATGATCATTCAGCATTATAAGGTAGTGGTAGATAATGCATCCAAGCACTATAAAGAATAGGAAAGCTAATTATGTAGCCTCGTTAACAAAAGATCTAATTAACCAGTGCTACGACTGTAGCATGAGTAAAACACAAAAACAGCGGTAACAGCTATTGCAGTTTGACCAGCTTTGATAAACCGTGTTCATTCACTTCGTTTTCTCCTCCTCAGCTCATAATCTTTCTGTCTTTCTATCTCTAGATCCTCTTGCGTCTAAGCAGACTGTGCGTACAGGAAGGACCATCAGGGAAGAAGAGTAAGAAACAGCAGCAGAGGCTGTTGAGGAACATGGGAGCTCATTCAGTGGTGCTTGAACTGCTGCAGATCCCTTATGAGAAGGTGCAGTATATGAGTGGATCCAGTCCAATGAGTGTGGTACTCGCCAAATTATTTTTATGACATACGGGTGTGTTAATGGTTCTCGGATATTCATTCTTCAGCTTATGCGGACGGAAAACTATACTAAAATACCTGCTATTCAGCGATTCCACAGCACTGCTACTGAATCTACAGCGTTCAGTGTAGTCAGATTCCTGAATAAATGATTCCTATGATCAGGTTCTTTTTAGTGAATCAAAAACCGCATACAACACGACCAGTTGATTTGATTCTTGAATTAATGGCTCTTAAAATTCACATATTTTAAGTGGATCAAAAACATGCAATGTGTCTAGTGTAGTGGGATTCCTGACTGAATCACTCCTATGATTCAGTTCTTTTTTAAGTTAATCAAAAACATGCAACATGCCCAGTTCATACAATCCTAGAATGAATGACTTTTAAAATTCAGATCTTTAAAGTGAATCAAAAACATGTTATGCGCCTAGTGTAATGTGATTCCTGACTGAATCACTCCTATGATTCAGTTCTTTTTAAAGTGAATCAAAAACATGCAACATGCCCAGTTCATACAATTCTTGAATGAATTACTTTTTTAAGTGAATCAAAAACATGCAACATGCCCAGTTCATACAATCCTAGAATGAATGACTTTTAAAATTCAGATCTTTCAAGTGAATCAAAAACATGTTATGCGCCTAGTGTAATGTGATTCCTGACTGAATCACTCCTATGATTCAGTTCTTTTTGGTGAATCAAAAACTACTGTGACCAGAATAGTGTGCCTCTTGAATATATAACTCTTTATTTTCTGTTTCTCTTTACTAAATCAATACATGTGATGCTTCCAGATGTTAATCAGTGAATCAAAAAACATGCAATATGACCAATGTAGTTCTTTTTTTAATGAATGACTGTTGCGATCAATTAAAAACAAATAATTCTGAGAGTTTGGTATGATTCTTGAATGAATGACACTTATTGTCCAATTCTTTTTAGTGAATCAGAAATGCAACACATCCAGTGTAGTCCATTTCTTGAATGAATGCCTTCTATGAGTTGGTTCTTTTTAGCGAATTAAAACACTAGTGAATCATTCAGAGCAGTTATCTATCTGAATTAAATGACTCTCGTATGGATACACAAGTTATTTATTGTGAAGGTGTTTTATTCAATCCATGTTGTATTTCATTTGGTATCACTTATTTACTTTGAGATATGAACAGGTATTAATATTTTGTTAATATTTTAATTTTCGCAGGGTGAGGATGTCCGAATGCAAGAGATCATGAAACTGGCTCACGAGTTTCTTCAGAACTTCTGCGCAGGGAACCAGCAGAACCAGACTCTGCTCCACAAACACACCAACCTGTTCCTCAACCCTGGGGTGAGCTCTCCTCCTCACACACACATCAGGGCAGCTGTGCTCGTCACGCTGGATGAGTGTCGGGTGGGGGGCGGCACTGACGGGTGTTCTCGGTTTCCATATTGCTACATCTTAGCAACTTTAAAATATCATGATGATGATTCAGAGTTCATCATCATGACATCATGACGAGATTAATTGTGGTTTTATTTTAGTGGAATTGTAACGTAAGCATGTGGTAATTACACTGTTTGGATATCATTAGGTTAGTCATGAAATGCAATTAAATTTAATAAAAAATGTCTTAATATATTATTATCAGGTATTCACCACAGCATATTTATCTATATTTTTGGATGTTAGATCTCAGACTTTCAGTGTGTGTGAGAATGTATTTGTCATACTGTAATATGTTGTTGAATACACATTTATTTATTTATTTGTTTGTTTATTTTTAAGCATAAATCAGATTTTTATAAGGATGGTGAAAGACCTGGAGACACTACTTCAAATCTTTTAATTAACTAAATATATTTACTTTTTCTTTTTGGATACAACATTGTATTTTTCAAAAAAACTTATATTTAAAATGTGCATATTTAATGTTTAATATTTAATGATATCTTCATGATGAGCAAAGATAGAAGATATCAAAACGAGCTTCAGGGTGTAACAATAATAATAACTTTGGCAGGACAGATTTTTTTAGTTCATTGTTAAAGCATTTTGAATTTGTGTTTGTCGTAATGGTTTTGCTTTGTGAATGAAAACAACAATCTTTGTAAAATGTAGTGTTTCAGCATCACACATGCCCCACTTCTTGCTCGATTTGAATGAAGCTCTAATTTATTTCACCTCTTTTCTGGGGTGCTAGAACAACCAGGAAGTCACCTCGGAGTGTTTGTTTGTGAACTGTAATTGCATATACATATCTGATCTTTTTTGCCATTTGTAGATCCTGGAGGCCATCACCATGCAGCACATATTCATGAACAACTATCAGCTGTGCAGTGAGATAGACGAGCGTGTTGTACAGCATTTCGTCCACTGCATAGAGACCCACGGCAGACACGTGCAGTACCTGAAGTTCCTGCAGACCATCGTCAAGGCCGAGAACAAATTTATCAAAAAATGCCAGGATATTGTAATGGCAGAGGTGGGTAGTTGATGTGCTGAAGTTACGTTTGCTTTGGGTGATTGTGTCTGGGATTTAACATGAATTAATTTTTTCTGCAGCTGGTGAACTCTGGAGAGGACGTGCTGGTCTTTTATAATGACCGGGCCTCCTTCCAGACTCTGGTCCAGATGATGCGTTCGGAGCGTGACCGGATGGATGAAAACAGCCCCCTCATGTACCACATCCACCTGGTGGAGCTGTTGGCCGTCTGCACAGAGGGGAAAAACGTCTACACCGAAATCAAGTGTAACTCCCTGCTGCCATTGGACGATATCGTCCGTGTGGTTACGCACAAAGACTGCATCCCTGAGGTCAGTGGTCTACAGCTTCATGCCACATCATTCTTTCTGCAACATTGTGTTGTTGTGGTATCATAAAAGCAAAACAAACTCCACTTGATTGCTTTACATTGGTCAGATGGTCAGTTCCTGTGTAAGTGGGCGATTCTTGGCCAGAATAAGCTGCAGTGAGTACCAGACAAGTCCAAAGTCTGGCTACGTGAGACTAGATTGGCAATGACGGAATTATTTAAGTTTTAAGTCTAAATTATTAGTTTTCAACTTTTTTAACTCAACGCACCTAACCCCCCCCCCACTTAGTACCACAATGTGGGAGATATATTTAATTAATCAAGCTCGTTAATTCAAAAGTTAATTCAGTTTTAATACATAAAACTTAAATAAATAAATGTAATTCATTTTTTATTAGTTATATTCTAATATATACAACTTAAATTTTTTCTTCGAATTTTAATGTCATTAGATATTCTAATAATTTATTTATATTTTTATTTTTAATTTTTAATTTATATTTTAATTTATTCTATTTTAATACATAAAACTTTTTTTAAAGCAGTTACATTATTTGAACTCATAAAATATAAATAAATGTTATTTAAATATTAATTATTAAATTGTTAAATATTTTTTTTTTTACATAAAACCTTTTAATAAAAAATCTTTATTAAAAAAACAATTAAATTATATATTTTACAAATTTAATTCAGTTCTATTATTTGAAACAATTAAATACATTTAAATGAATACAATGTTTATTATTTATTTTATGTATACTTTGTTCTTTTTTTTAGGTCAAAATTGCATATATCAACTTCCTGAACCATTGCTACGTGGACACAGAGGTGGAAATGAAGGAGATCTACACCAGCAACCACATGTGGAAGCTCTTTGAGAACTTTCTGGTTGACATATGCAGGGTAATGGAAGCCGATTCAGGGATTTTTCTCAACCCCAATGAATCGTTTACATGTAAAGTACCAAAAAGTACCAGTTTGTCGTTTTCCAGTGTGCAACTAACATTGTCTAATTGTTGTTAATTGCCTGTGGGTTTTTTTTATGTCATGTAGGAGTGATTCATTATTTGTGGTATAATATGGGGTTTTATTTCTTTGATGCCTGGACGTCTGCAGTAGATCTGACTTCTTTTTTTTTTGGTGCAGGAAAGGGCTGAATCAGTGTATGTTCTGACTGTGCTTACTGAAGCAAATGACTCAAGGCCACAATAATTCGGTCTATTCTGTATGCTTGTTTTACATCCAGGTCTGCAACAATACAAGCGACCGCAAACATGCTGACACGACGTTAGAAAGCTACGTGACAGAAACCGTGATGAGTATTGTGACCACTTTTTTCAGCTCCCCTTTCTCTGACCAGAGCACTAGTTTACAGGTAATGACCGCAATACAGCATTTTATATCGAAATATTCATGGTATAATTGCACAAGTTAAGTATATGTTGCTCTCAGTTCCATTTCAATTTTGGTTTACCGCCTTCTTCAGTTTCTACAGCGGATTGATTTCTTTGAAGTAAATACACCGTTATCTTTATACATAGGAAATAAACCCTCCAAGATAATATCTTAACCCTTTTCACCTCTTCCTCGCTCAGGTGGCGCGTCATATGTACGTAAGTATCTGTAAAAGCCCCTCCCCTTCTCTAGCTCTCACCAGCCAGTGCCTTTTGTGAGACCCGTAGCATCTATAGAAATTCAGGCGGTTTCATCACACTTGCAGGTTTCTAAAGAATTGGCCTGACCTCTGGCGACTGACGCACTCTTCGGAGCTTTCCAAGAACTCTCTTCTCTCGAGCTCTTGCACATCATCACATACAGACTTCCCACATCTCTATTTCGCAATCTGCGAAACTAGGGCTGATCTCGCCTGCAGATACTCCTCATAGTGTGTGAAATGCACGTTTGTAGAGCACTGGTGGCTGTGGAGGCTGACCGTTTTCTTGGAAAACCTGGTCTTTTTTTACTATGAACTGTCTTTCCATGTAGCCTGTCTGATTTAGTTGTCTGCAGATGAAAGAAATCCCATGAATGCTACTATATCTGTACATACTGAGCTTTAGAAGACATGATGCCCATTTCGTCTGTTAGGTTTTAACTATAAAGTAGAGTTTACAGGTCAAAATAGGTTAAATCTTGCATAAAGACAAACTTTTTGTGACATTAATACATTATTGTAAATTTTTCGGTGAAAAAAAAATACTCATATGATGAATAAGTCCAATTTAAATGATACAGTGTAGTATCGATTATTTTGATATAATAGTAATGCAACAATGCATATAAGAGTAATGCGAAATAGAAATTTATTAATTCTCATAAATGAACGAGTCTCCAAAAATGGACTGTTTTCTTTATTTTATTAGGGATTAAATGGCCATTAAATGTCATTTCTTAGAAAATGCATTAAGCAAAAACATGATCATTTAAGAATTTGTTACAATTATACAGTTACCAATTCTATGTACTTCATGTAGTATAATCTCTATATTATTATATGTTTTAATATTACTGTATATATACATATATATTTACACCACCATCTTTATGTTCTTGAAAGACGTTTCTATTGCTCAAACAAGGCTGCATTGATTTCTGTTTTAACATGAAAATGTAATCTATTTCTGTGATGGCAAAGCGGAAATTTCTGCTTCAGTCCTCAGTGTCACATGATTTTTCAGAAATCATTCTAATAAGTATTGAGAACATTTGCTGCTTAATAGTTTTTCTGCCTAACCATGATTTTTGTAAAAATATTCAGGTAAAAGGAAAGTAAAAACAAAATACAAAAAAACTGCATTTATTTAATTCAAATCTTTGACATTTTATTTAAAATCTTTATAAATGTCTGGTTTACTTTGACCAGTGCAGATACAGAAAAATGTGATGTGTATGTATAATTACTTTAGTCTGCAGTTAAAGTAGGAAGTACCTCCTAATACTTTGTCGTTTCTTGACCCTAAACCCCATTCATTCTTTCCTGGAAGTGTTGCTTCATCACAGCTTCCTTCTCTGATCTCTCACATCTCTCTTTGTTGTGACAGGCCTCCATTTTAAGCAAAATTACCGAGGTACAGCTTTGTAATGACTTCACAGTGGTTACACTTGGAATGTGGTGACGTAGTTTGGGTTAGACTCTTGTCTAGGCATCCTGTTTGAGTGGGAAACTAGATCACACTGAGTTGATTTATTTTTTATTTTTTCATTTAAGCCCCTTGTGTGTACTAGTCTAGCTGTCCAGAAAGCATTTGAACCATGGAAGCGTGGTAAACGTGTCATTCTTCCACTTAGCTTTGTGCAGTTTTCTTGTAACTGTTGTTGGGTTCTCACCCGCTGTGTTGGTGGTAAGACGTGTTGTTTCTGCCACTTGAGGTGATAATACATCACAATTTGTTAACCTTTATTTATTAAATAGATTCATATTGTGAAATATGTTTACATTTTTAATTAGAATTCTTTTTTTTCTATGTGAATAAATTTTCTTAGATATTTTAAAATGTAATTTATTGCTCTAATGATGAAGCTGAATTATCAGCATCATTACTCCAGTCTTCAGTGTCACATGAACCTTCAGAAATCATTCTTAAATGCTGATCTGCCCCTCAAGAAAAAACAAATCTTATTATTATCAATGTTAAAAACAGTTGTTCTGCTGAATATTTTTGTGAAACCATGATTTTGGATTCATGTCAACATTTATTTGAAATAGAAATCTGTTATAACTGATGTTATAAATGGTGTTATAAATTTACAGTCACTTTAAAGACATGTAATATAATGCATATAAATAATATAATACATTCTTGCTTATTATTAATTTTTTTCCCTTTAAAAAATGACAGGAATTATGTTGGCAACATATAACCAAACATTCATTCAGTCAAAACTAGTTAAATTATAGTTTAAAGACAATTTAAACCACTTTAACTGTGTGTACTTATTAGTATACATTTAGTACTTTAACCAACATATAGACTTTTCAGTCTGATGCTTTATTTAAAATTAAAATTAAATGAAATTTATGCATTTAGCAGACGCTTTTATCCAAAGCGACTAACAGTGCATTCAGACTTTCAATTTTTACCTATCATGTGATCCCGGGGAATCGAACCCACAACCTTGCGCTTGATATGGGCAGTGCTCTACCAATTGAGCTAAAGGATCACTATAATTACAAATTAATTAAATAATATTTCAACATTAACAACCAGAAATGATTGTAGAGATGTTCCACTCAATTGAAAACCTCATCCTTTTGATGGTGTCCATCAGAGACGTTTCCTCTTAGCTTCTCCATTATTACTGATAATTAGTTTTTTGTTGCTTTTCCTCCTTTTGTCTTTCTCGGTCTAATATAATCGCTCTTTTCTCTTTCCTCTTTTGTTGTTTTTGCTTTCTTGTTCTCCAGACCCGGCAGCCTGTGTTTGTGCAGCTCCTGCAGGGGGTTTTCAGAGTTTACCACTGTAACTGGCTCGTTCCTGCCCAGAAGGCCTCAGTGGAGAGCTGTATTAAGGTTCTGTCTGATGTGGGTAAGTATTTGACCATGTCCATTCAGACTTAGAGGATTGAACCTCATACAACTCCATTTCCATTTATCTTTACATCCGGGCTCTGTTGTATGTTTCAGATAAAACCCAGAGGAGTAAGGAAATAATTTCACCATTTATGAATTGTGCTTCTAATCTTTGTATTTCCAATTGTCTGGTTTAGCCAAGAGCAGAGCGATCGCCATCCCGGTGGATCTGGACAGCCAGGTGAACAACCTGTTTGTGAAGTCCAACAATGTGGTTCAGAAAACCATCCTCAACTGGAGGATGTCAGCTCGCAACGCGTCCAGAAGAGACTCAACGCTCACCACTTCCAAAGATTACAGGAACATCATTGAGAGGCTGCAGGTGAGGGCGGGGTCTCTGGAGAACAGCCAATGAGGATTGACGCAATGTTTTTGTATGATTTGCTTTAATCTAGACAAACTTAAAAATAGAAGTTTTGTTGAAATCATTGTTTGCTCAGTCAGTTGGTCAATCGTGAATATAACTGCCTCACCTATATTGTTCCAGACGCATTACAAAATGGAATTTGAAGAGGTGGGGATACGGGAAACTCATTCCAGGAATTCACATGCATTGTTATTGGGAAGTTGAGTCAGTATGAGATAGAGGTCCTGGGAAATTTAGTTTGGTGGAATGTTCTGATGATGTTTGTCTTTTGGCACTAGACTAAGATCCACACACACACACACACACACACACACACAAGCACGTGCCTCATCCAGTTTGAGAAGATGGTTTTTAAAGAAGATTGCTGCTAGATCGTAAATGTTCTATCAAATAAATAGTGCATTTAAGTGATAATTCATTGCACTTTGCATTCTTGAGCTATATCAATACATTTTAGCATATACTGGTATAAAATAATGTCTTCAGAAAGGCAACAGTATTGATAATAACAGGAATATTAGTTTAATTTGTTAAAACACTAATTGGGGAAATGTTTTTAACAGCTTTGTGCTTAAGTTCAAGGGTTCATAGGTTTTTAGAAAAATCATTTCCGTAATGTAATCTTTAAATAAAGATATTTTATAGAGAATGTATTTCATATATTAGTATAGTGTTAAAAGTAGTATGATAATATAATAGTTTTTTACTTTTTAATTAGCATTTCATTCATTATAAAACCATGCAACAATGACAAACATAACAAAAAAGCAATTTATAAAATAATTAAATTTTTATTGTATTTTATTGTTGTTGTTGTTTTTCCCATAGTTTAATATATGAAAAATGTTATAGTTATGCTGGATAAAGCTAATGCTAGCTTTTATTTACAATTACTTTTGGAAATATATTATATTAAAAAGCAATTGAAAAAAAATATTATTTAAAAATGGTCATCATGAATAATAATAATAATAATAATAATAATAATAATAATAATAATAAAAACCTAGTGACCCTGGACCACAAAACCAGTCTTAAGTTGCTGGGGTATATTTGTAGCAATAGCCACAAATACATTGTTTGGGTCAAAATTATAGATTTTTCATTTATGGCAAAAGTCATTAACATTTTTGGCACTCTCAGATTCCAGATTTTCAAATAGTTGATAGTTGAATAGTCCTAAAAAAAAAAACATATTTAAATTGAAAGCTTATTTATTCAGCTTTCAGATGATGTATACATCTCTTAAGACTGGTTTTGTGGTCCAGGGTCACGTGTGTGTGTGCGCGCGTTTTAAATGCATGGCACCTGTTTGGTAAAATGGCCCATATAACAGCATAAAAACAGAGACAGCAACTTGCTGATTTGTTTCCAGTGGTATGCAGAAGTCCTTGCTGTTATATTTAACAGAAAAACAGCAGTTGTTTTCTACTGAAAAAGGTGCAATGTTGAAATTCTGAAAAAAGACACTTTGACATCAGAAGGTGATGTTGTGGGTAGAAACATGCATTTCCTTCTGTCTTAAAATACTGCTTTCATACTCCACTCAGAAGGCTGAGGATAGAGGTCAGTGGAGGGGTGTCATCTAGCCCAGGGGAGGGGAAGGGTGAGTTAGTGAGTTGCGGTAAACCATGGCTTCATCACGTCTGTCTCCACCCCCGTGCAGCTGTGGCGTGAGTTGGCGAGTATTCAGACACGTTTGCACAGCTCACGTCTCTGCTGTGAGCCTCAGGGCTGTTGGTTTCAGCACTTGCTTTGGAAACAAATCATGCCCTTGGTGCTCAGAATATGTGTGGCCTGGGTCCAAAAATGGCTTTTACCACACCTGCTAGTGCCAATGAAAATATTTGACACTGTTTCTGTCATACAAACGTTTCAAAAGAGTCAGAAAGATATACATATATATATAAATATATATTAAGCCAGGATGCATTATATGATCATTTTAAATACATTGATAATGAAAACCATATTTTTTGAGCAGCAAATCAGCATCTTAAAATGATTTCTGAAGGATCATGTGACACTAAAGACTGGAGTAATGATGCAGAAAATTCCGCTTTACCATCAGTAAAATATCAAATATTTTTAAATACGTAATGTTATATTTAAAACATTATATTTTTATACATTATATTGCTTGGCGAGTGTCTCTTATACTTTATGTCCTGTGGTCTAACATATTGTAAGCATAGTTTGTTTAGTTGTAAATTGTCTGATACTGTCACTGTGAAGGGCTTCAGCTGCAGGTGATCAAAACATCTGAATTTGTGTTTGTCAGGACATCGTGTCTGCTCTGGAGGATCGTCTGCGGCCTCTGGTTCAAGCTGAGCTCTCGGTGTTGGTGGACGTACTGCATCGCCCAGAGCTGCTCTTCCCTGAAAACACAGACGCCCGACGGAAATGCGAGAGTGGAGGCTTCATCTCTAAGTGAGTTTCATTTTTTTATAAACAAAACTGTCCTAACAGTCTTCCTCTTTTTTATGTTATGAGCTAGTGACATCCATGAATATGCCTTATCGGGTGGCTTTACAACACATACAAGATCGTAGGAGACACTAAATTAGGAGTTATGATGCTGAAAATTCAGCATTCCTTTCATAGAAATAAATTACATTTTCAAATATATTAAAATAGAAAACTCTTTTTTTAATTCTAATAATATATCACAATATTATTGTTTTATTGTATTTTTGATCAAATAAATCAAGTGGCCAAAAGAGACTTCTTTCAAACACATATGAAAAATAAATGACTGTTTATCCACTCATTGTGCAGTGGTGCAGTAGTGCTTACTGTCCTTCACCTGTCCTCATGCTGTGAGAGACTGTTCTCCGTCTGCCAGAGCTACAGAAGGGATTACCTGTGTGTTTGTGCGGCCATCTGTGTTTGTTTGCGTGTGACGGCGTCTATGGGAATAATCCTGAGATGCAGGATTAGCTGATTTAGGAAGGGAGTTACATTACAATGTTAGCGTCCATTGTGCTGTCTGTTAACAGCTCAGTTCAGGTCATTTTTTTTTTTTTTTTTCTCAGTTCAAGTCTGGGTTTATTTAGTTTAAATAGGCTGACATTGTGAAGTCATTTACCAAGCACTTTTATCAAAAGCAGTTTACAGAATATCTTTTAAAAGGACAATCTTTCTGCAGTTATGTGGGGTCATTATAAATTTTTTTTAATAATAACATTTATAATAACCATTGCAACATTAATTGAAATTCTTAGAGACAAATATAAATATTTTGAGATCTGCTAAAGGTGAAATTTATCATCACCTCACTCTATTTCTAATATTTTACCAGCACTTAAAGGGTTAGTTCACCCAGTAATCAAAATTGTCATTAATAACTCACCCTCATGTTTGTTTATCTTCTGAACACAGTTTAAGATATTTTAGATTTAGTCCAAGAGCTCTCAGTCCCTCCATTGAAGCTGTGTGTACGGTATACTGTCCATGTCCAGAAAGGTAAGAAAAACATCATCAAAGTAGTCCATGTGACATCAGAGGGTCAGTTAGAATATTTTGACGACTTTATTCAGCATTGTCCTCTCTTCTGTGTCTGTTTTGAGAGAGTTCAAAACAAAGCATTTTGTCATATCCGGTTCGAGAACGAATCATTCGATGTAAACGGATCTTTTTGAACCAGTTCACCAAATCGAACTGAATCGTTTTAAACGGTTTGCATCTCTAATACGCATTAATCCACAAATGACTTAAGCTGTTAACTTTTTAATGTGGCTGACGCTCCCTCTGAGTTCAAACAAACCAATATCCCGGAGTAATTCATTTACTCAAACAGTACACTGACTGAACTGCAGTGAAGAGAGAAATGAAGATGAACACCAAGCCGAGCCAGATAACGAACAAAACATTGACTCGTTCACGAGTCAAGAACCGTTTCTGTCAGGCGTGTGCAAATTTGAGAACCGAAGGCTTGAATCAAGGGCAATCATCGCAAATGAGGCCATTACGTTGAGCGCAAAAGAACCAGTGAACCGTTTTCTTCAACCCGGTTTATTGAATCGAATGGTCCGAAAGAACTACTGGTGATCCGAAAACCGATGCAACCGGTTCTTCACTCGTGAACAAGTCATTATCTGGCTCGGCTCGGTGTTCATCTTCAGTTTCAATGGAGGGCCTGAGAGCTCTAGCTCTATCTAATCTAAAATATCTTAAACTGTGTCCTGAAGATAAACAGAGGTCTTACAGAGGTGAACTTACCCTTTAATGATTATTTTTTATTTATTTATTTTGTGTATTTTTTTTTAAAGGTGATATATCATTTGTCCCAACAATGAAAACATATAGATACTGTATCATTGTCAATTCTTATCATTAAAACAAATGAACTGTTTTTCTCTTTCAGATTAATAAAACACACTAAACAGCTTTTAGAAGAGAACGAGGAGCGTTTGTGTATTAAAGTTCTGCAGACGCTTCGAGAAATGATGACTAAAGACCGTGGCTATGGGGAAAAGGTAACATACACACTGTAGTTGCAAAAAAACAAATTAAAAATATAATTTCTGTCTTCTACAGCACTATTATACATCTTGATGGAATTACAAAAATCCCTGGGTGTGTGTCACTATATATTTATCCATATTACGCAAAACCAGTCTCACAGGACACATTTCACTCTGTCTTTCCACAAAACAGTATCTGTTCATGACTCATGTCCTCCTAACACTTAAATAAAACATACAGATTTTCCTAATGTCTCTACCATATTTGAATGGTCGAGATTTTATCATAAAGTTCTGGCTATGTCCAGTTTCTAATTTGTTTTATTTGATTTTCAATTTGTTGTATTTGATTAGATTTTTATTGTTTTTATTGTTTATTTAATTAGATTTTAATTGTTTTAATTTTGTATTATTTATTTAATTTTATTCTTGATTTTATTTCCATTTTATTTTGATTAATTTTTACATTTTTGTTTTCTATTTCATATATTTATTTTATTTTTTACGTTTATATTATATTTAATTTAATTTTTTTATTTGTACTCATGAATTCATGGTGTCTTTATCCACAAATGACAAGATTTGGTTACACATCTTTGCAGTTGGCAACTAATGCTTTGAAAGCTAATGCTAATAAATAACAATAACAACAATCTTGTGTTATGTCACTAACGAACTTTGTTTGGCATTTTTTGAGCATTCTCTAATTCCTTCCTTCACAATACTAACTTTGCTATATGCTCTTCTCTTCCAGCTAATTGCCTTTGATGATGAGCTGGATGTGGCTGAGGTTGTTTTTTATGTTTGGTGTTATTATTTTCTGTGTTTAGTTGGGCTTCCCGCTCACGCGCCAATGTAGTTGTTCTACTTAGTGCTTGTTCTCTTTTCCTTTGAGCTTTTTTGCTGGTGTTTGTCAACGTGACTTCACCACAAACCGGCCGTTTTATTGTCTGTCCGTGTGTGTTGAGGTTGCGTGCAGTTAACCTCGCCTGATAGTTTCATTGTGTGTTCGTGTGCATGTGTTTTTTTTACCAATGGCCTTATTTTAGAGAGCGTGTGCTGGTGAAAATGTGTGTTAGTGTATCAGCCCACCACACTTTGTTCACACTTCCTCTGTGCAGCGTTAATTCAGTTTACGTTCCTGTTACATTCACTGCTGAATCACACCCAACAACAGTGGCCGGTTAACAGGGACTTCACAATATATCATTGGCACTGTGAAGAACAAGTAATCGCAGAGTTTTAATAACACGGTCGCTGGTATTAATCTAGCCAACAACACACTATGCTGATGATCTAGTGAAAATGAAATATAGCCAAAAACTGTGGCTCATTGAACTGAAAAAACAGTTTTCAGTCTTATTTTGTGATTTCTTCATCTGTTGAGCCATAAAATCGCAACTTCAATGGTTTAATATCACTATAAATCATTTTTTATTTGAACATTTAATGTGAGGTTTTGAAAGTAAATACACATATTATTCGATTATTAGAGTCATCTTTCTGGAAGTTCTTGCATATAAAAAGTTTTTGTTAAGGTTAGGTTTTCTGCTTAGATTCTGAGTAAATAAAACACTTTGCTGCCAGTTTTCAGAGAACAGATATTTTTAACACTCCTAAATCAAGATCAAGACGTACCTAAGATGTAAAATGATGATATTAAGTCTTGTTTTTCTCCAAAACAAGAAAACTATATGGCAACGGGGTCAGGAAAAGTATCTGACCCACTTGTTCTAAATCCAATTTGTCAAATAAATCATAATCTGATATGCAAATGTATGCAGATATCCTGAGGATGTCACTGAATTTGGATTTTGAGCGGTAAAATATTAGAACAGTGTCTTAGTCAATGGGAGATTTTCAAACTTTAAGTTCAGATTTCTTAAGTATGTTAATATCAAATATTTAGTGCAGTGTTGCCATGCACACACTTTAATGATGAGTAATACTGGTCTTGTGGTGGCTTACCATTGACTTTATGTGAGAGATGGACTGTATCTGTACATTTAAAATGAATGTTTCTACTTGTTTTAGCTGAAGTCGGGAAGGTAGGTGGGAGTTTCGTACTGTATTTATAGTCACTGCTCTTCAATCAGTTCTAGGGATGAAATGCGACCCTGTCTCCCCGTAATAGGAAGACGTGTGAGAATGTTTTAGAACATGCATGTGGTTGTGTGACATGGCGATCAAGAAAAATAATACAGCTGATGGCATTATTATTTGTGTATATGTGTGTCTATTTGTGTCTGATTAAACCAATAGCCTCTTTAAATTTTTGTATAGGATGAGAAGTGCAAAAGGGCAGTAAAGGGTGTCTTTATGGGTGTTTTAGTGTCAAAATAAGGTCAGCAGAGACGTATCTCACAATATTAAGTAACACCTCCTTCTGAGGAAGGGTGAAAGGGTGAGCTTGAGACACTTAAAAATGCATTTTTCCCAATACATTCTTATTAGTAAAAGATAACGCTGGAGTGCTGACGGGGGCATTTTGGTAAATAAGATGACATGAGCCTCAGGGGAAGTTCTGGGTTTGATGCAGGTTATTGACATTTGGCGGGCGCTGCTGATTTTCACAGAAAATAATTTTTACTCACTCCGCATTTTTAACACACACACACACACACACACAATTGTTATCATATTTGTGTGTGTGTATTTGTATATATTCCGTTTTTAAATTTTGGGGTCAGTTTTTCTAAATGTGTACTTTTATTCAGCAAGGACACTGTAATCAAAAGTGACAGTAAATACATAAATAGTATTCTAAAATAAATTTTGATATATTTTTTATTAATGTTGTTCTTATGAACTTTCTATTCATCAAAGAATCCTGAAAACAGTTTAACAGACCCATTTCATTAACATTAAATAATCTTACAGACCCCAAACTTTGAATGGTAATTTGTGTATATTCGTCCAGAAATAAGTTTCAGTTTGGTTTAGTTTTGTTGTTGTTTGTTTGTTTCTGAATGTAGGAATCCCCTGTCATTTTACAATATAATTTTTTAAATACCAGTTTTTTTTATATAAATTATAGAATTTTATATATATATATATATATATATATATATATATATATATATATATATATATATATATATATATATATATATATATACACATTTCTCCCCTTTAGTGACGGGGATATAAATATATTTATTTATATACAATTTATATATGTATCACATGTTGTGAATCTGATGGATATTTTGCATGTTGACTGTTTTTTGATGAGTGATGAGATTCTGAGTCCTCAAACACACTTACACGTGTTCATAGCACATTTGTCGAGTGAGCAGCTCTGCTCATAACATACGACCTCTCCCTCTGTGTCTATCTGTTCATCTTTATATTGCATAAGAGAAGTCTGTGTGTGTGATGTAAGAGGGATGGGGAAGATAATATGGCTTTAGGTTGATGATGCAGCTGTGCTCCTGAGCAGGGAATCTTATGTAAAGTGGATGGAGATAGCAGTGTGTGTGTGTGTATGTGTGTCTTCAATCACAACTGCATCATGTCTCTCTCTCTGTCTTTCTCTTTACCCATCTTTTGCTCTGTCTCTCTTTCACTCTTTCCTTCTCTCTCTCTGTTTCTCGCTCTGTAAGTAGATTCAGTCAGTTCCAGTAGTCAGTGTGTGTCATTTGGGGTCTGTTGTCCTCATGTGTCCTTTGTTGCCTTTGGCTCCTCCTCTGCACGTCTCCTGACGCCCATCAGGGGGAGCTGTGGGCACATCCGTCCCCTTGCGCGCCGCTGTCCCAATTTCCTTGCTTTTGTGCAGCACAATTCCTGGACTCCCGCCAGCTCGCAACCAGAGGTTACATAAGACCTGGCCTTCTTTTTTTTTTCTCTCCTTTTTTTTCCTGGAATCCATGCTCTTTACCAAGTGACGCTGGCAGTGGCAAAGACCCTCCATTGGGCATGAGGGGTGGGCATATGACGTCCTAAACCCTTTGAGAAGGTTTCCATCTTATTAGATTGAAATGCAAAATTGAGGTCACCGAGCCTGATACCTTTAGGCCAAAAGCTTTAAGACACATATTTATTCTGTAAAGCTTGTCATGACAGTCAGGTTAAAGAAGTGTGTTGGCAAACCCAACCATGCTTTTTTCGACAATAACAGTGAATGAAATTAATCCTCGAAGCTTCTCACCATTGACATGCACCGCAAAGAATAATACTGTGACATCAGTGAATGTGCGAGCTGTGACACTTGTGGCACACAAACTTGTGACTGGAAGAAAAAGTAGCCAAGAGCTCTTTCAAAAGTCAGTGTTAAATTTAATTTGAGTTTAGTACCGGATGGTTGGATGGATGGATGTACAGATGAATGGATTTGCTTTATCGATTTCTTGTGGGGAAATTCACAAGAAAGTGTTTTTAAAGCATGTGATGAAAGCGCGCATTTATAGTGGCTAGAGAGGGACATTTCACATTCACACCTTGTGTTTTGCAGCAGCATTATTTTCCAGCTGAAAAATTATGTCGCAGAAAGGGAGATTCCTTACTGGTTGCAGTATTACTCACACAAACATGTGCGTGCGTCACGGTTGTTGCTAATTTAGAACCCCCCTCTTTTCCTTTGTATTAGAATGGTTCCAGACATCATGCTCAAAATTTCCTCTTTGCATCCTTTTAGAGCAAACCAATTTTTATGTAATCAAATGCCATTGAGTGTTTATGCTATCTGAACAATTAGTTGTCTGTGTGTGTGTGTGTGTGTGTGTGTTGTTAGTACGGTTCTCACAGTCATCCTCTTTATTGTCTCTGATGTGTCGAACAAGGAACTGTTTGCGTCCGTGCATGTCGCCTGCTTTGCTCATTCCTTTATGCTCTTGCACAACTTAATTTTTGATTTGATGTGTCTTTTCTTGTCTTTCTAATGCAAAATAAGCACCATTGATTGTGGAAAAACTTACCCGCACAAATCCAGGAGGATTGAATGTTGTGACAGGACCAAACAAGTTGCACATACCTTTTTGAAAATCTGCCCCACACACACACACACACCCACACACACACACACACACACAAAACAAACAAACAAAAGAAAACAAACTTTTTTTTCCACACCCAACTCGGTAACACTTAATAGAGTAATGTTTTTTTCTTTCAAGTCACAGCTTGAGAGTGCATTACATAACAGTTGAGATTGAGTATGGATTTTTAAAGCCTTTTATTGGTTATAATATAATTGTGTGGACATTTTAGCCAGTCTTCCCGCTGTGATGACCCTTTTTGATAAGAACCCAACACGTAGGATGACCTGCTGAGGTCGATCAGCCCATAGATGAATATGCAGCCTTCCCAATCTGCAGCGGCTGAAGTGTAGAAAAGTCTATTCTCTCGAGCTTGTTAAGCTGGACGCTACTTTAATGAGTTTCTAGTTTGTCGAGGGCATTAACACGTTCTATCAATTCCAGAGACTAATCTGCATTAACTAACTCATGACTTTTTATCTCCATTAGCTTGCACCCCCACCAGAACAAGAGGTCCCAGCAGAGGTGTGTCCAACACATATTCGCCCTCCCCGCCAGTCTTGGCTGGGATGTGGGAATATGGGTTGTTGCATTCAGTAGTTGATCGTCTCATACCATATCCTTGCCTCATTGCATTGCAATAGCCTTTTTATCTCTGCTTTGAGTAATCTCTGCCCATGCAAATGGGAAAGCAAAGCCCCACGCTGGCAAACACCACACTTAGATCTTAACTCTTGATTAGTTTTCCCCCTCAGTATGGAAATATGCCAATAAACTGACCTCTTTTTAATCTGGCTGATTAAAGCGCAACAGTTTGGATCTGGATGTCAAAACTCATTTATTATCTCCACTGAGAAATTACCTGATAACACATGACCTTTCAAAACAAACACACCTTGAGCGCAGAGATGTATGCTTCTGTAGAAGTCACAGTTAGTGTGATTTCAGCTTTTTTTCACCCTTTTTTTTTCCTTCAGAGTTTTGTTTTTAAATCTTGTTTACTAACCAAATTCTGGATGAAAATTTGAAGAAAGATCCTCTGTGGAACCTCCAATCAGAGAATATGCTGTTATTACGGCGAAAAGAATTAAAAGAATTCCACAGTGACCTGCCTCTCCCATGAAGCACTGCAAATTAGGAAATCAACCATTCTCCAGGAGTTTGATTGACAGGCCATCTGACCAATCATAACCCAGAATCTGCCGTTTTGTCTGACAAACAGGAGACAGGAGAGTAGATTAACGTTGGTGGACTTGAACTTGATAAACGATGTATACTCATGTCTTTCCATGATTGAATACCTTCTGATGTCCATTCATGTTTATTTTGTGCTATAACCAGTAAAGAGGAAGAGATGATTGGTTCATGTGCTGCTTTAACAGTGTTGGGGCACTACAGTGTTGGGGTAGCGCATTGCAATTAACTTGAGTTACTTAATCAAATTTTTTTCAAGAAACTAGTAAAGCAATGCATAACTTTTTATAATGTACAAGAAAATTACTTTTCCAAATAAGTAACACCAGTTAATTTGTTTTCCCATTTATTGGATGAAAGCTCTTCTGTTTTAGTTTTTTGCTAAAGAGTGTTGAACTTTATTCTCTTGCAATAATATTCCTCCAATCCAGAATGGCAGCACTATTGAAAGGCTTGTTTGAGCTGCACCCTCTACTGTACAGATGTGAATTAACACTTTGTGCAATCTGAGGCATATTCATTTAACTTTTGGTGTGAAAGGGCTTTTAGAAATAAGAAATTAGAAATGTGTATATTTAAAAAGCCCAAATGAGTAACGAAGTAACATAATAAGTAACTTTTTGAGGGAGTAACGCAATATTGTAATGCACTGCTTTTAAAAGTAACTTTCCCCAACACTGGTCGCGACACATTAAAGAGCCATAAAAATGATAATTATTGTTTGAATTTCATAAAAAAAGACTACATTTGAAAGCTGAGACCAAAAGTAACCTGCTCTGTCTTGTCTGTCAATCCGTTTTCTGTGTCCTGTTTGCTCTCCGATGTATTTTTCACTGCATGAGAACATGATGTTGTCGGCCATAACAGCAGTAACTAAGGAGGGTGGGTCTTTGCAAAGGGTCAATTATACACTTTTTTAAAAATATATTTTTTTTTGTCAGAATTAGTATGTTGAATTCAATAATAATATAACATAACTTCAAATAACATAATAATGCACCTTTTTTTTTTAAATGTTACATTCTACTGTCATATCTGTTTATCATTTGCAGTGCTTCATGGGATGTGTAGTTTATTGCTTTCTAAAAGATTAACACAGTCTTGTTATTTGACTTTTTCTCAGATTTATTTATTTATTGATTTATTATTATTTTTTGCCTGTGGAGAAACTGAACGAGGGAAAAACCTTATGAAACCAAGGCTGCTGAAAAATGGCATGTCACTTGTACATTTTGCATGTGCCCAAATATGTCAGAGTATATGACAGACAGGGAGAAGAATGTGCGAAAAGCAAATTTACTGCTTTACAAAGGCAGCTGAGGGCACAGGATCCATTACATAATCTGGATAAAAGTTTTCTCTCTCTCCGTCTCTTTCCTCTCACTCATGGCTTCCATTTCTAGCTTTGGCGCCCTGTGCGGTGCTTATGTAATTAACATGGTTTCATTCCTACTATTGCTGACCCAAAACAGATGGCCTGTAGAATGGGTTAGGGAAGTTTGACGCTGCCAAACAACTTTCCTGTTGAGTAGTTATTCATTTAAAGGGCAGGGGATTCAAAAACAAATATTATGAAAAGCATTATTTATTAGTTCTCCTGTTTTACCCCCTTGCCTACCTCCTTTAAGGGAACGTTTTAGGGTTTTATGAATAAACTAAAGCTCATGTTACTCTGCTCTGCATGATGTTCCTCAGCGCCTGTCTGCTCCCACACACACACAGACACACATTCACATACACACACCATGCCTCTCCCCTAACTGCATGATGTAATATGCCCCACTTTTCATGCATGTCAAAAGAGTGACTAATGTTTTCAGTCTTGACCCCTTTCTTTTTTTTATGCCTGTCATTTTTCTTCCCTCCTTTTTGCTTTCTGCTAACTCACATCACTCAGGAGTTTGATCCAAACCAGCCCCAGAAGCAACTGGAGGATCAGAGAAGGGTAGGTAGAGAAATGGGGCGCGTGACGCACACCCTAGCCACTGCTCGAGCCACTCATTCACAAACTCACCCTTCAAACCCTCCTGTCTGCTCCAAATGGGTGGAGGTTTCCCCTAAAAAATGGGATGAATGTTTTCTTTAGGTTTGAAAGTGGTGATTGATCTGTTTATAGGTGATAAACATCTTGATATTGTGTTTGTGATTGTGTGTGTGTTTCCATGGACTCTGGTTCGGGGGTTTCGAGTGAGCAGTCGAGTTCTGGTTATCTTTGTAATCACTGAATTAGGATTAGTTGTAATTGGTGCGGTGTCTTGTATCTGAGGCCTCTGGTATTATTGAGGTCAGATGCAACCAAGGAAAGGGATCTAGCGTTATCAGATTCTGTCTTCCTTTCTGACCTCTTTCTGACTGTACTAATCAAACACACTGTAACGGGACGAGGTAGGGATTGGTCCTGACGATTAGAAGAGTAGCATCCCACAAAGAAAATGAATTGGGTAACACTTTACTTGAAGCCTGTTCATGTTACACATTGAGTAATAATGTCAATATAATTATTTATATATAATATATAATTTTCAATATAATTATACCTTTAGACCGTTATAAAACATACTGCATAACCTATTCATAGTTACACCTTTGCAAAGTAAAGAATAATAAAAAAGTCAAGTTTATGCTTAAAAAATACAGTAAATGCTGTAATGTTGTGAAATATTATTACAAACTAAAATAACAGTTTTCTATTTTCATATATTTTAAACTGTAATTTATTCCTGTGATGCATAGCTGAATTTTCAGCATCATCACTCTAGTGTTCAGTGTCACAAACATGATTCTTCAGAAATCATTCTGATCTGCTGATTATTATCAATGTTGAAATAAGTTGTGCTGATTTAATTAATTATTTATTTTTTGTGGGATAATATATTTTTGTATTTGTTGATGAATAGAAAATTAAAAAGAAAAGCATTTATCAAAATAGAAATATGTTGTAGAATTATGTCTTTACTGTGCAATTTAGTGCACACTTCCTAAATCAATATTTATTTATTTATTATGCATTTAGCAGACGCTTTTATCCAAAGCGACTTACAGTGTATTCAGGCTTTCAGTTTTTACCTAAGATGTGTTCCCGGGGAATTGAACCCCAACCTTACGCTTAATAACGCAATGCTCTACCAATTGAGCTACAGGAACTATTAAACAAAATATTATTGACCCCAAAACCTGAACAACATACAGGCTTCAAGTGAAATTTTGGAAAACTGATTTTACCTGCATCTGCATCAAATCTGCATCAGGCTTTCCTTTTGTCTGATGAAGACCACAGTGTCAGAATGTGATATTTACTGTTTTTTCCCCCTATGATTTCCTCAACTAAAATGTTCTCGTACATTCTTTATTTCTCATTAACCTGTGGAGGGTTATGTGGGTTTCTCCATTAAAAAGAACAATAACAATATACCTAAACTCAAAAATCAACAGCCACATTTGTTTCAAAATCAGTGTTTGTTTTTGATTATTTCTTTTTCAAATTCATGATTTGATGTCGGTCTTGGTGACACATTGATGTTTGATGATGATGAGGTATGTCACAATGCCCTTCACATTGACTCTGCCCCCTTCACTGTTGTCAGGGTGAAGCTTTGAGGCAAGTTCTGGTGAACCGTTACTATGGCAACTTCAAGCCGGGTGGCAGGCGAGACAGTTTGACCAATTTCAGCAACGGTCCGCTCCCCCCCGGCGGTCAGACCAAGACTCCTACAGGTTTGTGCAGCACCTGAAGGTTCTTACAATAAATGGTACTTACTGACATTTATATAAATAAAAACCAACTTCATTTTGTGTTTCTAAAGATGACTCCCTCCCCGAACACATTTTTTTTGCCTCCATGCTACATGTCCTATATATTCATAGCCATCGCTGTTGCCAGGCGACAAGAACATGGCACCCACACTTCCTGTGTGAATAGCCTCAAGACACACCTGCTTAAAAAAAGTCTAGCATGAGTGTTAAAGCAGAAATGTCTTGAGGACAACTGACTACAGATGATAGGAAAATGAGGTTTTTCACAAAAAGGTCATTTTCTGCTGCACATATACATAATTTAGATTTTATTTACTGCCACTCATACTCATTATGTATTTCATATAAAACTGGTGACATATCTCATCAAAAAGGCCTGTTCAGGTTCTTAACACCGATTACAGTTTGATTTAGTTATAGTTCTTTACTGAATGATTCAATCTGAAAATTGGTCATCAATTATATTTAAATTTAAATTAAATGTATGCATTTAGCAGACGCTTTTATCCAAAGCAACTTACAGTGCATTGTGCTTGGTAACGCAATGATCTACCACTTGAGCTACAGGAACACTATATTATATAAGAAATGGGCCTATATTTGGAGATAATTATAATAATAGTAATTGATTATTTTGTTCCATATTTAATGAAATATGTTTTCAGTAATTGTGTTTACATACTCATTAAAATTCGGACCTATATCAAAACTTTTTAATATATTTCATATAAATGCATTGACCTGATTAAGGCAGTATTCCTTTTTTTTTTGACATTAACATTTGTTAATGTTCATAAAAGAATACAGTACAGAATACAGAATTTATTTGACTGAAAATACAGTAAAAACGAATATTATAAAATTATATTTGCAGTATTATTAAAATAAATATTTAGAATATTTTTTTTATAAATATGAAAAATGTAAGTTAATATTTTAAATAAATGTTTTAAATTATTTACCATTTTAAAATGCAGTTTAGTCCTGTGATGGCGAAGCTAAATTTTCATATGCTGATTTTGTACTTGAGAAACATATTATATTATTTCATATTAAATGTTAACCTTATTATAATTGATGTTGAAAACAGTATTTTTGTGAAACTGTAACACACTGTTTTTGCAGGATTCTTTGATGATTAGAAAGTTAAAAAGAACAGCATTACATTAAATGCATTTAATGTCATATATATATATATATATATATATATATACATACACATATAAATATTGAATATTTCTTTATTTCCAGGAGGTGGAGGGGGTTCAGCGGGCAGTCGAGGGGAGATGAGCCTGGCAGAAGTGCAGTGTCATCTGGATAGAGAGGGTGCGTCTGACCTGGTCATTGACCTCATCATGAACGCCACAAGTGACCGAATCTTCCAGGAAAGCATCCTGCTGGCCATCGCTCTGCTGGAGGGAGGAAACCCCGTCATACAGGTGAAATGAGCTCTCACTTCTTACTTTCATTTGAGTTACTCCTGTTTTACACATTACAAGAAGTTGTTTAGCTTATTATTCTAATATTATGTTATTAATACTATAATATTTTTTTTATTTTATATTCTACTTTTGATCTACAATTATAATATCTAAAATAATTTTTATTAGTATATGTGTGTGTGTATATATATGTGTGTGTGTGTGTGTGTGTGTGTGTGTGTGTGTGTGTGTGTGTGTGTGTATGTATATATATATATATATATATATATATATATATATATATATATATATATATATATATTAGTTTATTTTATGTTTTTGAGAGGTTGTTTTTATGCCTTGAGTTGAGCCTCTCTTCTGCTTTTAATACTCTCACGTCATGTGCAAAGCCACAGTGAATTCAGATACTCTAGTAAACAATGATGGTGTCTTGTAATGTGGCACTTGTGTCAGCTGAGCCAGAACAGAGTGATCATGTAAACTAAATCATATCCAGAACCTTTATCTGAATTGGTGTTTTGATGCTAGGTGGGGTTTTTGCATATCTCATATCTGCATAGGAAAGCTTGTCCTTTCCTTTGAAATGCAGGGTATCCTCCCTTGGTGCAAAACAGGAAGAGGGAAGGAGAGCATGCATTGAACTTAGTTAAGAAAACACCAATAAGGCCTTTGCAGTCGGGACAGATAGCTCGGGTCACTGTGGAGTCAGTGGATAAACTGAAGAAAACAAAAACACCACACAATGACACAATGAGAGAGGAACTGAAGGAACGCAAAGAGGCTATTTTCAAGAATAATAACTTTCGTTTTAATTAATATATATTTATAGTAGGTTAAATTTGCTAAAGTAGGCATTATTAGTAAGTACACTAGTGTACTATAGTATTACATGCCCTTAATATTCTTGTCACATGACCTCATGAAGCTGCATGTGTAATTCATTGGTGGCTACTGTATATATATCATTGGAAACAAAAATGGGTAGTTTTAATTTTTGTTTTGTTTTGTTTTGTTTTGATCAAATAATTAGACAGGAAAAAGTTTTGGAACCAAAAAATATTTGTCTTGTATAATCTTTCAATTCAGTTCAAGTTTATTTGACAATACATACATTTCAAAGCAGCAAATGCACGTTTCACGTTGCAGTGCATGTTTATTTGCAATATTTTCATCACTGAAAATAGAAGTTCACATTTAACACATTGCATTCTGGTAAAGATAATTATTATTGAGATACTATGTTAGTTTTTATATTTAGAAATGTAATTAATTTAAAAGAAATTATTTTCCATTTTCATTTTAATTCAAGTTAGTTATTTAATATTTATAAGTTAGCAGGTTTAGTAATTTTTGTTTCAGTAATTCAGTATAAAAAAAAAAAACATATTTTGTAATTTTTTGTAATAAAAAAGTCTGTATAGTTAATTTCAGTTTTAAGTTTTTTTAGTACATCAAGTTACGTTAAATTAAAATTAGAGATTGTGAACTACCTAAAATGAAATAAAAGTTTAATTTTATTTAATTTTATTTTATTTTTAGTTAAAAATCTTAAAAATATTTTGGTAAAATTATTAATCTGTATATTTTATGCATACAGGAAAAAAAGTGCATTGTAATGCTGTATACTGCAGTATTAGTAGTGATAGTGTGCTGTTCAGTGACAGTAAGGCAAAGAGAGCACTTGGATCATCAACTGGAGTCAGTCCAGTTCAGAGCAGGGCCACACGTCACTGTCTGACACCCAGCCAGGGGTTTTGTGGGAGCAATGTGGTTGCTATGGCAACCTGGCAAATTGCTAGGCTCAATGCATGGTTGCGCATGGGCGAGAAGGGTGATGTCTGGCAATGGAGATAGTCAATGTCAACGAAGGGATGGCTGTTCTGATTGTAGAGCAGTTTGATATTCCGGACTGGCAGAGCTGGTTCCTGTGCTCACGCATGCGTTTTGCGTGGGTGCTTTTGTTAATAGGGGCGTTGCATAATCAGCTCTGTTATTAGCATAGATGATACTCCGGCTTCCCAGCAGGAACACGTAGAGGCGCTCACATGACTAGATTACATAAGCCCGTGGTGAATAATGCAGAAAACACTCTTGACAGTTCGGTGTCTGTGCTAAATGGGTCACTGTGTTCTTTTCTGATTGAGAGAGAGAAAAAAAGAGAGGAAAGTGATTGAGAAGGACACATACAGGAAACACAGAGATAAGTGTCCATAATGAAATGAAATGTCCCATAATCGAGGAAGCAGAGCTCTGTTCTCACTACAACGTGCCACCTTTGTTTACCTTATAAAGGTTGATGGGGTGAGCATAAAACTGTCAAGAAGATGCTTGGGTCATATTTCACCTCGAAATCAAAATAAGTCAAATAATTATTTTGCAAGAAAATTATACCTGTTTTGAGGACTATTTTAAAATTGCTTACAAAAATGCATTAAGTGCATCATTTTGTTGTTTAAAACAAAATATTTAAAGGGACCAGTCACCTAAAAAATTCAAATTCTGTCATCATTTCCTCACCTTCCAATTGTTTCAAACCTGTATGAGTTTATTTTTTCTGCAGAACACAAAAGAAGATAATTTGAATTATATAATATAATACGATTTTATTAAATTTTAGCCTCTATCGCAAACAAACCCAGAACAGACTAGGAAATGTGCATCTGATGGACAACTGTGCGCTCTTACTGTAGCCTGTATCTCAGCAAATTTTGCTTCGCCTAGTAATAACATCTACAATACATAAATAAAGACTGATCAATCACTGTTGATTTTTCCAGAGTACTGGAAAAACCAAACTTTTTGTTTTTGTAATTAACATTTTGTAATTACAATTAGAGTACAATTAGAAAAACTACAAATTTGAAGTCATTGAAATAAGGTCACATGACACATTCTTGAAACAGTATATGAGATTTACCCGCTGATTCTTTAATTCGTGATAACATGTTGCAAGCCTGTTGCGCTTGTCAGCATTAACCTCAGTGCATTGGGTTAGATTGGGTAAGCATACTTGCAGCACTAAAAGGGTTTTGTGGATAACCTGCATGACACATTTGCAGCCAGTTTGCAAAGTCATTTGGGTGTCTTTTGAAGGATGTGAAGAAACCACATGAAAGAAAGAGAGAACTGGGGGTAGTCTGCACTTTAAATGTTTATGTGTGAGCAGGCTAACATTCTGTTGTGTTAACAGGGGAATTACTGAGTTTACTCATTGTAAATCAGCTTCTTTTAAGAGGATTTATTGTTCTGTCCTCTGCTACACTTTTCTCAGGAAATGCTCACTCCAGATTCACTTCATTATACAACATCTCTAGGCCAAAATTATACCCAGAATCAAATTAAATAAAAAAAAGCCTGTTTTAGGTTATTTATTTATTTATTTATTACATTATATTACATTATGTTGTACATTTTATTTTATCCTATATAAAGTTTTTTATATATTTTATATTTTGGCATCATTTAAATAATTCAAATTAAAATAATTCAAATTAAAAATAAATTAACACAATTAAAGTAAAATTCTAATGAAATTAAAATAATTTCACAATAAAAAAAATTGTTGCTCAAATATGGGGAATATTATTGTAACTTCTAATTTCTCTTTTGAGGTCAGATGTAACCCAGACATGTTTTCAGGAGATTTCTAATATAAAAAAAATTGTGAGTTCAGATTGTGCTTTGGAGATGCTTATTTTCCCTAAAGCATTTTGGTTAGAACATGGACTTGGCAAATCCTTGGAGGTTTGCTAGATCTGATCTCAAGGGTCTTTAAAGGTTAATTAAGTCAGTAAGCGCAGCATCATCAGCATGACATTGATAAATAGAGCCGTGTGATTGGATGACTGTACTGAGTGGCCTGCTATGGATGCAGAAGTGAAACGGGTCCAACAGCGAACCCTGGGTTTGTGGATTTGGTTTGACGTATTATGCAAAGAATGTGCTTGCCGATCAAGAAGTAATTTTAAGCAAGGATGCTCTTGCTAATGTAAGTTCTTTGGTTACTGTTACGTGACATATTTTGGCACAGGATTTTTCAATCCTGATTGATGGATGATTAGGCTGGTTGATATGTGGCTTAATTCTGCAAGACTATTCTCATGAAAAGAAGATATCAGCTTTAAAACTCCTCATTAGAGCCATACAAGTGGTTTTTTGTGGCGCTGAGTGAATCTGAAACATATCAGAAGATTAATCGCATTACTTTGACTTGCGTAATATGGCCTAGTTCATGCACAGAGAGGCATTTGTTTGAAAGCTGCACAACAACTGCCCTCCGCAATTTGTTTGTTTACAAAGGTATTCTGGGGTGTTCATCAGGATAACACATGCTGTTACCAGGGAAAGGGATAAAGAGGGATGGAAGCTGAGGAGAGAGAGAGAGGGGTAATGGACTGAATAATAGGGAAGCAGATAGATTATGCAAAAGTTGAGGGCAGAGCGAGCGAAGCAGGCAGAGAGTACGGGGAAGTTTGTTGGTGAACACAAAGAGAAGTGGGACAGGGCAGACCACATGCTGTCTAGCATCCCCAACGTCCAGATCTGTGAGGAAATGTGTATTTGTATAAGTGTGTACACTTGCTCATGGCTGTACCGCATGCCTAATATGGACTGGCTACTACAACACAGTAAGAAAAAGGGACTTTCCCAAACAAGAATAATGTGCGAGGCTGCTTTTGCATGGGCAATGCCAATCAGTGGCACTAAATTTAGTCGCTCTGGACAAACTGACCTGGGCAATGAGGTTCATCTTGCTCCATTTAGCCCTTTCTGTTTGTTTCAGTAGTTAAAAAAAAAAGAAAAGAAAAAAGCCTGTGATTGTGTTTTTTTCACTTATTTGTTATGGTGATATGTTAAATGTTGTGATGGAAAGAACTGAGAGGCTGTCAAAAAGATATTACAGTTTGTTTTCGTTCAGTATAATTTATACATTTATCAATATGAACGGTAACGCTTGACAATAAGGTTCATTAGTTAACTATTTTAGTTAACATGAACTAAACATGAACTATACTTTGACAGCATTTATTAATCTTAGTTCATGTTAATCTCAACATTTACTAATTCATTATTAGAATTAAAGTTGTGCACTGTGAATTAACATTAACAATGAATGACTGTATTTTCATTAACATTAACAAAGATGAATAAATACTGTAATAAATGCATTGTTCATTCTTCATTGATGTTAGTTAATATATTAACTAGTGTTAGATAATTTAAGTGTTATCATATAAACTGCTGTTCAAATAAGAACTTATAAGAAATGTATACTTATATATCAGAAAGTATTAATTAAATCAATCAATAGAGAAAGAAAAGACATTGACATTGTTAGAGCAAATTCATTTTCCACGAAAATATTAAGCAGTATGATAAAAATGCTGAAAATTTAGCTTTACCATCATATAAGTAAATTAAGTGCCTCTAGTGTTTATTTACATTTAATATGTAAATATTTCATCTTATTTTCTTTTATATGATATTTTATATTTTTCTTAATGTACAACACTGCTTTATAAATGATTTTTTATATAATTCACAAAACAAGAAATATATATTTATAGAAATTCATTGCTGTATGATTTTTATATATGCATCATTGATGTCAACAATTCTAATGGCGATCACCTTTAACACCTGTATTGTCGTGCCTAACTTTGCACCAGCAAACAATCAAATTTAAATGAAATTTTTAAATGAAATTAAACATTTGAATTATATTCCTTTAAGAATTCTTTGATTTGCAGAAATTGCATTTGGCATGACTAGGCCTAGAGTCTGCGTTGATCATTGCTATTCCAAAGGCTGCCATTGAAAAACGATGAGGTCACAGGATACATGAGATCCAATTTCACATACTTGAAGCGGCCCACAATGAACTGAATAGACATAATTAGGGAGCATGGAAATAATCATCCTGAATTATGAATCCATTGGCACTCAGTTCGATACAGGCCTGTGTTCTATACTCTATACTGTAAAACCTCCAGGCCAGACAGAAGTCGGAAGGGCAGACGGGACTTCATCTGTGTTGAGTAATGCTCAAGCAGGAGTGGGAAGGAGCGAGAGACAGCGAGAGTACAGTGCAAAAGCAGAGTGTGTGAGAACAGCCGAGTTCTGGATGACCTGTGACGGAAGCCATCGCCCACACGCTCTACAGCAAGTGGGCAGCAAGCACACACAATCTCCCGCTATGACATCAGTGTATGCATTCCTCTGTGACAGAACGATGTAAAACACTCACATCAAACATTCTAGAAGATCATATATATACTCACAGAGCCAAAGTCCATTTATAAATAGACGCTCATTAATAATCAACCTGTTTTATTTCAGCATGTCAAAGATTGCGCAAGGGAGTGGAAAACAAACACAAGGCCACCATGAATTTGCCATTAGGGTTTTATTTGTTAAGTCATAGATTATTATGGGATATGTTTTCAGTGAATTGCATGGGTGAAATTTATTTTTTTCTTTGTGCAAAAACAATGACGTTCATTAGTTGAAATTATTGTTATTATTTTATTATTATGCTAGCAGAAAAACCACAGAGTGATATGATAATCTGGTTGCAGAGGACAGAGATCTGTCTCTTTTTTTGTGTGATTAATCGACATGAAATTAAGCACACACCATTTTTCTCATACAAGTTAATTTACTATATCCAGTTAGGTAACACATTTTCAGAATTCATAGTGTGTAGTACAGTAGACAAGTGGAGTTGCAATCCCCAGCCATCAACACTTTACTAGAGAGAAGCTGGTTTGCTGTACTCAGCCGGGAAGACACGGTTTGCGTATCATACAGCAGTGACATTTAATTTCAGTCTGTATTACACAGCGCCAAAAGTGTGGGTTTTATATTAGCGCTGTTTTGGAGGGACCGTTTGAATGCTTTTGCTTACTGGATCATTGGATTGAAAATTTTTCTGGGGGTTTAGTGGCTAAAAATGATAGAAGTGCAATATGCAAATAGAGAAGTGAAATCAAGTAAAAGGTTTAGAATATAAATTATGCTTCAGTAATTTTGCGTTAATTGTGAAACATTATTTTAAAGTGTTAAGGATTTTTTTAATTAATCAAGCATTAACGCATTGACAGACCTTTGGGTGCGGGCGTGGTTTGAATAATTGTAGTGTTTTTAAAAGGCAATACTCCCATGAGTATTTATGCACACTAGTGATGTGCGGGTAGGGTTTTCCAACCCGCGGGTCCCGCTTTTATTAAATTATTTGGCCCTCCCCAGCCTGTCCCGCAAATAAAATACAATTTTATTACCCGACCCGCAGGTTATGAGGCAGCCTATTATAATTCAGCTATCAAACTGCCCAGCTATTTCACTTCAGCACCGCATTTCACACACACACACACACCGCGGGAGCAAATGAGGATTAGCGCATGTAGCTGGTGAAGTCTCCATCCATAAACAGACGTACAGTGTCTGCAGATATATAAGGTATTATATTGCGTTTTAACAAGTAATCTGAACGGTCTATATTTGTGCCATATTTTAATCAAGCCCTCACTAACTGAGTGTTATGCCACAGTTATTTTAGAATGCATCTCTTTCTTGTTTCTGTGGTGGTGCGTCAGTTTCGTCATGAGGCGCGTGGTCCCGAGCGCTGTATTACTGATGCATCAGTTCAATTCAACTTACTCCAAATATATGAACTTACCTGTTTTGAATACTTTATATTTAACTAGTTCGTTTATGTCCAATATCAGTGTTAAACTGTTTGACTTTAAATTAAATCTACTCTTGATTTTCACCGTCGACTGATTTTGCAGAACATTTAGACTGATAACTTCCGTGCGCAGATGCGTAGTCACAGGACGCACTATTTGACAGTTGCGTCCGACTATATATGAACTACGTCAGTGGACGCCGGTGGAGCTATGTGGCGACATATAAAATGTTTAACAAAACCCGGTGAGCAGACAACACACAAGAGAAAACCTGACGATGAAACCAAAAAGGAAGAAGAGACAAAGAAAAACAAAAGACTTTCCAACGAAAAGTGGAAGTCAGGTCGAGAATGGCTGGTATATGATATGGGAGTATATTCACAACAACAAAAATGTGGCTAGTAAAAACTTTTATAAAAACGAAAATAAAAATTCTAACTAATAAAAAAATAACAATTTTATATATATATATATATATATATATATATATATATATATATATATGTGAACTATCTCTTGAAGCATTCTTATTTGGCTTTGACATACAGTATGCTGCCTCTTCGACTGTTTTAAAAACGAGAACATGACTCATTCATTTGAATGCAGGAGATGTGCCATGTGCAGACGTGCGCACGTATGGCTCGGCGATTTCCTGAGAAAAGTATAAATAGAAATGTGTTACCAGCTCTCGGGAGAGGAAAGATGGGTCTCCATCCTTGAGCCTTAGAAATTGGCCCTCAGATTGAGATCCAAAGGTCACAAGAACCAAAGATTTTTTATTTTTTTTTATTGCAGTTCATCATCTGCTCAGGTTCTGACTCATGGCTGCATTTTGAACATCATCATTGATGTTTAAAAGAGAGGAGAGGCAGATTAATGACAATATTGCTTTTTTGAACTCAAACCTTGGCTCTTGCTGTAGTCAGGCCTGTTATGTAATGTTGGAAAAATGGCGTCAGGTGTAGTGGGACACAAACTGGAGGACTCCTCCCGAGGTTTCAAGTCACACCTCGCACCTGTCGCCTGCCACATAAGTGCACGCACCTCGGTTAAACATTAGCTTTTGACCTATATAACAAACCCAATGTGTGTGTGTGTGTGAGGGGGAAGTGTGTTTGTCTATTATGACCTATAAATATTTACATACTTTTTCGACCTTTGTCACAGTTGGTGTTGTCCTTGTAGATGTTCTGTGCACTTGAAGTTAGATGTGTAAACATCTCTGTTTTTGCCCACGGCCCTCTTGGTTACCGTAAGCTCCAAACAGCCCCTCAAGACACGAGCAGATGCACACGAGCGTAATGAAGAACAGCAGGTGTGGGTGCTATTACTCCAGCACTCAAGGCATGTGAGAGTGTGTTTAAAGCCGACCTCGGCTGTATTTACATCCAGCTTATTTAACCCCGTAAAGCCTGATTTTTTTTTTAAGGATTAATTTATTAAAAGGCTAAATATATATAATAATTTTTTTTTTATATATAAAATTAAATCTGTCGGAATAGAAATTATATAAATTAAAATAAATCAGAAAAATTAACTACAAGATAATGTATTAAAATAGTATGTAGAAAAAATACAAAATAAATGATCAAAAAAATATCAGTTGTCACTCTAAATCTTCCAATAATGTCTTGGTAATATAATATTTAGATGCTTAGCTTTATCAACAAGTCTCTGTAGTTTTGATTTGGGATTGTTTGATTGTGTATGTAAATCATGTGTATATTTGATACTTACATTTTAACCCGATTTTTTTAAATAAATTATGCATGGATAATTTTAAGTAAACCTAATCCCCCTCAGTCCAGTAAGTGTTCATCTTGAAATATTAAAAACGTTATAAAAGTTATTATTATCTTTATTTTGCAAAAATCATAAAAACTTTGCAACATAAACCACTTGAAGGTGGATGTTTTTAGAATCATACCGAAAGGCAAGTATAAGGTATCAATCAGACGACAGAAGGCATGTAGATTCACTTCTGATCATATTGATACTTTAGAGGCCTTAGAAATTTGCATAGCAAATATAATACAGTAGGCTTTATAAGGTTAACCCCCTCTCCATCTCTTATTATCATGGTCTTCCTCATGTGGCATTTTAGTGCTCTCTAATGGATTTAGTAAGTGCACTTAAAATCCTTGAGTGGATGTGTCTATATGCGTGTCGTATTGCAAACTTTCCTTCAGCTGCTGTTGTGAAACTGCCGTTGAAGTGTGAAGGACGTGCTGTGTAGCGGTACATCAACATCTCTCCGCATCCCCAGCCGCTGCCGAGCGAGCCGTTCCCGTGGTTACCAGGGCGGGTGGGCACGACGACAGCACCGATTGAGCTTGCGCTTATAAATAGATCTTGCATAACATCCTCTTGTTGATGCCAAAAGCTCGGATAGACGAGAAGAGGACAGAAGGGGGGAAGCAGTAGCTGCTTGACCTTTTGATGCTGCTATTAGGGAACTGCGGCTGCCCACATTAACCTGCCCATGCAGCATCTACTTCCTGTCAGGCCGTGGCTGGTCACCTTGTCTGGATAGACTTCATATATAACAATCTGACAGGCTTGTAGAAGATATGATGAGTTTGAGGCGTATGATAATGTAATTTATTCCTGTGATGTAAAACTGAAATTTCGGCATCATTACTTCAGTCTTCAATGTCACGTGACCCTTTGATGATTTGCTGCTCAAGAAACATCAGATGTTGAAAAACTATTTATTTGCATTAGAAATCTTTTGCGACATTATAAATGAACATTTTCATGTAGGAGTTTGTCCTGTAAGTCACCAGTTCATGATACAGCCTCTTCTTCATTTCTCACATGCATTATGAAGCCTCATGTGCACTTTCGTCATACGGCACATAAAGGTCAGGCAGAAGTCAAGCCTGTCTGTGCTGATCGCATGTGGCTTGTACAACATTAGAAACTCTTACATCGCTTCCAGCTGTGCAAATAACATAAGATTCACAACACTCCATATTATAGGGATGGGAATGAGTACCAATATTTTTTAATATTCAGAAGAGACTGCAATAGTTGATTAATTTAATTTCAGTTATATTATATATATATTATTTAAATTATTATTAATTATATATGTATTGTTTTTTTTTTATATTTTATATTTTAAGATCTATTTTATATTTTCAATCATGCATAAATTCTAAATTATATTATTTACTATTTGTAATACTATTTATATTATGTACTATTTAATTTTTATTTGTTTATTTATTCATTTGTTTCTACAAATGTTTTTATTTTTTGCATTTATTTTTATTTTTTATTTTTCAAATATATTATGTATGTTTAAATTATTATTATTTATAAATGTATTTATTTTTAAAATTTGTATTTAATTATTTATTTGTTTATTTATTCATTAATGTTTCTGCATTTATTTTTATTACCTTTTTTATATATATTTTAAATTTTTTTACTTTTTAATACATTTATTTGCTTTTATATTTTACTTAAACATTTATAAATGATCAATTACATTGTTAATTTTATATATATATATATATATATATATATATATATATATATATATATATATTATTTTAGATATTTATTTTTACTTTTAAACTAAAAAGTATAGCTATAATATATTTTAAGGTGACTTCAGCTGAGGCTAAGAAGTTCAAGTTCAGCTAAATGTTAATAATAATGGTTAATAATAATGGCTTTGCAATGTAAGCATCACAAAGAACTCAAACAAACATGAATTATTAATTATTGTATAAACCAGGCTTAAAATGAAACATTCAGTTTTATACAATATGTTACAGGGGTCCCTGTTCAATCTTTTTATCCACTAGGGGGTCATTAGTCTGAAAAACCTCGAAGACTCTTTTCTAACACCTGGAAAACACTTTCCATGCTTATTTTCCCAATCTTTCCGCTGTTTTCCTGCCTGTACGTCATATGGCAATCATGTGTTGACATGTTAAGTGCAGCGACGCATCTGATGTGGCTTGTTTATAAGAGCAGTCATGAGACTTGCACATTTGAATGCAGTAATGCTCCAAACTCCACTTCTCCTCTGCTCCAGGTCTTACATAACCTGTTGATTTGCTTAGCATTTTAATCTGGCTCTGTGTCAGGACTGCCTTCAATTAACTTCAGTGAGCAGCTTTTAACAAAGAGGTCATTCACAGAAAGAAATAGTTTGTGTTTTTTGTGTTTGTTTTTTCAAATGCACCTTGTTCGACGACGTCCTGATGTTTTCTGGATGTGCTGGGGCAAATGAATCATTTTTGAAGTATGTCTCCTTTGTGTAAATGTGTGTTGGGTGTGTTGCGTTTCTCATTCGCTCACTGTTGTTTGATAGAGGCCTGAATGGCTGTGTTCACTGTTAACCTGGAAAGAAGGCTGGTTATGTAACAGGATTTCAAAACTGCCCCAGAATTTCGGCAGATAACTTGCACTCCTCACCCTCCCTCCTTGTGCCGCGCATCACACACCCACTCCGTGCCTGTTTGGCTTGAGAAAAGTAGGGCAGGATTTTCCTCTCCCCTCCTTTTTCCCCTGTCGTCCTGTGCGAGCGTGCATGAGCTGCTATCCCCTCCACCACTCAGCTGATTACTGACTTACGTAAGAAAAAGAAAAAAAAGTAGGACAGGATATACCAGAGAAAAACACTACATAACCAGTGGGATACTTTTATTCATAGAAGGAAGCTGAAAGTTTTCCTTGAATATTTAAATTGGGATGATGTATTATTAAATTGCAGTTCAGCACCTCATTTTTGTGTTCAGCAGAAAATCAAACCTTTTGAATGAACACAAACCATGTGAATTATGTGCTTGTTTGTGCAAATGTGTCGACTGTGCCAGACCTTGCAGTGCTTGGGACGGTGTGGAGACAGATGGTGTAAAATCAGGTGAGCTGAGGGAGGCACTCCAGGTTATTTCCGTGGTAATTGCTGTGAGTGTGTGTGTGTCGGCCGCTCAGAGAGGCTTATGTAACCGCAGTGGTGTGAGTCTGGCTGGCAGTAAACAGGGTGGAGGGGAGGGAGGGACATGAGAACTCTGCTGAGGAGCATGGCTGCTGACTTAACTCCTTATGCGCTGGCATAGGAGTGGTACATGCAGATGAAAATGTATAATGGGAATCAATTTTCCCCTGACTATTTGAAATATAAGATTATATATAGTATATAAGTATATAAGTATACAACTGAAATGTAAAATACTAAATAATTTAAATATGTAAAAATAATATTTAATATATATATATAATAAAAAATGTAATATACAAATATTTATTGTATATTATTTATTTAAAGTTATATATTTGTTTAAAGTTATATATTGTCTGTAGACAATATGTATGTTTGTATATAATTTATAAATGTTTTATCAATTAATAAAAATTATAAATATAATTATTATCATTATTAATAAAAAAAAATTATGTATGAACACACACACTTAATATTTTTCAGAAATTAAAATATATATATATATATATATATATATAACAGAAATTAAATATATATAATAAAGAAATAAAATAGAGTAATATTAATAATTATATTAGTGCTGTCAAAATGTATGTGTTAATGCATGCGATTAATTTGTTCGCTATATTAAAGGGGGGGGGGGGTGAAATGATCGTTTTCACTCAATATCCTGTTAATCTTGAGTACCTATAGAGTAGTACTGCATCCTTCATAACTCCAAAAAGTCTTTAGTTTTATTATATTCATAAGAGAAAGATAGTCTGTACCGATTTTTCCCGGAAAAACACGACCGGCTGGAGGCGTGACGTGTGGGCGGAGCTAAAGAATCACGAGCGCGAATAGGCTTTTGCGTTGAGAGCATGTGGAAACTGTGACATTACCGTGAGGGAAAAACCATCATCCAAAACAAACCATGGCTTATAGTCAAATTCAGCCGTTTATTTATGATCCAGAATCAGATCCTGAGGCCGAAACTGAACGAAAGCAGCAGCAGCAGCCACTACTCGCTCTGAGCGGGGCTCGAACCCGGGTCTCCGGCATGGGAGGGGACGCACTAACAAGGAGGCAGAGATATTTGAAGCAGTTTTACTCACCGCCTGCGGTTCCAACACACGATCGTGACCCTTTTTCGTTGGGATTGCATCATCCTTAAGAAATAAACGATACGCAAATCCGTCGTCAAACTGGGCCTTGTTTGTAAAACAAGCATCTTCGAAATGCAGGGAACAAACACAAACACTTGCACAACTCCGTTGATGCTCTGTAGAAATAAACTCCATCCACTGGTCCCTTAATGCTGTTTTTTTTTTTGGTAATCTGTGCAGGGTTGTCTTGCCCTGGCAACCAAAAACACACTTCTTTTGTGACTTTTCGCGATGCTCTCGCTCTGATCAGTGAATCGCTCTGATCAATGAAATGTCTGTGCTCTGCCTCGCTATAGGGGAGCGCGCGCTCTTCCGGCAGAAGTGCGTCAGGACCCATATAAGGAAATTCCGCTCCATCTAACGTCACACAGACCCATACTCGGAAAAAAACTATATATAATATATATATTTGATGAAAACTAATATAAATAATAAAATAAATTGTACACATACTTGATATAGATATATATTTTACTGATATAAATTTAACAACTAGATACATTGCATAAATTATTCATACATTTACATAATGACTAATTATACACATAATATTTTTAGATATAAAAATACAATTCTTTATTCATTTTAAATACATATTTTATTTAGTTCTGGAAAAGAATGGTATTGGTTTTACTTGGATTTGTGTGATTTGTGTTTAGATGACATGCTCACACCAAACTATCCAAACTATTGGATTCATTTATGTTCTGAGTTCCATTTCATTCTGAAGGTCAGAGATAGAGAAAAAAAGTTACAGTCTCTCCCATCCTCTCTTTTCTATTAATTTACAGTATGCTAACTCTTTTTTTTTCTTTTTCTTTTTCCCTCTACCTATTCCTCCAGCGGTCATTTTTCTGCCGTCTGACAGGCGACAGTAAGTCAGAGAAGTTCTTTAAAGTGTTTTATGAGCGGATGAAGCTGGCCCAGCAAGAGATAAAGGCAACTGTGACGGTGAACACCAGCGATCTGGGCAGCAAGCGCAAAGATGAGGACACCAACGAGAAGAACACCCAAACACGCAAGAAAGGTCAGGGCTCAGCACACCTGACCAAAAACTACACATACCACTACATGTGATTATAATGTGTATAGTTATACCAGGATGTAACCTCGTACTAAACATATATAACCCTCCCTATTTTCAGTCAAGGAGGTTGCAGTAGTAACCGAGGAAGTGCGAGAGCAACTTATTGAAGCTTCTACTGCCACTAAGAAAGCCTTCACCACTTACCGAAGGGAGGCTGATGTAGATGAGCATCTGAATGTGGCGGAGGGGCCGAGCAGCACAGGAGAGAAGAACCAGGATGACAATGAGATGAGCGTGATCATAACCATAATGCAGCCAATCCTGCGCCTTCTGCAGCTCCTTTGTGAGAACCACAACCGTGAACTGCAGGTCAGCTGCTGTACTAGAGAATAGAGTGAGAAACTTAGCATTGATAGCGCTAACTAAGTTTCCCAAATGTTGCTAACTAAAAAAAAGTAGGCTATCCAATTATTGTAGTTACATGGTAATTTCCCTAAGGAACTATGTTCATATTCATTCAGTAGATCATATTCATTCAACTCAACATTAAATGTTATTTGCAAGCCGTTTTATTTCCCTAAGGTGGTGTTTTTCTCAGTGAAAAGGGTTATTTGAGGAAAATAAACTGTAGCAAGGTGCTTAATTTCATCCATCAGTGACTGGTTAAATTGGGAAAAGTGGATCGCAGAAAGGATTGAGCAGTCAAAGGTTCATAAACCTTGTTAGCTGAAAAGGCGGATGGTTACATCATAAACATGTTTTTACAATTTAATCTCTTGGATCTGACATTCTCAAAGTCCTTGATGAAAAAAATACATAGGAAAGAAATCTGAAACCCCTTTTTGTTCCAAAGAATTATGATTCTTGATTGAATCTAAATCCTATTCCAAATCATACTAAGAGTTCTATATCGACTCTGCTTCTTTTTCGCTCTAATATGACTTATAAATACAAAAGCATGTCCCTCATTTCCTGTTTTTTCTTCCTTGTGTTCTAGAACTTCCTTCGCTGTCAGAACAACAAAAACAACTACAACGTTGTGTGTGAGACACTGCAGTTCCTTGATTGTATATGTGGCAGCACTACAGGAGGTCTGGGGCTGCTGGGGCTTTATATTAATGAGAAAAACGTCGCTCTCATAAACCAGACTGTGGAGAGCCTGACCGAGTACTGCCAGGGCCCTTGCCATGAAAACCAGGTGGACCTGACACATCCACACCCTCTTTCTATTCCAAACTCTAAAGAAATGGTTCATCCAAGAATGAAAATTCAGTTGTCATTTACTCTCACCATAAAAGAATCATAATATTATTTTAGGAATAAGTGAGCACTGGATTCAAAGTCTACTTAGGCTTGTGATGATTTTGGGAAAGGCCTCTCTGAACAGTCTGTAATCATTCAATCATTCTTTTGTGAATTAGATGTCATTTGTAAATCACTTCTGGTCTCATTCACTCAAAACACCAAGGAGGGTAAATGATGGCAGAATTTTAATTGTTGATTGAACTTTTACTTTGAGATTATGCAGCCTTAGATGCACATACACTATATATCCTCTATTGTCTTCTCAAAATTATGGCAAATTGTTTCTTTGTGTTTCGGGCTGGGCATTATGCAACTTTTCCTAGGACATTCATAATGGGGCTGAATATCATGAATATCATCATTGTCCAACTTTTCTACGAGGAAATGTATTGTACTTGTAAGATGACAATGTGCTTTTGTCCTGTAATGATAAGATGATTAGTCTCTCACTGAAGCAATCTGTTCCAGGGCCATAATTGCTTAATTGCAGGTTTATTTACATATTAAACATTTATGATTTATTTAAAAAAAAAATTGGACGACATTTGTTTAAATTGTTTAGCCTTCTAATGCTCAAATCTGTAGCTTATTTTCACTTCAAAAAATTATATTCTTAATATAGAACACAATTGAAAAGTTTTGGGTATGTGTGTATGTGTGTGTATATATATATATATATATATATATATATATATATATATATATATATATATATATATATATATATATAAGAAAGAAAGAAAGAAAGATGCATTAAATTGACTTAAAGTGACAGTAAAGTCTTTTGCATTATTTTAAAACTAGATCTTCTACTTTTCTATTTCAGAGAAATTCTGTGGAAAATGATAAAATTCGGCTTTGTATCACCGGAATAATTTACATTAATAAATTAATTTATTTTAAAAAAAGATATTTTTAATTGTTATAATATTTTACACCTTTTTGGGGGGATTAAAATAGTCAAAAAAAAAAAAAGTCTTACCAAATTCAAACTTTAGATTGGTAGTTTATATTTAACATCTTTTCCCTTCAGAATTGTATTGCCACACATGAATGTAATGGCATTGACATCATCATCGCTCTCATTCTCAATGACATCAACCCTCTCGGAAAGAAGAGGATGGACTTGGTCCTGGAGCTTAAGGTGTGAGAACACTTCCACAGCATTATGGGATATGTACTTTTCACTTTATTCCAAAATAATTGACGTGAATCGTCTCTTTGTTGTAGAATAATGCCTCAAAACTGCTACTTGCCATCATGGAAAGCCGCCACGACAGTGAGAACGCGGAGCGAATCCTGTATAACATGAGGCCTAAAGAACTGGTGAATGGCACTTTGCATTGAAAACACATCTTTCTCTGTTGGCAGTGGGCAGATTTTCTGTTTTGCATTTGGTGACAAACCATCTACTGTCATTATTTAAATGTTTGGTTGGCGTACAGGTGGAAGTGATCAAAAAAGCCTACATGCAAGGAGAAATTGAGGTAGAGCACAACGATGATGATGAGCATGGTGAGGAAGAGCACGCTGCTTCTCCACGAAATGTGGGTCACAACATCTACATCCTGGCCCATCAGGTGATGCACTTTCACTTTCACTGCGAGTTCAGTGTGTCATATGTCTAGATTATATCACGTCTTCCCCTCGCCTGTGTGCTTTAGTATAGATATTCTGCCTATTCACGTAATTATCTGGGTCATCGTTTGAGGGTCAATTATATAATAACCATGTTGGGAGTGGTGCAGCTTTTCCACCGGCCTTCCAAATGACACTGTTTGGCATCAGGAGTTGGTAAATGAAAAGACCAGGGAACAAAAAGTATATTAGACAGGCCCCTTTGATTTAGTTTTACGCAAATAATAGATAAATATGCTTTTGCAGGTTGAGGCTGAAAAGCTCAGTCCATCTGTGGTGGCTGTACTGACTGTGTTTTTTAACTGAGTTTATTGGTTCACTACTGGGCTTTGACCCCTGTTGTTATCGTAATTGGGCCATTATGAAAATTCTGAATGGCTGTTTATTGGAAAAGGAGATCAAGGGCCAGGTTTACTAACAGCTTGCGCTAGCGCCAGCGCCAGCGTGTTAAACAAATACTGTCAGGATTTACTAAAGACTTAGCACTGAAAAGGCATCAACGCAGTTATTGTTGCACTTGACCTTATTGAATATGAAAAAATACAGAAAAATACAATTCAATAGATGTAAAGTGGCTGTCAAAGTCTATTTATTTTTTGTTTAATTTCCATATGTTTAAGCATTGGTCAGATTCCTTTTGCATTTAGGCCAGCAGCATAATTCTTTTTGTAGAAGAACTGTCTTCTTCTACAGTAATTTTTCTCATCCAGATAAACGACTCTAAAGGAAGGGCCAACAGTTTGAAGAAAATATCCCAGAGCAAGTTAAAAGTTAAATAATCTGCATGTTTATAGCTACCCGAATGACATCATATACTGAGCTTTGTTACCGTCAAAGTAAAGTAAGAATGTAAAAATAAAAATGCACCATTGCATGCTTCTAAAGTTTCAAAGCATCAGACTTTTGTGTTGCAGTTGTGACACTGTTATTTATCATCATCTAAAGTTTTAGATTGGTAAAATGTTTCATGATGTTTGCTCAAGGTATGGGTGTAATGATTACAAAGGTTTATTATAGGATTAAGGAAGGAAACCTTTTATGTGAACAGTACCGCACATTTGACATCATATTCCGAAACATTCATAGATTAGGTATGTTATTATTTTACAGTAACCTATGTATTTCGCAGGTATGAGTTCAGGTTTGCGCTCTTTTTTTTTTTTTAAGCAAGCATTTCTCAGACAGGTGTTGGCTTTTTCACTGATGGTAAAGTGTGTTATGAGCAAAACAGCAAGGCCAGACAGGTCATTACAACATCTATACACTGTCTCAATGAAAGCACAGAAGCTCAGCCTCATCCCTTTTTCCACATGCACCCGCAGTTAGCCAGACACAACAAGGAACTCCAGGCCATGCTGAAGCCAGGAGGGACGTATGGGGAGGGTGATGAAGCTTTAGAGTTCTACGCCAAACACACAGCACAAATCGAGGTCAGTGGTGTCCATCTATGTTGGCCATTATTCATACAGCATCCATAGTTTCTCTGACTTGAGTACACAATCATCACTATTAATATTGCTAATTTGTAAAAGAAAAAAAAAGAAAAAAAAACTGACATTTATGCTATGGACATAAAGCATTTTTTTTTTCAAAGTGATTAGATTTACAATTTTCACCTGGTGAACAATTTTTTTTTTTATTAAATACCATAAAATTGTGTTGGAGCAACCAGAATGTCATAGATATTTTTTTACCCAGAACATACTAAAAATCCTCAGAAAACCTTAGCAATTACATGTTAGCATTAGCATTGCAACAGAAAAAAAAGAAGTCATAGTACGGCAAGATTTGTTCATACGTATACAATTTTAATTGCTATATGTTGTTTTTATCTTAAATAAATAGCTCTGTCCCTTAAAGTATGGTTACATTTACCATTGCTTTGCAAAAAATATTGCAGGCAAAATCCCATTTCAAAGCATCTACGCAATCGGGAGTTTCGCGTAATGGCAAAAAAAAATAAACATAATTTTTACACATTTCTCTCGTTTACTTTTGTTACATAAATTCACCACGTAGATCAACAGAAAGCTGCTTGGTTTGATAATGACTTTTTGACATTGGATAGTGGACCTTTCTTAACCTTCGAAAATTTGCTGTAATGTGATTGTACTATAAGAGGTGACAAGAAAAGGCCAAAACAGCAACTCTGTTTGTAAGTTTAACCACCGCTATAGCCAATCTAGACTGCTTGCAACATCTGTTTTTCTCTTACAGATCATCCGCCTGGATCGCACAATGGAGCAAATAGTTTTTCCCGTCCCCAACATTTGCGAATTTCTGACCCAGGAGTCCAAACTCCGTGTCTATTACACCACGGAGCGTGACGAACAGGGCAGCAAGATCAATGACTTCTTCTTACGCTCCGAAGACCTCTTCAATGAGATGAACTGGCAGAAGAAGCTGCGAGGTACTCAAGAGGCCACTGGTAACGCAAACTCCGTGCCTTGTGCGTGCGCACTCCCTTCCTCTACAACCTAGTAAGCTGCTTTACACGCCCTCTCCACTCCCTCAGCCTCCAGGGACCCATCAGGGCTCTTTTCATGCAGTGTGCACCACTTTTGGGTGCGGGGATGCATGCCTCACCCTGATCCCTCAAGCCAGGGCAGTGGGGAGGGGGTGTAAATGTTAACTTACATAAGATAGACAAGATAAAACCTGTAACTTAAAATTGTTTAGGCTTGCTTAAGATTTTAGTTTTATGTGTGCTTGAAGGATTGGGAAAGAAAGAATGAAGATCAGGGTCAGGGAGAAGTGTAAATGGATCCCAAACAAAAACACATGGTGGCTTACATCACAAAAGCTGATTACAGAAATAAGATGAACAAGGGATCAAATAAACAGATTATGGGAAGCAAGAAACTCTAAAACCCATTTTCCACCAACCGGGTGTTGGTGACCAATTTGGAACCATTTCCAACTGGCTCCGCACCAGCCCTTAAAACCTGCTGATTTTAAAACCTGCTTGAACCAGAAACTGATCAAAGATCGAGATTGGGATAATGGCCACGCTGAATTGGGATGTCAAAATACTAGAATATATATAAAATAAAATAAAAATAATTATCAGAGGTACAAGTAACTGATTCAATTACCCAATACCTGTGCGGTTTTTATTGTTATATTAAACTGTTGCATTTCGAAATTCGGCTTCTGTGGAAAACATTTAAAAAGGTGAGGCAATGATGGTAGAAAATGGGTTATTTGGAAAAGGATAAGAGTTCTCAGACAGGAAGAGCATGAGGTGAACCGCAATAACAAGATAAAACCTGCAAGATAAGGATCTGAACCATGTCAAAAAGCAGATTGACAGATGAAGGGCTTTGAGACAGTCCTTTTTTTATTTTCATTTTTGTTTTTTTGCATGGGACATTTGGCCACGGTTCTTGTTTGTATCTTTGAGTCTTTTGGTCATGAGCTGCTAATAAAAAGGAAGGTGTGAACTCTGTGTTAGTTAGTAATGCACCTATGTGACTGACATGTGAAGGCTTTTATCAGACTGAATCAAAGTAAAAGCAATGTTCCATTGCCGCAACCCCAAGTCATGAGAGTGGCGGCCTGTGTGTGAAAGTCCCCTCCTCCAGTTCCTCTTTTCAGACAAAAAACCCCTATCAAAATAGCCATAGCACATAAACTATATCCTCCAGCCAGACTTCTCAAAGAATCATGGGTCAAAACAAAGGTGGCGGTTGAGGTCAGCAAGCTTTCGTATATGGTTTGGCCCTGCTAAGAAACCCTTTGAACTCTTTGGTATTATTTCTATGTTTTATTATTTCAGTTTTAGCTGCGGTTGGTGAAATTGCTCTGTAAAACTGCACAACTGATCAAACAGCTTCTGTGTTAATCCAGTATGTGTTTTATTTGGAATAACATTGTTTAACCAAAACAAAATTATATTTTGAAAGGAATTCTAGAAGTTACAAAGTAGAGCATTGGATGTTGCCCTGATTGGATGTAACTGGAAATGTGCATGCACATTTGAGCTTGAGATCAATTAGAATTAGTCCTTGAGATTGCCATAGAAACTAACATACAAATGTCCTTTGGTTTGTTTAGTAGAAGGCTGTAGAATGACATAATGCAATCAATCACCTAAAAAAAAAAAAATCAACTTGGAAGTAATAAAAGCTGAGCAGTGCTGCTTGGAACATGTTAGTGACATCATCCATTATTTTTCCCCAGCAGGCTATGTCGTATTATGTAAGATTATTTTCTTTCTTCAAACCACATTGAATAAATTTTTCCGTATAGGAAAACAGGCAGTTTCAAAGGCGCAATGTGTAATTTCTGACTTAATCCCGAAACCAAACAAAATTGCAAAAATAATTACTTTTTTTTACTAATTTCAAACACTGCCATCATCCATTGTTCAGGCAACCAGGTGATCCTGGTCCAAATTCACAAGATTGTTTCCCTGAGTGGAACAGAAGTCACACACTTGGCCAAAGGCTTTGGTGCTTGTTTGAATATTAGCAACATCTCCTTTAATCTCGCCGTCCTCATGAACCTGTTGGTAGCATTCCAAATAAAATCTGTCTGTTTATATTTGTGACAGAACCATGTATGTGGAGCTCTGACATGGTGTGCATCAGGGCTTTAGTATTGGACCCTTTTTGTTTTGTGATGGCATCCAAATAAACACTCTGCAAAGGTGCAAATTATGCTGTGTTAGTGTACATGTTCCTTTAACTTTTGGAATTGAATTTTTGTGTTTTACTTGCTGCCTCCTCCAGCTCAGCCCATCCTGTACTGGTGTTCCCGTAACATGTCCTTTTGGAGCAACATCTCCTTTAATCTCGCCGTCCTCATGAACCTGTTGGTAGCATTCTTCTATCCACTGGAAGGAGTGCGTGGAGGTGAGACACAAGTTTTTTTTACTGTTTGCCATGAAATTCTGTACAAATGTAATTTGTATTTCTTTTCATATAATGTTTATAAAAATAAACACATAAAAACATAATATTATAAAAGAAAAAAATAAATATAATTTTAAGTATAAATATAATTTCGGAAGTCTTGTAATATAAGTTTTTTTTTTTTATAATATATTGTACTATAATAAAGTTATATCATAATATATCTATCGATCTATCTATCTATCTATCTATCTATCTATCTATCATATATATCATGTCTTAATACTTTCCTTTTTGTTATACTGGGATAAATCATATTGGGATATATGGTAAAATTGTTGGATGTGATGCCCTACTTACAGTAGAAAGTTTTCCACCAACCGCCACTGATGTTTATATTTTTCAAATCTCTGATCTAAACATGCTCTAGCCATCCAATGCCAAATATTCATAATTGAAAAGGTGCTTAAGTGCTCTGTAATTGTTAGAATACCAGTCACAACTTTGTTAGAATACAGACTGCTGTTTTCATGGAGAGTGCAGTCAGCAACAGATGCTGGAACTTGACACTTCACTGACCTACTTTCAGCACACATAGCCCCCGAAAGACATAATTTGGCCTACATAACAGAGCTCCAACAAAAATGCTGCTGGCCTAACTTCTGTCATGACACATCTTATATCATTGATTCATTCTGAGTGATATGATGTCCTTCACTTACCTCATTAGCATTCAGTTCTCTTGTAGTTTATATAGTTAACATTTTTAGCCCTGCTATTTATTTTCACAAATTCAATCAAGCATTTAATCAAGAATATAAAAAAGGAAAATTGTGAGAAAACAAAAATACAGACACACATCTACCTTCAGACACATCTGAAAGCATTTCTGATCCAAAAGCATGTGTGTTCTTTATGGGGTGTCATAATTATTGACATTGCTTTGCTGCATAACCTGTTTATTGATTACTTGCATAACAGGTCACCTGACTCCAGCGCTCACACGCACACTATTGCCCTAATCTCATAGTCTGTGTCTATATCTCCTCCCTGCTCTTTCTGATCAAAAGTGTGTGTTTGTATACATGTCGAAGCAATACAACACCTGTTTATGTCAGCTGAGATTTGACCCTGAAACAGAGACCCAGATAAAGACAAAACCCTGGCAGTTACTTCATTCTTACATCACAGCTTAAGCACAAGCTGCCTGTGTTTGTGATCAATATCATCCTACTTTCAAATGTAACCGATGGCGTAACTAGGTATGTGTAATGTTTCTTAGGCCTCTCTGTGTTTCTTTCGCTCTTTCTTTTATGTTGTGTTGAGTATTGATTGTCCAGTCATTGTGACTGACATAAGTGCCACATCGTGACGGGCATAAACTCTGCATTGTTCTGTCTGGGGTCAGGCTCCGAGGGATCCTTTGTTTTGGGCCTTTCCCTTTCTCAAGTGCACATAAGCGTTTGAGCTTTTAATTGAAATCTCTTTTAGTCTCTAAAACAAAGGGCTCCTCTGGGAGCCAAAAACCCACTGGACTACAGCTCTGGTACAGATTCAATATAGGTCACGATTCTAAATGCAAACCAATAAAAGCTGATAAAGGACATGTCAAAGGTGAATTTGAAATATTGTCTATGCAATAAACATGACTGTAAAACGATCAGTAAACTGACCAAATGTTTATAATAGGCTGTTTGATATTTAACAAAGAGTTATAGAAGTAGTTCATAAGTTCATCTTCTTCTGCACAGCACATGCTCTTTGACTGTCTGGTCTTCTTTCAAAGATTTTACTGTTGCATGTACTTAAGTCAAGGCCACAAGTTTATAACAGAAACTTTTTTTTTTCATTTTCATATGATCAACTCAACCTTTATATATATATATATATATATAATATTTAAGTTGGTTTATTATCATTTCACGTTTATTTATAATTTATTTATAATATTATTTGTTATTATTACTATTATTATAATTACTTAGTAGTAGTAGTAGTAGCCCTTCATTGTCACTAGTCACAAGTACCGGCGAAATTAGCCATCAACCTGTCCAAACATGCAATATGACAAGGGGGTAGACAGGACAGGAAGACTTGAGGAAGAAATACAGCATAACATTAGGGAAGCGAGGAAAAAAAACAACAACACCCAAACTATGCTCCTTTTGGGAGTACAGTGTGTGAACAGGAAAAACACCTCAGCAACGAAAAGCACAAAATGATGCACAAAAAGCAACCATTACGTTGTTATGAGCATAATTCCAATTTATACAGTCTAATTTTAAAATTCTTGAATTTAGAGTAAATTCTCAGCAGCCCATAATCCTGCCTCATTGTATATTATATTTTGTCAGTTCTTATTGTCTGTTTCACACCTTATCAATTTCATTGTTGGCACTTCGAAATCGATTTTCGATCATTTTTAGAAGTTTGTTTAAAGCCTCTCAAGCTGATTATAAAAGGCCTTTTGCAGAGTTCAGTAGTTCCCTGTACAGTATTCGTAAAGGTCAAATGAGATGCCCTGCAGAATTCCAGAATGTGTGTAAGAGTGGCACAGGGGTGTGTTCCTTACCCTCCCACGCCTCCTGACAGAATGAAGCCATTCAAACATGATGAGAGCTTCAGAAGTACATATTACTATTATTATTATGATTTTGATTATTTAATATTAACACTATATATTAATAGTATTTAATATCACTGGTATACATTTTAATACGTTATTTAATACAGTATCTTCTGTAAAACCAGTTCTTCACAAATTATATTTTGAGTGAAAAAAAACAAACTATTGTGAACTATGTTCCACTTTTGCTTTAATGACAGTGGCATTCAAGCTGACACGATCAAAGCCTGATAATAGTTTCTCCAGAATATATTGATAAGCGATTCTAAGATGATCTAGTGCTTCATTGGAAATGTCACGTAATAGGTGTTTTACTTGATTAGTGACCTAGAAACCTGAAATATTTCTCCTTCGTTTAATCTTGTTTCTTTGTTTAACATACTCAAAAGCCTAAAACTTGATTTCCAGGTTTAAATTAGATCTTGAATCCTAGATTTTCACTGTAGTCTGTTTGTGTATGTGTGTGTGTACGTTTGTGGAAATGAATGGAGCCGAGGCTTTGACGTCCTCGATTCTGAATATTTCCTGGCTGCCCACCAGCCCTGCCTGTCCAAACCGAGTCCGTCCTTGCTCGGTACCCGACGCTCATGCATCTTTCAGCTGTGATATTTTTAGCACGCCGGGTTATGTAACAAGCACCTGTCATGTGGTCTACTCACAGGCGGGAGAGCGAGCGAGCGAGTGAGCTGGAACCATTCCCTCTGTGAAGATCCTGCAAATCCGACTGACCTCATTTTTCTTCTGTGCAAACACACACCCACTTAGCAATCCTACTAATATATTCCCACATAAGACCTTGCTGTACTGTACATTTCATTGCCGTTCGCATAGAACAGGACTTAAACAAGGATTAAAAATGATGCCAGAGCGGCTGATGACAAAGCTCCATCGAACCTTAACATATTCAAATGTGTCACACTTTCAGGGTTATGTAACTTTTTTTCTGTTTTTTTTTTCAAAGCATCTTTCCCTTGAGGGCCAGAATGTGCCCGAACATGTTCAACAGGTGAAACTGCAAGCAATTCAGGGAATCCTATTTAGATCTGCTGTACAGAATCGCAGTTTCAGATATGCAGTGCAGTCATGGGTAGTGACAATGAACATTATCTTAGCTTTTCATCTGCCCTTCTGTTATTTCTCAAAAATAGATAGAGATACAAAATGAAATTCTGTTTGTTACAAGCCCTTACGACCTTGAAGTTTAGCTGAATTTCTCGTCTCCCATTTTCCATATGCAGTAAAAGTAAATGAGTTGCAAAATAGCACTTAAAAGTACATTAGAAATCCGTATGACTTGATGGTCTGAAATTGTATGAAATGTTAATTAGATGGTATTTTTTGGAGCTCAGTACAGTTCAGAACAAGTCTTCATTTACATCTTCTTTTGTATTCCACGGAAGAAAGAAATCATGAGGGCAAGTAAGTGATGACAGAATTCTCATTTTCATATTTCCATAATCAGATTGAGATGGCCTGCACATGTTGAAACAACCTAAAAATGACACAATTCCCAGAAACACACTGTGGATTGTTGATTCAAATCAGTCGAGGACCTGAGATAGTTGAACACAAGGCCTGAAGCATCGGTGATGCTGTAACCATGACAGATGGCATGATAACATTGTTTTTTTTATCCCGGAGCATGATTGATGGCACTAAAACGTGTTTACCTCTTTTTCCTCAGGCACCCTGGAGCCACACCTTTCTGCACTGCTTTGGGCGGCAATGTTGGTTTCACTGGCCATAGTTATAGTTCTGCCCCAACCTCATGGGATTCGGGCTCTGATCGCTTCCACTATATTACGCCTCATATTTTCAGTCGGCCTGGAGCCCACACTTTTCCTTCTGGGAGCCTTCAATGTGAGTGAACGACAGTTTTTGACAAAGTTGTTAGAGGGCAGCTGGGTGTGTTTTGCACTAAGGTGTGTCGTACGTCACTGGTGGATTCCACACGGCTTTCACAGTCCTCACACAATAACACTTCCTCTAACTGTGTGCACACCTTTAGTATGCATCCTAACCAGCTATCAATTCCAGAAGTTGTAAGGGGTTGTAAGATTTGAATCTTTCTAAAGAAAAATAGAATAATAACATAAATATTTTACTTGGAAATACCTACCAAGACTGGATTTATTTGACCAGAAATACAATAAAAACATTAATACTGTGAATTATTATTACAATTTAAAATAACAGTTTTCTATTTCAGCCATTAAACCAAGATAAATTAGTTTTGATGAACAGGAAATTCGAAAGAACAGAATTTATTTGAAAATACATTGTAAAAACGTAAAAGTCCTTGCTGAATAATAGTTTCATAAATCTGACTCTGAACATTTACCGTATTTTCAGGACTATAAGTCACACTTTTTTTCATAGTTTGGCTGTTTGGCTGGTTCTGCGACTTATAGTCAGGTGTGACTTATCAAAATTAATGAAACAAGAGAATTGAACCAAGAGAAAACATTACCGTCTATAGCCGCGAGAGGTCGCTCTATGCTGCTGACTGCTCGTGTAGTCTACACTGAGCAGCATAGAGCGCCCTCTCGCGGCTCTAGACGGTAATGTTTTCACTTGGTGCTTGGTTCTAAATAAATGCGACTTATATACGTTTTTTTCCTCGTCATGACGTAGTTTTGGACTGATGCGACTTATACTCAGGTTCGGCTAATAGTCCAAAAAATATGGTAAACGGTAATTAAAATCTTACAAATGCAGCATGAGCTAGTAAATTTTTTGTTGTTGTTGCAAACAGACTTGCATCGTTTAGCGAGAGTTAACAGTTGAAGCTTGCCTACATTATTGAAGGTCATTAGCTGAATGCTTTTTTTTTTGGTGGTTTTATGTATAAATAAGATTTCAAAATAACTTTATGGAAACATTTCATTCACTGCGGACATTGAAAACTGATGCAATTACTTTAGCCCGTAATTTGTGGTTGCGATTCAATTGTTTGTAAATCCTTAATGATACGCTACAGATAAATGTTCTTATTGCCACATTTTACCTCAGCTACATTTTACCTCAGCTTTTTATATACCGTATTTTACGGACTATAAGTCGCACTTTTTTTCATAGTTTGGCTGGTCCTGCAACTTATAGTCATGTGCGACTTATTTATCAAAATTAATTTGACATGAACCGAGAGAAATTAACCAAGAGAAAACATTACCATCTACAGCTGTGAGAGGGCGCTCTATGCTGCTCAGTGCTCCTGTAGCATACCACTGAAGACATAGAGCCCTCCCTCTCGCGGCTGTAGACGGTAATGTTTTCTCTTGGTTCTAAATAAATGTGACTTATATATGTTTTTTTCCTCGTCATGAAGTATTTTTGGACTGATGCAACTTATACTCAGGTGCGACTTATAGTCCGAAAAATATGGTATGAGCCAAAATTCAGTGTGTAACTCCAATTAAATCTCTTAACGCAATGGTTGTGATTTCAGGTGTGCAATAAAGTGATTTTTCTAATGAGTTTCGTGGGAAACCGTGGTACGTTCACAAGAGGATACAAGGCCATGATCATGGATGTGGAGTTCCTGTATCATCTGCTTTACCTCATCATATGCAGCCTTGGAGCCTTTGTTCATGTCTTCTTCTACAGCTTGCTTGTGAGTAATACACGAATACACTTTCAGTCACTCCATCAGACATACCGTAACCTCTCTTTCACACACGGACGTCTCTTCTAACTCTGACCTCTGACCTCTCTCACTTTCACCAACATGAATATTGTGTTCACGCACACACACACTCTCATCTTACTCTCTCTCCAGCTCTTTGACCTGATCTACCGAGAGGAGACGCTGTTAAACGTCATCAAGAGTGTAACCAGGAACGGCCGCTCGATCGTTTTGACCGCAGTGCTGGCTCTCATCCTGGTCTACCTCTTCTCCATCGTAGGATACATCATCTTCAAGGATGATTTCATCCTGTCCGTGGACAGGATATCCAATAAAACACTTGGTGAGAAAAACAGATGGAAGTTTAACTTTAAAAAACGTGTGGCAGTCCACATGTTTCCTACATGGGAAATTCTCATTTTAATGTTAAAAAGTTATGTATACTACCATTTTAAGTTTGGGGCCTATTTTTTATTCATAGTTTTATTCAACAAGGATGCATTAAACTGACCAAAAGTGACAGTAAAACCATTCATAATGTTAGAAAAAGATTTCTGTTTTAAATAAATGTTGTTCTTTTGTTCGGTGTATTCCTAGAATCCTGAAAAACAAAATGTGTCCACAAAAATATTAAGCGGCACAACTATTTTCAACATTAATAATAAGAAGAAATGTTTCTGGAACAGCAAATCATGAATGATTTCTGAAGGATCATGTGACACTGGAGACTAGAGTCATGCTAAAAAAAAAATCAGCACTGCATCACAGGAATAAATGACATTTCAAAACATATTCAAAAAGAAAACAGTTATTTTTTATTATAATAATATAATAATCTTGTAATATACAGTTTTTACTGTATTTTTGATCAAATAAGTGCAGACTTGGTGAACATAAAATCTTACATATCCCAAAACTACAATGCTATTAAAGTATTTGTTATAATAGTATATTAATCATATTTAAATAAATATTGATTTCATGATAAAATGCAATGCTTCGTTAAAAGTAACAATTTATAGTTCCTAATCTAATCTGTTTTCCCCCTATGTTCAGATCAATCCGCAGGTAAGATGGGAGAGTTCCTGGCAGGCTCGGTGTGCCGGAAAGAGGAGAACTGTTCCACAGAGACCATGATGGATGGTATGAACCCCATCACCCACAACAGATTCATAGTTAAATCTGAGTTTTATGGCCTGGTTATGAGACAAGGAAAGGAGGGACTCGGTGTCCTCAAGAATCCCTGGTGAGGTATCTGGGTGTGTTCAGGGTCAGAGGTTAATGACACTCAGGCCCTAAATGTTCAGCAGGTTCATGCTGGTTTGGGGTTTGAGGTCAGACCAGTATAATTCAGATCTGTAAGTGGGTTTTTGAGTGTGTACTAATATAAGATGCAAGGCCAGCCTAATTTGGTCACTGGAGCTGATGGGCCAGTATGAACCCACTGAACCTGTGGTGCATCTTATCTTGTTTAGCTCATCAGTTAACATTGAAAGACCTCGCTTAGACCAGTTTGAAACTTAGGCTAGCATTGCTTTTCTCATTAATAGTGTTACTTGGGCTTAACAAATGATCAACATATTAAACTTAGTACACACACTACTGCTAAAAAGTTAAGGGTTGGTAAGATTTATGTTCTCTTATGCTCACCAAGGCTGCAAAATACAGTAAAAACAGTAATATTGTAAACTGTGATTTAAATTTAAAATAACTGTTTTCTATGTTATTTATTCCTGTGATGGTCTTTAATGTCACATGATCTTTCAGAAATCATTCTATTATTTTAAATTCCTCAGTATTCTTTGATAAATAGAAAGTAAAAGAAAAAAAACAGTGTTAAAAATATTAAAGGGGGGGTGAAATGCTCGTTTTCACTCAATATCCTGTTAATCTTGAGTACCTATAGAGTAGTACTGCATCCTTCATAACTCCAAAAAGTCTTTATTTTTATTATATTTATAAGAGAAAGATAGTCTGTACCGATTTTTCCCGGAAAAACACGAGCGCCTAGAGGCGTGACGTGTGGGCGGAGCTAAAGAATCACGAGCGCCAGTAGGCTTTTGAGTTGAGAGCATGTGGAAGCTGTGACACAGATCCAGAGGCTGAAATTTAACAAGAGCAGCATCAGCAAAGGCGGTATGCTATGTGGTATGTACTGAAACTGTATATATTTGCTTAGCGGTTTTGGAAAATGACTAAGTTCCACTTTATGTCATCTTTTTTTTTTTTTAAGCTGTACATGTGGAAAGTGCAGTTTGATGACAACATCGCATGCTGTTTACTTGATGTGCTTATGGGCTGATAGCTAAGTTAACAACACAGAGATATTTGAAGCAGTTTTACTCACCGCATGTGGTTCCAACACACGATCGTGACCCTTTTCCGTTGGGACTGCATTATCCTTAAGAAATAAACGATGTGCAATCCGAAATGCAGGGAACAAACAAAAACACTTGCACAACTCCGTTGATGCTCTGTAAAAATAAACTCCATCCACTGGTCCCTTAATGCTGTTTCTCTTTTGGTTATCTGTGCAGGGTTGTCTTGCCCTGGCAACCAAAAACACACTTCTTTTGTGACTTTTCGCGACGCTCTCGCTCTGATCAGGCTGTGCTCAGCCTCTCAGGCTCTCAGTGCTGTGCTATACTGGAACGCGCGCTCTTCCGGCAGAAGAGCGCGCACTTAGGACCCATATGAGGAAATTCCGCTCCATCTAACGTCACACAGAGCCATACTCGAAAAAAACTTTCCGAAACTTGTGACAAACCGGAAGAGGTTTTTTTGGAACAAAAATACTCCTTCAAACGTACAACATAATTTTTGAAACTTTGTCCATGTTTAGCATGGGAATCCAACTCTTTAACAGTGTAAAAAACTCAGTATGCATGAAATAGCATTTCACCCCCCCTTTAATCTTTAGAAACACCACTCACATTTTCTTTAGAAAATATACAAATCTGGTTGTATATATATAGTTCTATATTTGTTTGCAAATTATCTTTGCTCTTTGTGAATGCGTAATGTGTGTTATGATCTGATATCTTTGAGTCCTATTTTAGGAAAGCTTTTAACCACAAATGCTATTTTTGCTTTAAGGTTTGCATGTATAGGACTGTTCAGTCTGTTCAGAACATCCCACAGTAATACAGAGGCCTTTGTTAGATTAGTTAGACTTTTGTTTGTTTAGCGCTTACTGATGTTCTGTTTCCTGCAGCTGTGGTAATGCAATCGACTGCGGTCGTGATTGAGGATAAGGAGAGGACGTGTGACTCGTTGCTCATGTGTATCGTCACCGTGTTGAGCCACGGCCTGCGGAGCGGCGGTGGGGTCGGAGATGTTTTGCGCAAACCTTCTAAAGAGGTACCACACAAAGGCTCAATGTTAATTTGGGGCAGGACTGCCTTTTTGGGTGTTCAGGAAACCTGTTTGAAAACAAGCACTGCTTTTCCAGTTCCACTTTACAGAAAATGTATTAAAATAATATAAAATATTATATTATTATTATAAAAAAAAAAGTTTTGCTTAAAATAAGATAATCGTTACAATAAAAATAAAAACATAATATTAAAAATGTACACTTAATTTATTTCTTAATTTCTCATTTTCTTTTAACTTGATATCTGAAATACTTTATAAAAACTATATATATTTAATAGCAACAAAATAATTCAACTTTAAAATGAAAATGAAAAATATAATAATAAAAACAAATTAAAAATTGTCATAAAAGCTATAATGATATCTCACTTATTCTAACATAACTATTGAATAATTACACACTTTATTGTCGTTACAAATGATGACTAATTACAGCATTTCGAATAGCCAATCAGTCCCTTTTTTCACTCTTATAGTAAATAATTTTTGGTTTAATCAGGCCTTTGGATATTGTAGTTCTCAAACTCAAAGAGAAGGGTAGTTAGACAGAGTTAGAGGAACACTGGTCTATTATTGGATGTTGATTGGGAGGTTGAATTGGAAACAACACTGATATTAAAACCTCCTCCATCTCTTTTCTCCGTAGGAGCCTCTTTTTGCAGCTCGTGTGATTTACGACCTCCTCTTCTTCTTCATGGTCATCATCATCGTCCTCAACCTCATTTTTGGGGTCATCATTGACACCTTTGCTGACCTCAGAAGTGAAAAGCAGAAGAAAGAGGAGGTTCTGAAAACGACTTGCTTTATTTGTGGTGAGTGTCTATGCATCCTCAATGCCAAATACCCATATTATTGCTCCTCTGTGGATGGCCTTATACTGGAATCTACTTTTATCCACTGACTTACACAATCCTGGGACTGAAAGGGGCATGGGATGTAAGAAAGAGGATATTTGGGGACATTATATATTGAAAAATAACAGCTTGGTTGTTGTTTAAATGATTTTCGACATTTCTAGTTGGTATTTTGTTGTTCATATTTCTGGAAATGCACTCTGCTGCAATCAATGCATCACATAAATCTTTTATAAAATATAAAAAAGTAAAGCATTCACATATCCTTATCAATATTTATGAGCCTTTGTCATTTGGAGATGTAACTCAGTTTTCTCAAAGGTTTGCAGTGTTTCATTAAGTTATCTTCAGTGAATCACAGATGTGTTCATGTACCGGTGTCCTTTAAATTTCATAAGCGCATAAAACTGTTTAGCTCCAGCATAAACATTAGGACCCTTGTTCTTCACCAGAAGTCTTACTCATATCTCACTGCGGAGGTGGTGAAGTGTCTTCCTGGTGCCACTTGGCGTGTTTGACCATGTTAGTGTGAGATCAGCTGTAGATGCTCATAAATCTCCAAGTGCACACACCTATTATATGGTATAAGGATGCTATTTTTGACTCATGTCTGTTGATATGAATTATTGAAACTGCAGTTTGTTGGGATTCAGTTCACCTCAAGATCCATGACTAACACTCATGGGCAGATGAACAGAACAAACGTGCAATTGGAGAGTAGATGACATGTTGCAGTCAAGTGACAATTTCCCAATATGTACTCACCAATCATGCATCCAAATTAGACTGTTTGTTTGTGACCATCACATGATTCATATCCTCTGTTTGCTCATAACACGCACCATTCACGCTTGTATACAAACAGTTTCCCTGTGGTTCTACTTCCTCTTCCAGATAGTACAGTTTTCTTTGAAACCAAACCAATTTTAAGAGAAAGAAACTTTGTTATGCATCATGTCAATGTCATGAACTGCATAGAGCTGAATAAGTTCCTGAGCTTAACAAACAACTGATCATTGGGGAGCTTGTCACTTCAAGATAACTCTTAATCTTGATCTTCTTAACTGACTTTAAACCTTAGAAACCAGGTGCATTTGGCCAGGCCCATTGACAACAACTGCTGCAAACTCATTTTGTTCTAACTGTGTTTCTGCTGTACAGGATTGGAGAGGGACAAGTTTGACAACAAAACCGTGACATTTGAGGAGCACATTAAGGTGGAGCACAACATGTGGCATTATCTCTTCTTCATCGTGCTGGTGAAAGTGAAAGACTCCACGGAGTTCACAGGGCCTGAGAGCTATGTGGCCGAAATGATCCGGGTAAGGGGTCTGAAGTACAACAGCGGACTTCATTTCAGTTTGAAATACATTTAACATAGTAGATGCTTATGGTAAGATAAAAAGACAATATTTCCTGCCACAACAGCAAAGTTTGTTTTTTCTTTTTTCACAAAACCATTCGTTCGGTTTAAAGGAATATTCTGGGTTCATTACTAGTCAACCTCATTTGACAGCATTTGCAGCATAGTTTTGATTACTGCAAAATTTTATTACGTCTTGTCACTTCTTTTGTTTAAAAAAGGCCAAAAAAATACAGTTACAATGAAAGTGAATCTGTAATCCAAATAGTGAAAATATTCACTGTTTCAAACAAATAACCACAAAAAATGACCAATATATTTTAAAGAAGATATTTTCAACTTTACAGGTTTGTTGCAATGACAATGTTATCCCTAAAATGACCAATAAAAAGTGACAAATGTAAGTCTAATGAATAATTTAAATGATTTTTTTTTAACAGACTTGATGTGTTCGTAAATCAGTTCGATTATTTTGTTTTCTTTAGAACAAAATTAATACTTTTATTCAGCAAAGAAGCATTCAGTTGATCAAGTGATAATAAAGACTTCATCATTTTGAACTTTGCATTCATTAGGGAATCCAAAAAATTGTGGTTTCAAAAATTTCAAGCAGCACAACTGTTTTCAGCATTGATATTAATAAGAAATGTGTTTTGAGGACCAAATCAGCTTATTAGAATGATTTCTGAAGGATCATGTGACACTGAAGACTGGTGCAACGATGCTGAAAATTCAGCTTTGAATCACAGGAATAAACTACACTTTAAAATATATTTAAATAGATGTTTTAAATTGTAATATTATTTCACAATGTTAGTTCTTTCTCTATTTTTTTTATCAAATAAATGCAGTCTTGGTGAGAAGAAGAGACTTCCTACAAAAACATTTTAAAAAATCCAACGGTAGACTAAGTGCTTTTAAAACATTCTAATTTTTGCTTTTAAATCCTCCAAAAATGACGCCATTCACTACCATTAAAAGTGCCTCATCATAAATGATCTAGACAGCAGTCGCCTTTCAGGAAACTGAGGTCACTACAAGGTAATTTAACCTAGGGCCATAGTCACCTGATGATAGGAAATCAGCGTGGAACGGTTTTGGATCAGTGGATGTGTTTGTTTACTGCTGAGGATTTTTTGTGAACTCTGAAAGTTGATAACGCTGTGATAACTTGACACTGAGCATCTCTTTGTACACCCAGTGAGGGAACCAAAGAGTTACGATCAAATAGCAGATTGATAGGGTGTTTGTGTGTGGGTTTCTTTCCCCCTTAGAGAAGCAGAGCTCAGAGAAACCGTTTTGTATCAGATTTCCAACCATGCCATGATGGGGCATGACTACTCCTCAAAAACATTTTTAGATCTTTTTATTTTAGTTGAGTCCAACCCTGGGACAGACATGAACTGTTTGGTTTGCTGTGGGGAATGTGGCCTACTTTAAGCTTTACCTTCGGGAAAGTGGAGTACTTAAGGTATTTTCCACCAGATTCCTCTCACTAAATCCCTTTAAATGACCCCAAACCTTCTCCTTTGACCTATGTAATCACAACGAGGTGACTTTAGCTCTCTCAGGGATGCCAGTGCTCCTGTTTGCCTTCAGAATGGAGTCTTAAGATGTTCTGAAAATGGTTCTGGATGTGTTAATCCTGAAGAAAAGCTGTGACAGCACACACACACACACAGCTCGCTTCAGTTGGTTGACCAGAGGAGCAGGAGTTTCCCTCATGATTGCAATATGTGCGTACACTTTTGCTTTGTATGCATGTGTTTCTCTGAAAATTAATTTCTATGCTAAAGCACTGTGGACTTTTTCCTCAGAAAAACACTTTTAACAACTAGAACAAATCGCTGGATGAATAGCAGTCTGTAGCTCAATTGGGTTATAAAAAAAAAAGACTTTCAAAATAAAAGGGCACTTATGTTGTTCATTTAAACATCCTGTTTTATCTATATTCCCTTTTTTATAGGTCATCATATGCTTTGCTTAATGCAATGGTGTGGAACTTTTAAGGTTAAATTGACTTTTGAGTAATTTTGGGTAAAGAGAAGTGCTCAGGAAAGCCCCTTCTGCACAAACGGTTGTTCTTTTGACGCAGATGGTGCAGCTTCGGTGGGTTCTGACACGGTTTCTGATCTGTGTGGTGTCTTTTGGTCCAGGTCCCGACCTCCTTGGCGCCATTCGAGGGTTCCCCATGTGCTTTTGGGAAGAATCACCTGACTTGGGATTAGTTTCTCTTTACAAGTCTATTCGTGATGCATCAACAGCGATGCAATGTCTCTCTTTGTGTTTTTTTGGCTAAATGCCTGAAATAAGGTCTGAGGCACACACAAGCTTGAGATAAGTTCACATTTTAGTATATGACATCAAATGCATCAGTAAAACCCTATTTAGCTTTTTAGGTGCCCTGAATGAATGGCTAAATGGGAGTACAGAGATTTTATGTATGTTATATGTTTTATAATCATAAACATTTGTGGGTCATAGAGCTTATTTTCTGCAACAATTCATCAGAAAATGGAAAGATGCCACTGGTTATTTGTTGAGGAACTAGAGAGATGCTCCAAAATGATCACATCTCTGCAGCTCTTTATTGATTTTAATTTCTGCTGTTACTGTGCTTAAAACAATTACAGCATATGCACCGAAATTTTGTTTAATATAATGTATCAAAACCAAAGAGGAAAGACCTTTTCTGTTTGATCGTCTACTTTCATTCAGGTAATTGAGGTTAGATCAAGCGTTATGTCTGTAGGTAGAACCCCTACATGAACCTGCCCTTTTCTCTTCAGCTTTTTTTTCCCTCGTGAATATTATTCACAGCTTCGTGATGACGTCTGTCATAACTTCTGCACTTTGAAGATGTGCGTGAACGCTCAGGTCCCGTTTAAGCCCCGATGCTGTTGTTGCTGCTACCACAGAGCATCCTGTCTTAGTGTGTAGGCTCTTGTGGTATTAGTAATGAAATTCACACTTCCCTCATTTCCATTGAAGCAGCAGATACAGTTGAAATTGATGTGGCTAGAGCACTCACACATTTACTGGCAGTGCTGTCAAGTGTAAACAAAGCTTAGGAAATAGAGGTTTAAGAGGGGGCTGTTACGGACGCACCAACGTGCAGAAGCACACCCAGATAAGTGTGAAACCAAAGCAGCACTTTAAAAAAAATACAAATAAGACACGTTACATTTGCCCCTTTTTCCGTCATGCAAATAAGTGCTGTTATAGATTATTCATTAGAGAGACAGTACATCCAAAATGTTTTTAATGATTTAGTATTTATGGGACTTCCCCTCATGTCTTTCAAAACCTGTATCATTTCTTTATTCTGTGGAACATAAATATATTTTATATTATTTTCCACACATTTGAAGTCAGTGGTAACAATATTATGTTACTAACAATCTTCATAATATAATTTTTATGTGATCATATATTATGAAAAAAATTTCCTTTTTGGATGAACTGTCCCTTTTAAGGTTTTTTTTTTTTTTTTTTTTTTTTTTTACGTAAAAGTAGTTGTAGTTCTCATTTCTGAAGAAGTAAGACCAGAGGAAGTGAGTATTTCAGTGTAGGTCATGATACAGACATGTCACTATATCCTCTTGATTTATATCCAGCATTAGAAATGGTGGTTTTTATTTCGTTTTTAAATGTATTGGTTATTTGGAAAAAGGGGATCATGAAAAATAGCTAAAAGATTTGCTAAACATCCGCTAAACAAAATGTCAGATATTATAAACGTTGGATTTACTTCAACAATAAAATTGGCTACAGAAATTCCCCAATTTTTTTTTTCTTAATTCATATCACTATTAAGGATTTCTTTCTTTTTTTTGACAATTTTTATTTTTCAAACATTCAAGAAAAAAAAAATCAAATATTTAATAATAACATTAAATAATTACATATTTGCTAAAAGTTTGCTTCTACGTCTTTATAAACACATTTAATCGCAATTCTGAGAAAAAAACTGACCCAGCCTCAGGTTGTGAATTATTTATGTATTTATTTTGTTAGTTTTCAACTTATCCATGCTGTATTTTACTTTTTTATTTGTTTATATGATGTGTTTGTTTCATGTAACATTTTACTTTCATTTATTTAAAATATAATTATTTTAACCAAAAATAGGTTAAGAAAGCATATTTAGGATTTGTTGGTTGTTTGTGTGTAAAATTACATGATGTAGTATTGCTGTCTATTTAAACAGTTATTTTAGCTAGTTGGTTAGTTTAGCTTTTTATATATATTTCATAAATGTGTTATTCATAATATGATTTATTTAGTGTTTTTCACTAGGAGCTATAGGTTTCTCTGGTTAAATAAAGTTATATTTAGGAGTGTAATAGCAAAATTTGAGTTTGTAGGGCATCCGTCTACGTAATTTACCCAACCTGAGGTTGCAGGAACTGTGGTAGTCTGAAAAGTGGGTGACATTTGCTTCATCATTTGACAGATTTCAAAAGCAGACTCAGTCAGGGTGAAACAGGTCTGATTAGTGATAACAGCATGTGCCTCTGTGATGACGATGACGAAACCAGCTGACAGCTGGGCTCCATGCACAGACGACAATGTTTGTGGGCGGAGGTAAACACAAACCTCAACATCTGTGGCAGCAGGAAGTGAGTGCACACGTACTCCTCTCTTGTTCTCAGAATGAGTGCGAGCATTACCTGTGATTTTCCCCAGTGCCTGGGTGGAACCGTCTGTCTGAAGTCTGTGCGCACGGCCCGTCTGAGATTTCTGAGACAAGGGGACTTCTCTGCACCTGCAGTGTGAACAGTGTGTATGTTTTTGTCACACATACATGCATAAGGGGGTAGCTGACAAAATTACATATGCATGAACTGTTTTCCCCCGTTATTTTAGGTTAAAGTTCATATAAATATTAAAGGGAAAGTGCTTATTTTTAAATGCTATGATTGCTCACTATGTCCTATGGAAGCTGTGTTCGCTCTCAGTAAATATAAAATGCAATTATTGCAGCAATTATATTTAAAAATATATATATACTACAAGCATCTTTATTCCACACTGCTTATAAAACAATCTTTTCTGTATTATACTGCTTTCTTTTGGGGATAGACCACTATAAGTGAGCTGTTTGTTGGTTTATTTAAGTCACCAATGTTACTTTGAGGAGGGTCTATTTGTTTAATTGACCAATGGCAAACAAGGGAAGTGTTCAGGAAACCTGCTTGAAAACATTCATTATTTTTGCAGTTACCTTTGCTGGATTCAAAAGTTTTCATGTGAGAACTTTTCCTTCAACCTTCATTTTTTTTCTTTTTTTAAATTAATATTCAGTGTTTCCTTTCTTTTTTTCTTTTTTTTCTTCACAGTTATTTGCAGATTTTCATAAAAAGTGTAAATATTCCCTAAAAGTTTGCTTTAACTTTGCTATGTCTTTTTTTTAATTTTTTTTTATTTATTTATTTATTTTTGGGTGGGGGGGGGGATATATTTCTAGGTTCTATTTTCTTATGAAGTATTTTTCTAAAAAAAAAAAAAAAAAAAAAAAAATGAAAATTCTAAATAAAATATTTAGCCAATTGGTGCTTTACTTCCAAAACTGGTTTTTGGTTGCTTTAAAAAACATTTCATGTTGCCTGACTTTATTTTATGGCTTAACCAATGATCTTACAGTACTTTTAGGCAGGACTATCTGTTTATTTCTCCAATGACAGAAAAGAAGAGTTTTTGGAAAAACCTGCTTGAAAGCATTGTCATTGTCATTACTATACATACTTTTTACATTTGCGCAAAACAAAACAAAAATTCCTCTGGTGTGAAAAAACTTTTCAGGTATCCCATGCAGTCTATCAAGGAATATGAGAAGTCAAAACTTTCATGCATAGTAGTTATAAATAGAAAGAATGCTGTTTAAAATAGTTTTAGATGTTGTTTAGCTGTCATGATAACTGCCAGAGGAACTCCTTACAGGATATGAGAAAAATATGCAAATATGTTCACAAAACTCTGTAGTCTGGACTTGTCTGTCTGCAGGCGAAGTTCATTTAAAAACACTGGTGTGTGTGTGTGTGTGCGTGTGTGTGTGTGTGTGTGTGTGTGTGTGTGTGTGTGTGTGTGTGTGTGTGTGTGTGTGTGTGTGTGTGAGTGGACCACCTTAGTAGGAAGTAGGAAGTGTATGAGCAAAGAATAGCATGATCTTTGGCCAGCGTTCTTTAACATTACTAAAACCTTTTCCCTGCTTCTGTTAGAATCCCCTGGTTGTTTAGCTTAAAGTCACCACTGATTCAATTATAAAATAAAATAATCTAAAGATCATATTAGTTCAGTTACATTTTCATGTATTTTTATTATGGCCTGTGGTAGCAGAATCCACATTTCTCCCTAGTATTTTTTCCCATGCATCTCTGAGGTTGTTTTGGATGTTTTCTCCATTTGAGGTGATTATGATGCTCAAAAGTAAATCAAAAATGACTGAAAGTCCAAGTAAGATCCAAACCTGCTTTTATCTTGCGGTCAGATACTGTTTTAAGTGTTTCACTTGATTACATTAGTGTGTGTAATGTCAAATATCTCAGCGATGGTCGATTTCCCCTTGTTAAATCATTGTATGCCAATTGGAGAGGAATCTAGTACTCTGTGTTATCTGAGGGCGAGGCTGTCCACATGCTCATGTGACTTTAATACTGCTTTTCCTTTGCTGTAATCATATTACACATAGGAAATTTTGTCTGATGTAAGTTCACATATTCTTATAAATGGAGAGACAATGAGGGAATGAGAGGTGGAGGAGGAAATGACTTCAAGTGCACCATTAGTTCATGTCTGATTTGAAGAATGCTGTGTGCAATGTGGATTGTGGAAATGGAGTGGAGGATGTTTGGAAAATGTTTTGGAAGGAAAAAATAAAGAAACGGAGTAATTAAATCATAGAGCAGACACTGAATAATGCTTCAAATGGCAGGCCAATAGTTCATTTAAAGTGACCCAAATAAGTCCGACATAATGTATGAATTCAATTCAGTGACAAAATATCAAACATATGCTGCTAGAACTTAGAACTAACTTCACTTTCCTTTGCCATTTTTGCACCATTTGGTGATTTTTACTGGATGTATACAGTGTTCCTCAAATTCATCATATTAACTATGAACATATGAATATACTGTAAGAAGTATTATAAGTTTTATCATTTAAAACCTAACAAACGAAGTGTCCAAGTACTTTACATTTGTACATTTTAAAAATAAACTACCATTCAAAAAATTGAGGTTGGGAAGATTTGTTTGTTTTATGAAAGTCCTCATCAAGGCTGCCTTAAAAAAATAAACGAATATTGTGAATATTGTATGTATTCATATTTATGTATTATTTATATAATTAAAAATATATATTAATAACCAAACTTCGGAGTCACATGATCCTTATGAAATCATTCTAACATGCAATGCTGAAAACAGTTGTGCTGCTTAATATTTTGTGGAAAATGTGATACATTTTTTCAGGATCCTTTAATGAAAAGTAAAAAAAAAAAAACTCAACAGCAACATTTATTTTAAATATAAATCTTTGATAATATTATAAATTTCTTTACTGTCCCTTTTGATCTAATGCATGCAAGTTTTTGAACACTATATGAATTTGTAACTACTGAAGGTACACCATTTAATGATATGCAGCTTTATATATATTGGCCTAATAATTGTATGCTACCAAAAACATTAACGTTTAAAATGCCAACAGGAACACAACTTGGACTGGTTTCCACGGATGCGGGCCATGTCGCTGGTTAGCAGTGACGCCGAGGGCGAACAGAACGAGATCAGGAATCTTCAGGAGAAACTCGACTCCACCATGAAGCTGGTCTGCAATCTGTCATGCCAGCTCACTGAACTGAAAGAACAGGTGAGTGGGGATGCTTTCAGACTGATGGCAGAACATTATATTCATTTTGCTAGTTCTTCACGCCCCGATGAGGTTGAAGTTCAGTCTTGACCCATCTAGCTGTTGAAGTGGACTTCACAGACTAGAATTGAAGTTGGGTGTGAGTGAAACTAGACCTTCACGGTCAATCAGTATGAGTCCACAGCCTTTCCAAGGTTCAATTAGACCAAAGGGCACTGAGTCATTTCTGTCTGTCTTTCTCTTTCTGCCTTCAGCTCGTGGTATTTAAAACCATGTTTCAACTGCGTCACGAGGCCAAGTGTTGTTTCACTTTTATTCAGCCGCATTGTCGTCCAGATGAAGTTCTGCGAACTCGAGCTTGTTTGTTTCCACAGATAAACAGTCTAACTCACATAGATGAATGCGATAAAGTGGGTCATCGAGTTAGATGCTCATATTTTGATTTGGTGGAAATATGCGTAATGGGATTTGCTGTCATGTCGTTGATTTCTTGTAAATATGTCGAATTAACACCATCTTGAGGTGTGCAGCCACATGAAATGGGAAGTGTCTAAAGGGAAGTTTCTTTTTTTTTTTCTCTCTTCTGTACTCCAGACAGGGGGAAAAGGTCATTGTTTGGCTAAAAGAAGACAAAGCAAGTAAAAACCCGACAAACTTTCACTATTTAATCTGCGTCAATGCGGTGGTAACACATGTCGGTACCAGTTTTACTTTTACCTTTCTTACTTTAAACTTCGAGAGAATGATTGCAATTAGTTTTTCCATTTGTCGATCATCTTGGGCTGTATTTTCAGTCTATGATCTAGTTAAAAGGTTGGTTTCTAACAGGTTTGTTTTCTCCACTATTTCTGTTACCATACACTATTCTGATGGGGAAAAGTGTAAATAAGACACAATCAGAAATAAAAAAAAAATGTATGTATTTTTTATAACTACATTAAAATTTAAAAACACAAAAATACACTGGGTGAAAAAATAGCAAAATTGCAAAATCTCCACTATAATCATCTTGGAAAATAAGTATACTAATGTAACAAAAAAATTATAATATAATTTCTTTCTAAATTTAATTTGAATTGAATCAATTGATGTGTTCCACCCCCTTTTGATCTGCAGTCTTATGCTTAAATGCTTGACATAATTTAAACATTAATCAAATAACATATTACGCCTGTGTGTGAAATGACACACACACAAACTGTTTAGTTCTGATTGTCACGTCTCAAGATAATTTTTATACTGTGATCTATTTGATTCAAAGCACAAGTGTAACCATGTGATGTCGTTCCCAGTGTTCCCTCATGTGACCCGCCTGGGGTCCTTTTGATTGGAGTGATTCAATAAGTTCAGATTTCTTTTACAAACGGGTGTTTTGGGGGTTGGGATTAAATCTAGGCAGGATCTAATGTGGTATTTCAGCTCTAAAGCATTTGATCTCAGATGTTTATTGTTAATGTAGTTGGATTACAACGGCTCCCTGTATGAAGTCACATTAGCATGAGGAGCGAGCAGTGCCGTGCACTTACCTTTAAATGGCTCTGTGATTGTTTAGTAGTATGAGGTACTTCCTGTGGACATCATCTTTAATATACACATGCATGAGCATTTTTTTGCTCACTTTTGCAGCTGTTGAGTCAGAGTAGGGGATTTCGGTATAGACAATGTGAATTTCAGTGGAACTGCGTACGTGAGCATGAGTGTGTGTGTTAGTATGTGTTTTAGCTCAGTTACACAACAATGCATGACATTGCTCCAATTGCTCCATTTTATTTTCCCAGGAGCTTTTTATAAGACAGCACACACACAGACACACACCTAAAAACACAGACACTGTTGTGTTATGAGGTCATAACCAAGTCAACATGAACGACACCCAGAATGCATCACTGCGTGGCATGCCTGATCTGTGGGAGAGACAAACAGGAGATGAGGAAGATTTCAAATGAACAATAATTGCAGATTAATAAAAAACAAAAAAACAAATAAAACAATGATGGCACAAAGGAAGCAGAAACTGTATATTCAGATTTAACTGTATTTTCAGAGTTACTTTTACATAATTAACTTTTACTCATTTAGATGTTTACATATATACTATACAAATGTATGTGTGTCTATATGAAACTATAGTGTATATTCATATTAGTTTTTTTAGATAACTGTATTTTTAGTTACCTTTATACATTTTACATTTACACATTTATTGATATATATGGAAAATATGTAAATGTGTGTGTGTATGGTTATATATGTAAAAATGTAGAAGTATCGTTATATGGGATATATATATATATATATATATATATATATGTATGTATGCATATATGTATGTGTGTGTGTGTGTGTGTGTGCGTGTGTGTATTGTATATAAATCCAAATATATAAATTTGTCTAGATTTATAGAAGTATAGTTATAATAGATTTAGCTGTATTTTCATGTGATAAATATAATTTCATATAATGCACACACACACACACACACACACACGTGTAAAAATGTAAAAGTAACTGAAAATACAGCTCAATCTGAATATACTGTATACAACAGTTTCGTATAGATAGATCAAATATCACAAGTATTTAAATTCTTCACATATAAAATTTTTATGAATATATATTCTTATATAAACCGAATGGGTCTGTGTATTGCCAGCAAAGTCACGATACAATAGGTATAGATTGTATAGATATAGGTGTAGATAGATAGATCCCGATAAAGAGGCCACGATATGATATGCATCACAATACAGACTGCATTACATTTCAGCTTTGCAGAATTTAATAAAACAGCAGTTGACTTCTGCTTTATGAAGGGCCTTCATAACTATACAACAGTACAACACTAGAGGAAATTATGTAGATTTCATGTGAACATTGGGCACTCACCACCAGATACAATATTCTGATTGTTTGCATCTTGTTTTTAAACCCATAAATAATAGTGTAAACATATTAATACATTTATATTGTACTTATTCATCTTTAGTTTACTGGTAGGTTATCATTGCACAAAGGAACACGCTCCCTAGATTTAAAAACAGAAATTAGAAGTGTTCTGAACTAATGCGCTGTTCCCTTTAGCTCACACGCACACATTCAGTCACGCTGCGCCGCACACAGACATGAGGCAACACAGCGCTGCCCGCAGTTTTATCAGTAAAAAACTTAACCACTGAAGAAATCGAGAAATGCTGCAAAAACAGAGGTAATACATACATACACAGTCTCTCTCTCTCTCTCTCTCTCTCTCGTAAATTAAAACTTGGTGAATTACACTTTTCAGAGAATAGAATATCGAAGTGGTGATCGCTAAACTGCAAGCTTTCCGTTATTTTCTTTTTTTCCACTAGGGAGAGAGAAAGAGCGCATACACATGGTTGCCAGGTTAGCAAAAATAAGTAATGCACTTAGCAGATATTTCCGTATTGCCCAAGATTAAAGCTCTATTTTGGGGATTATGTCTCTTTATATCAGGCAATCCTGGTTGTGTTCCTCTGTGGCCAGATTAAAGCTCATTTTAGCCTATATATTATACTCTATTCATTATTTTTTTAGAAATCTTGCACTTTTCCTCTTCGTTTTAAACTCTGTTCTTGTATTCACTTTAAGCACGGTTAAGCAGAAAGTAGTATGTGACTAAACATCATCAAATCAAAGTATCGAACACAGCCCTAATGAACAGATACACAAAAATGCATTATTGCATGTCTGGTGTGTGGGAGAGACAGATAGCAGATGATGATTTTCTTTGAAATAATAATGATTAAAACTTCTTGTTGTGTTTGTTTTGACAGATGACAGAGCAGAGGAAACAGAAACAGAGGATCGGGCTATTGGGACACCCCCAACACATGAACGTGAACCCCCAGCAGCCCGCCTGAACCCCCGTACCATTGGCTGAGTGTCCTGCAGACATCAGTCGCATCAGCCTTTCTGTGTGCGTGTGTATGAACGTGTGTGTGTGTCAAGACATCGCAGACACATCATCACCACAACCTGCTGGTGTATACACCCAAAATAAATGGCTGTAGGCCACCAGGGAAGTAGAAAAGACTTTCGCCACCTTCTTCACATCCATTTGTGTGCCAAATATTTCTGCGTGTTAAAGAGGAAGTGAATTTGAATCCCTCACCTTCCACAGGGTGAGAATGAGCTACACTAGATACTGCACGACTCACAAACACGTGCTGCAGCCTGTAGATGCTGCTTGGACACACATCCTTTTGTATTGACCCATAGCAGTCAGTATTTGATGTCTTATTTTTGTATTTTGTGCAATATTAATATTTTAATATGCAACTACATCTGTATATTATGTCTTTAAGGGACGGTGCAGTAATTTATTTTGCTTTATGATTGTAATGAAATGCATTAGAGGCCAGATACTTGTAGGAATACTGTTTGCAAAGTCAAGTTTGACGTCAGATATGATATATGTATATGGGGAAAACAGCCTTTTTCGTATTTAAGTTTATTTATATCAACATAAATAAAACGCTTAAAGGAGATGCTTATGCGTATGCTGCCAATTTAGATTCCTTTAATTCTAAAGAATAGAATCAGGTTCTGCTTGGTATTTAGGAGCTCTTTATAAAGCTTTATGGCTTTTTGTGTGTGCAGTCAGATTTATGCCCTTAGAAGTCATATACAAAGTAATAATAGATGAACTGTTCAGGCAGTTAAGAATTTTGTTTTCTTAAATTAATTGAACTTGCATCATTCCTGTCATTATAGAGGCATGTTAATTGTGTCTGTTGTACATTACTGCTGCTCGGAAGGTGAAGCGCAGGATGAATATTTGCTGACAAAAGCAATCTATGACAAGTTTTCTTTTGTAATCAGTCACTTTTACTAGACAATTTCATCTTCAGCTGAGCAGGTCAATTTCTGAATACTATCATTTTTTCCCCTTTATTTTATTTTTCTTGTAATACTTGTATATATGTCTGTAGGTCTTTGCTTTTATATAGAGAGATATGGTTTCATAGCATCTGAGTAATTAATAGCACTGTTACTGAAAAATAAGCCTACTACTGATTTAATAGGTTAATATATATATGTATACATACATACATATATATATATATATATATATATATATATATAAATTCTGTGAGACTGTAAATTAATTTAGTGATATTTAATAAAAATATGTATTTCTTGTTCAAAAGACCAGAACTGAAATATAGTTTTTGTATTATTCTTTTTATTTTTATTTTTGTGTGGTTTAATGTCTTTTGACAGTGTAAAGGGGGACATTAATGTTAAACATCAATAATTCTGCTCCTTTGTTTTACATTATTTGTTATTTACATTTTGTTCATTATTAATACTAGCTGGCACCCAGAATAGCAAGTACCCACACACAATTTGTTAACTTCAGTGGTACAATAATAATAATAATTATTATTATTATTGCCCATATGTGAGTTTATATGTGTAGATTGATGACTGCATCATTTTCCAGATTTCTTATGACATGACAATGTATTCACCCTGGTTAATGCGAAGGAGGATGAGCTTATTAAGACTTCAAGCTTTACAGGAGCCGGCAGCCCATGCTTCTCCAAGGTAGTGCACTTTCTTTGACCTTTCATGTCAACCTGTGAAAAAGGTAAAAAAAAAAAAAAAAAAAAAAAAAAACTTTTTCCACGCACTGCTGACACTCGTATTTATGTGTTTGTGAGTCGTAGACAGAGCGGCTTTGTGTGATGCAACAGAGTTCAGACTGGAGAGTCCCAAATCGATTTCGAGGTAAAACACTGAGGTAAAGCTTTGCTGTTGTCTGTAAAGTGCAGAAGTGTGACTTAAGTGTCAGACAGGCACCTTAAATGTTTAATTATTGACACTTGACAATGTCGTCAGAAGTATTGCTCTAAAATCCCCCTCTCTGAAGTGCAACATCAGACTGAAACCTTCCACGTCTTAAATGACATTTGTGAAATAAAATGCACCGATGCAAGTCAGAAGGAGGAAAATATGAGTGGGAACCATCTATTTAGTAAGAAATAGGACATTTTTGAAGCTTTAATATATCCAGGGTGGGTCT